>NW_008794448.1:5127998-5137998 GCF_000699145.1 Aptenodytes forsteri
AAAATATGAATAATCATCAACGCTGTTCTACAAAACAGTTAGGGATAGTCACTAATATCCTTTGCTGGAGTAGTCAGGGTTATTTGGAATATCAGTTTGAAAATAAAATGAAACAAAATACAGTTGTGTACCACCTTTTTGTATGTTTACTATACTGATGCCTTTAAAATACTTTGTCAGGAGTTGCATTTTCTTTGCACTGAGCATGCCTTTGTGTGTGTGCATAGCTGGGAGGTTTGTGTGAACAGACTTTCTGTCCTGTAGTTTTTGAAGACTTTTGGCTTAGGTTTATGTGGCTTAACGATGTTTTAATAAAAGATTAGAATATCGTATACAGTTGTCTTCAGCAGCATGAATATTGGAACAAAGTACAGTTTCATTAGTAGACTTCATCTATAACAGTTTCCCGGCTTTGAGGTAGCATTTGTATATACTAAGCTGGGAGGCAATAGACCTAATCTTACACAGTTGGGTTTTTTTGGTGGCGTGGGTTTTTTTTCTTTTTTTTTCCAGAGTCCTCTTCTGCTATGTGGTTGCAGTCTAATTTCCATTGTATTCACTCTGCTATAGAAATACTTAATGTCAGGAAGGAGATATTTACTGGAATACACGAGTCCAGAATTCATCATGATTCAGTGTGAAATCCGCTTGCCCTTTGCTCCCCACCCCCTCTTGAATTGGAATGAAATGTGCCTTAAACTGAAGTGAAATACATCACATGCAGCAACAGTGGGCCCTCGCTTCGCCTCTATTCCTGGTGTGAAATCGATACACTATCTTTCCTCCTGACCTGTTCTG
Organism: Aptenodytes forsteri; assembly: GCF_000699145.1. Classification (NCBI taxonomy): domain Eukaryota; kingdom Metazoa; phylum Chordata; class Aves; order Sphenisciformes; family Spheniscidae; genus Aptenodytes; species Aptenodytes forsteri. The sequence goes on from NW_008794448.1 coordinate 5,128,797, forward strand.
TGACCTCCATTGCAGCTTTCATGCTGAACAGCAATTGCTTTGAACAGTCTGGGTCTGCCACAGCTCACAAATGATTCTCAGCTTCTGTCTAAAACTGGTGCTGATAACAAAGGCTTGATTTTAAATAATGCAGTTGTAGTCATCTTCTAATTATGAATTACATGAAAGTGCATGGTCTTCAATTATTAAACATTTTCAATAGCATGTATGGTATGTATGCAGCCAGAATAATTCGTCACTGAGAAGATGCAGGAGTTTTGTTCCTAAATGGATCTGATAAAGTTGATGTTGTTATGGAAGAGGAGAAATGTAACAAATACTTCAGAAGACTATTCATGCTATTTTTAAGTGGAAACACATTTTTCTTTGACTTTATCACTGGCTAATATGGTACAATCTCTTTTTTTACTAACATTTGAATTTTAAAAGGAAAAAAACATACTGGACGATGCATACATTCAAAGGAAAGGGACTGTTTCTTTAACTAAGATGTTTTAAAGCTGTTGCAAAACTAAGCAAAACCCAATCCTTTGCTTAAAAAGAAAAAAATCAAAACAGAGAGGAAAATACATTCTGCATTCCTGATTACTAACTAATAGTGATTCAGGATATATCAGCATTTTGAAGATTTTTATTTATTTTTGAGCGTGATTTACCAGAGGATTACTGAAAGCAAAGATGAATTGAAGATATAATGGGTATTTATGCTTGCACCAAGAAGTCTATTGTGCTGTTAGCTAGATTACTTTAATAGCCTTTACTGGCTTTGAAATCAAGAAGCTGCATGAACTGCTGGATAAGCATTCATTTTTCCAAAATTTTGTGGTAGGAAATAGGATATCCACAGATTTCTGTTATGAAATGAATGTCTTTTAATGGAGTATTCCTCTGCCATTCTTCTCCCCAAAACAAAAATGTGACTGTAGCAATTTTGGCATCATGATTGAAGTAAAAATCGGCTTTCAACATAATATAGTTTACTAAGCAATGCTAAACCCTGTAATGATAAATGTACTGTCTGGATTTCACTTATTTATGAAACTGTTTACAATGAAATTAGTAAGAGAGAATATTGCTTTATATATATATTTTAACAATACTTATCTATATAAATAATCTAATTCTTTTATTGCTCCTTCATGTATTCATTCTGGCTGTTACCAGCTTAGATTTCTTATATCACCAGAATCTGAGGAGAGAGAGATGTATAATAATGGTGTCTGTATAATACAAAGAACCATAAGAGTGGTTGTGAATCACTGGTGTCAGACTAAGTAGTATGTAGTAGTATGTTACTGAAATAATATCCGTTTGTTAAGTGATATCTGTTTGGAACATTTTCCAGTGATCTTTATAGTGTTAGAGTTTCACCATTACTGTCACCTTTATTTGGAGAACTTAAGGTGTGTAAAACTCACCGCATTTCCAAAATGTAATCATATCATTGTAATGTAGGGACCCAAGACATACTTATTGATGCAGTAATAAAAAAACCCAAAAAACAAAGAAACCCCCACCAAACCCAACCAAACAAAACCCAACCAACAACAAAAAACCCAAACTGTTTTAAGAGCTCTCTTAAAACATGCCTAAATGGGCTCATAAGAATCAGATAACCGGGAATCAAAAATAAAATAAACAGGGGCTGCTGCTGGGAAACTTTTTTATTCTTCTCCCCTTCTAAGCAAGTTGAAATGCTTCTTAAAAAAATAAAAAAAGTTCTACTGCATTATTCTCTTGAGGCTTTCAGTGCCACCAGCTGTTTTCTCTCCATTAATACATTTAGATTGCCTTATGTTTTCACTCGTTGTTCACAAAGAAGTGTATGTCAAAAAAAGATGCCTTACAGAATAGGTCCAAGTCAGCAATAGGCAATGAGGAGTTTGTGTATTTGGGCACTAGTTACCAAGACCATTTATTTCTTAATATGAACATCATCTTTTTTGACTGCTAAATGACATCTATGGTTTCCTGTAAAACTCCAGGCTTATTTTCATTAATTTTAGACTGATCTCATTAGTTGTTTGTTTTTAAAAGTCATTCAAAACATGTTGTGCTCTAAACATGGATGAAGTAACATAATGCAATATATGCAGCTCAACCCAATATTAAAGAATAAGTATGTGTGCAATAGTGTAGTTTCAAGGAATAATATCCCTATTCACTTATCTGCAAACAAACCTAAGTTGATATGGTTGCTTACAGTGTTGCACAAAAATCAGTTACATACACATACTAGAAATTGCACTTGCAAAGCAGGAGGGAGAATTTTTGTTCCTTAGGAGTCAATTCCCATTCAGATGTGCATATATGAAAGGTGTGCATGCGCATTTCTGCACATGTAGTGCTACAGGCATAGGTTCAGCATCTGCAAAAACTTAGGCTCCAAGTAAGCAAAGGGAAAATACGTAGTGCATATTTCCATGTTGCTGCTGCTGCTGCTGTTGCTTCTTTGTAAACACAGTCTTAGTTGAATATAATCTTTCTGTGAGAGTGTATTTTGTGAGGAATTGCCACACAGTGGTTCAAGAACTGTTCTTGTCACTCAGAAGTTCAAGATCAATAATAGGGGTCTCCCAGTCATAGGAATAATCAGTTTTAATGGTGAGAGATTTATAGGACTGTATAGTGCTCAAAATCTTTTTTAAGCAGTGCAATAGCATGCTAACCTAAAAATAAAGTGGAGAGTATTTCTCACTTTTCCTTTCATGGAATAGTCCCAAACAGCATTTTCCAAACATTTTATTAAAGTTAAATTCCTTTAGCCGGAGGGAAAAAAATTTTTTTTATTATTATTGTGAATATGAGCAAGTAATACAGTGTATGTTCCCTCCAATGAATTGCTGTGCAACAAGACTTGATGCTAATTCTACCTTTCCCAAAATCTGATAGCAAGCAATTTATCTTCTAAATAATACTCCTGAGTACTAAACCTGAAATGTTTTGGCTTCAGCCCAAGTCAAACTTCAGGAAGCTTATTCTCAGGAGCATATTCCCTACCTCTGTAAATTTAATTGTTATAATGAATAGAATACATGTGTCAAGATATTACTTATGAATTTTACTTGTTTACTTTTTGTTCCTGAAACAGAAACATCAAAATGACAGCATGAAGCTCTCATAAAGGTTTTGGAGGCAAATTAGTAATTATTTTTTTTAAAAAGAAAAAAAAATTGAGATAAACCTGCTAAACTGGACAAATCCTATCCCCTCATCTGAGGGGTTTGGAAAACTTTAGTACTGACATACAGTAGGAAAAATATTTGCTCCTGTGTTCTGCAGAGCTCTGCATAAGACCTCCCCGCATCATGCTGTCCTAGGAGATCCTGTCAGTGGAAACGGATAAGTAGTAACTACATGAATCCACCAGCAAAAAATACTGTATATTCTGGGGCACTGAGGACATGGACTTTCAACCTGTGGGGGCAGGTCTTACAGCATCAGCAGCCAGTTTCCGCCCCCCCCCCCATTCTGATACCAGGGAATGAAACCTACAGTCCTATACAGACCTCTTAGATTACGGACTGATGATTGCATTTAGCCCTATGGGTCTGGTTCTGCTACTGATTCTATTCTCTGCCAAAACAATGGCAAAATGAGGGTCCAAGCATTTAAAAAATAAAAACTGTGCTTATCCCAGTAACAATACGAGTAAAACTAACTTAAAAGATTTTTTTTTTGTCCACTATACAATAAAACATTCACAATTTATTTGAAAATAAAAAAATTGCTTAGAACTTAAATGTATAGAAGAAACAAGGATGACTCCTATGCTTGAAAATGGTGCCTTTCTACTCTATTAGAAATTTGTTATCAAATATTAATTGGAATGAGGGAAAAAATGGTGTGATATTTCTGACTGTTAAAGGTTTCTGAAAATGTCCCCCATTAGAAATTTTTTTGAGGAAAATTTAATACATTTATGAGCCTTTTAAAAAGGGAATAAGATATGGAAGAAGCTCACTTCTGCTTAGTGTTGTAGAGATTAGAAGAAACTGTGAGGGACTTCTGAGGCACCTCACTGAGCTAACAGGCAGCATAATGGCAAATGATTCATTGCTGGCAGATGAAACATAGTGCACATTGGAAAAAACAATTTGAACTACTCATACACATTGCTGGGTTCTAAATTAACTATAACCTAGAGGAAATACGCCTGGATGTCACTGTGGGCAGCTCAGTGAAAATCTTTGCTTTAGTGTGTAACATGAAACATAAAAGCAAACAAAATGTTAAGCTATATTGAGGGATGGGGTAGAAAATAGTATTGAAAATGCATCTAATGATACTATAGTGTGAGCATTACAACAAATGTATTGTGGTATATAGATCGGTGGTATGACGTCACGTTATCACGTGTTCAATTCTGACCGCTGTGAGAAAGATATAGGAAGAATAGAGCCAGTCTGAAACAACAAAAATTATTTGTGTTTAACATGAAGAGTCTGAAGAGATTGGGTAAGTATCAAGAGAAATAAGATGAGACATGAACGCCATACAAAATGCTAACAGAGATATACACCAAATGCTCCTATTTACTATGCTTATAATGGGAGATGCAAGTGGATATAAAGTAAAATTAAAAGTCGACAATTTAAGAATACAAAAATGTACTCAACCTCACTCCCTACGCTGTATGATTAATTATTGAATTTCATTGCCCTCTACATCCTTGATAGCAAAAATGTAGAAAGATTCAGAAAGGATTTTCTGAACATGTGTTGAAGGATTGAGGACATTCACCATTTTAGCAGGGGATGGACCAAGGATTGGGTATTCAAGACCTCACTTCACTTCTGTCTGATACTGACCTGCTCTGTGACCTTGGGCTTCACCTCACAGTCTTTCTCAGCTGCAGATGTTTTTAGTTGTAAAGGACCAAGGACAAGACTTAGAAAACTATTCACCTGCTTAACTTGTAAGCAGGTGCTAAGCTTCTTACTGAATCAATATGAAGTTAGGTTCCTATGTAAGAATTAACTGTCCAAGTGTTCTGTGTATCTTGTCTCCTAGACAGAGGTCCCTGATGATCTCTATGTAAACAATACTAAATTTCAGAAAAGTTTTTTTAAAAAAAGAAAATGATAGAACTGTGTATGTTAAGGTAGATATAAGCCAACTACTAACTGGATGGACTTCTGTAATAATCTTAACATCAGGGCAGGTGTTTTTTCAAAGCTATTCATACTTCATAGTATGTGCTTATGAAATGCACAAGCTATGTGCTTATGAAATGCAGTAAAACATCAGACCCAAGTAGCATAATCAATATGGATAATTGCTGCAGTCTGTGCGGCTTTATAATATCAGTGCAGTGGGGGGAAAAAAAAACCCAAAACAAACCCAAACCAAAGAAAGACTAGATATACAGGTTAGTTTACATAATAGTCCAGTGCCCTGGAAATGGCTTTTAGTCCTTCTAGTTACATGAGATTACTATCAGTTTTGCTAGAAGGAGTTCCCCCAGCAGAGGCCAACCCTAAATTTTCTGATGAGAGGGGACTCGTACGTGCAAGTCAGCTAGAGCCTTATTACTTTTCTGTTCAGATACCCTATTGCACACTGCAGTAAGGATTGGGGATATGCATATCATAGAATCATAGAATGGTTTGGGTTGGAAGGGACCTTAAAGATCATCTAGTTCCACCCCTCCTGCCATGGGCAGGGACACCTTCCACTAGACCAGGTTGCTCAAAGCCCCATCCAACCTGGCCTTGAATACTTCCAGGGATGGGGCATCCACAACTTCTCTGGGCAACCTGTTCCCGTGCCTCACCACCCTCATAGTGGAGAATTTCTTCCTTCTATCTAATCTAAATCTACCCTCTTTCAGTTGAAAGCCATTACCCCTTGTCCTATCACTACATGCCCTTGTAAAAAGTCCCTCTCCAGCTTTCTTGTAGGCCCCCTTCAGGTACGGGAAGGCTGCTATAAGGTCTCCCTAGAGCCTTCTCTTCTCCAGGCTGAAATAAATCTTCATTGCTCCTACCACTGCTTCCTGGTTTACATCCAAGGATTGTGGTTGTTGTACACTTTGGAGTGGTTTTCTAATACACCATCTCTAACTCTGTAGCTCTGGCCCATGTAACACATGCTCTGGAAATAGAAAGGTTGTGCTTTATCTGAATGGACATAGTCTATCAAGTGTTATGATTGCTGTAAATTGCTTTTTCCATATTTACCATTCTTGCAGTCATTGTTTTATCTCCGGATTTCATCCAAAGCTAGTCATCCTGCTGTCTTGCAGCTGACAAAAGGTAGTTTTCAGGCTTCATTCACCTGACCTTTTTTTCACCATGTATTTTAGGATGAGGTAGTTCTGAAGTACCTGGTTTTTTCCATTGACCAGAAAGGGAGCGTAGGTTACTTGCCTGTATGAAGGCATCTGTGTTGGGACAGCTGAGTCCCGCGCCAGCAGTGTGCTGATCCCCTGGAATGCTTTAGAGACCGTAGCTATTTGGTTACAAGGTGGAGAAGGAAACTAGCTGAGAAGCAGGGAGGAGTTGGTTGAGATGAGAATGTGAACATGCATAGGGTGGTACATCTTTATTTAAGATTTCTGAACTGTGTGAGAATAGCCAAATAAAGCCAGTGCAGTTGAAGAATTTGATAACCTCCAGGCAAAATCCCATTGGAAGCAAGCCTGAGGAGGGATATTTAAATAAAGGACACCAGGAGCACAAGCACCAACTATCCCAGTGCAAAGCAAGGCCAGGAAGAACCAAAGAAGCCAAAGATGAGAAGCTGAGTAACAAGTTCTTAACTGACTTCAAATACAAGAGAGAAGCATCCAGAAAGTGAGAACTCAAATTACTAAGGGCTGCTATGAAAGAGTCATGCAGAGGGAGAAAGCAAAAAGGCTGTTTCACAAAATGAAGACATAATGAGGAATATCAAAGTTAATGAAAAACTGTCAGGACATAGGTAGTAAAAGACAGATCAAGAATTAGACCACTACTTGGCAGAGACGGAAAGGTGTGAACTGATGGATCACCCTGAGAAGTTGTGCACCCATCTTCAAACGCTTTTATAATAAACTCCCTACTGGGTTTTTCATTATTTTCTCTATGCTGGCTTTTATCAGGCTAGTTAGTTTCTTCCTTACTTAATCATCCTGTTTGGCCTTTTTGAGTATTGCCACATTTTATACTCCATATGTCTGCTGAAATTTCTTTGTTTCAGGCATTATTAAAAAAATAAAATTAACAATAAGTGGGTTGGAGAAACCCTCGGGCAGCTCTTGTAGGACTCATGGGTGCAAGCTATCTGTGCCTGCTGATTTTAAGTCTTTATTGCTAACAGTTGCTATTTAACATCCTATTTAGTTACTAATGGATTGCAAAGTGCTTTATGATGTGGCATAAGTACATCATTCTCCTCAAGACAGAGCCACAATATTTATTCAACGCTTAGGCTTTTTTTCACTCTGGAGTTTGCAGGTGCAAAATTTCTCACTGAACTAGAGCATATTTTTGACAGAGCCCCAAAACTGGAATGACTTAGGTGAGGAGGAGAAGACCTCAAGCAGAAAAGGAATCCCACACATAGAAGCAGTAACACATGGGGTTTGCTTTGAGAGCAGATGGCTGAGTGCAAAGCTGAAAGGTTGTGATGCTAGCACAGCTTTGCCATCAAGGAATGGGTGCAATTAAGTGCAAATTTTTTTTTTTTCTTTTAAAATAAATCACAGCAAAGACACTGTTCTCAGAGACAACCATGGTAGGTCAAATGATTGTAGGAGATGCCCTGGTCAATAGTATCAATTCAAATTGCAAGCAGGAGGGAAAGAACAGACGGAGTTGAGATCAGAGAGAAGACAATCAATGAGCGCTTCAGAGATCAGCACCGGCAGCGCTTCTGAAACAAGACAAATCCAGTGGGGAAACTTCAGAGGAGGCTCCACAGGGGGTAAAGCAGCCTTCCACCAAGCTTTTGCCATGATGTTTCGGCAGCTGAAGGATGATCCAGTCCAGAAGTATAAGGACAGTTGGAGGAAGATCCAAGCCCATGTGCACCGTCCCTAGGTAGGACAGAAGCCAGGTAACTGTGCTGACACAGTGCTTGCCAAGTTGCCAGGTATATTAGCTAGAGCACCATGTTGAGCTAATGAGGCTCTGCATGAGGCCAATAAGGTCATAGCCCTGCAGGCATGTGCACGTCTCTAACTCCTCTTGTTTATTCCCCATGCTACGTGCATTTGCCTAGAGGCATTTAAGTTGTGCTCCCAATGAAGCTGACTCCCTGGCTAGAGTGGCTGGAATTCCTTTGTGCTGTTCTTCAGGTGCTCTCCTGCTGACCTGTGTTTGTTCTCCAGCTCTGGCATCTATTGCTGGCGCTGGTATCAAACTGGTAGGAGTGGGATGGATTGAGGTTCCCCTCCCCAGCATCTCTAGTTTAAAGCCCTCTTCACCAGCTTGGCAAGCCTGTGACTGAAGATGCTCTTCCCCTTTTCTGACAGGTGGACACCTCAGCCCCTAGTAGACCAGGTTTCTCAAAGTGAGTCCCACGGTCTAAGTAGCTGAATCCCTAGATTATCCTCCCTTTGTCTCTGGCATTGGTCAAATGAGCAGTAGAATTGTCTGCGTTCCTCTTTGGCTTATTATCATTAAAGCTTCTGTCACATGGTAGGAAGGAATCTTGTACCAGATCCTAACTACTCTGTTAAAGTTACTCATGTGTGTAGCTTAAAAAAAATATATTGGTAGGACCTCATTCTAAAGTTGTCTATGCACAAAAATGAGAGAAATAAGAAAGTGAGGAAAGATGATAAGGGGGTACATAGAAAGCTGAAGTAATATAGTAGAAAAACTGGCCAGAGGTCAAAGCAAAGAAGATGCAGACAAGTTTTAATTTGGAAATTTTAAGTACATCTGAGTTTCTGTAATCTCTTCTATTTCCATGGCTGGTGTTATTTAAGTTTTGGCTATGAGGTGAGAATACAGTTTTCTTTCCTTATGTTAAAATTCTGAAGTTTATATACTCATAAAATAGAAAAGGCTAACGAAATGATTTAACGTTCATAGAAAAATCACAGTAATTAGAAACCTTGAACCAGATTCATATAGCTTGATTGACACCCAAGTCTTATGTTTCCCAATGACCAACTGTCTCTGAAAACTGAGGCCTAGGGCTGTCTGAATCTGGGCCCTCACGCTCTTCATCCCGAAGTTCTCAATGAAAAAAACCTTGTCCTCTGGAAGCA
>NW_008794448.1:5143519-5153315 GCF_000699145.1 Aptenodytes forsteri
AAACGGCTTTTTTTTTTTTTTTTTTTTTTTTTTTTTTTTAAAGGCCGGAGGGAGCTCAAGTTGGAGCATGGGTCAGCCAACGTGACGGTGCACTGAAGATTTTGAGGCTTGAATTCACTTTGTAGGCATTTCTGGGTGACCTAAAGTGAAGCGTTTGAGTCTCTCAGGCACAAACAACATAGAAGAAACTCTCCTCTTCTGGATTTCTTTTTTACTAGCTTGCATGGTTCCCTGCAGATAGCACTTGGAGGGAGCTCAAGTTGGAGCATGGGTCAGCCAACGTGACGGTGCACTGAAGATTTTGAGGCTTGAATTCACTTTGTAGGCATTTCTGGGTGACCTAAAGTGAAGCGTTTGAGTCTCTCAGGCACAAACAACATAGAAGAAACTCTCCTCTTCTGGATTTCTTTTTTACTAGCTTGCATGGTTCCCTGCAGATAGCACTTGTGTTGCATATCCCATTTTAAGATACTTAGCTTTCCTTGTACACTGTGTATGGTGCTTAGGCATCTAACTTAAAGGCCCCGGGTATCACAATAAATTAAGTCTCTCTGGCTGATGCCTTAATTGGTGAATGCAGGAATATCCCAGGATTTGGAGGTGTTTGGTCCTGCCTTCACCAAGTAGCTGTCTCCTCCCTCCTGCATGTGGGTTCCCATGGGCCAAAAACAGTGCTGAGGCATGCTCAGACCAGGTTTCCAATTTGAATGAGCAAAGGACCAGGCCTGTTAAGGCATGAAATGGTGTGGGCTTGCCACTCTGTGTAGGTGCAGTCTTATTGAAGAAGGCCCTCAGTTTCCACAGTACATAACTTTCCATTTTCTTGAAAGCTTGTTGCTGGATAATGATACTTTTTTTTTTCTCAAACCTCCAGACTCAAATTACTGTTGAAACAAATATGTGATTTGAAAAAACAAGACTAGCTTAGAGCTATATAGACCTAATAGTGTCTATATAATGTCAAAAAATAATGTCAATACAGAATCATTTTTTATTATTAAGAATACTTATTTTAAAAAAATTCACAGCCTAAAAGTCTGCATTTGAAAAATTTGTAAAATTTCTCAAATAACTTATACTTACTTTAGTGATCTACCATTATATTAAAAGGGACAAAGGTATTAATTTGTGGAAGATACAAAAGCATCTAAAATGTGTGTTTATTCCAGAGAAGAGGGAGGGGAAAAAAAGAAAATTAGTGGGTACTGTTTTGTGTGCAATTCCCAAGTATATTTTAAAAACAACATTGAATTTTTATAGCCAAATTATATTTTCTGCTAACGGGGAGTTGGGGAGGGATGAATAATAGAATGATTGACAAATCTTTTAGGGCCTGATTTTACAAGATGCTGCGCACCTCCTGATTGCTGCCAATCACTTTCATTTTCTTTCAGTCGATCCGAGAACATATGGCATTTTTCAGATGGTGCTGAGCACCTTCAATCACAGTCCTCATAATGCCACAACATCCTCATTCTGTGCAAATGTGAGAATTGCTGTTGACATTTTAAATTGGAGGGTTATTTGGTCTTTGTCTGGACAAACTCCCAGCTGATATAAATGGATGTTCTGCCTGAGGAAGGATTGCAACAGTAAACAATAAATAATCAATTTTATAAGCACTATTGTGTATACACAAACTATGTGAAGTATCAATTCGGTTCATAAAATTCTTTACCTCTTCCACTTTTGTTTGATGGGGGAAAAAAAATACCGTTCTTGTGGAGAACTGAAGTTTAGTTTACTCTCAGTGCAAATTTTGAAAAGTGGAACTCTGGATGTTATGTGCACAAGGCAGTTGATTTAAAGAGATCAGAAAGGTGTTTAATTTAAAAATAAAATAAATAAAAAAAATCAATTTCAACATACTGATTTGTCCTGCATTACAGTTACCTGTAGAGAACCTCTAGTCATGTCTATCTGTTTTTGATGCCTCTACAGAATAACTGTCCAGCATCCTCTGCCCAACCAATCAGAATGTAGGAAAATCTACCGATATGACGGAATCTACTGTGAATCTACCTACCAGAAGTATGTTGAAATCTGTGTGAGTCTTGCCTCTAGCTCGTGCATTTAGTGCTCGTGCTCTCCCGCTATTCAGAAATTACACGTGTGTTGAAACCGTACACTTCTACTTGCGTGCAAAACCTCTGCAGCAGGGACAGAAATATTTTTTTTAATTCTTTGGGATTGTGCTCTAAAAGCTAAAAAGCAAATAAAAAACCCTATGACTTTACTCAATCTCTTAGATATGCTTCTGTACAGTGCAATAAACAAGAATGTATACACTAGAAAATCTAGGCAAAATGTATTGCACAGGTGCTTCACATCTTAGGGATTTGAAAGGTGTGATATGTATAAATTAGCTGTCACTTTTTTCAGTCATGTAATGGAATGATGAGTTGTAATTTGCATAATCCTTTAAGAAGTCAAATTATACTGTCATGTAGCAGACTTAACATGCTAGCTAGGATTTCATAGCTTTGCAGCTAATTAGTATGTACCTTACAGGACAGTTAAATTGAAGTTGAGTCCTCTTGCTTTGCAGTCATTTGCCTTTGTCCGTTGCCCTAACAGAGCCCGCTTTTGTGCGTAACTCAAGATCGTTACCGGTGCTTCTGACAAAAGTGCTATTGCTGTGGGCAGGCAAATGCAACATGCTTGACTTCTGTTACTTTTGCAGTCAGTGAAGTTTCTATTTTACTGTAGTAAGGCCTTAGTAATCTATTTCTACATAGAATTGAAAAGTGTATATTTGACAGGTATATTGTAGATGATTTTGTATTAATATATTGCAAATGCATTATGAATTTTCGCTGATATCTCGCTGATATTTTGAAACTGCTTTCTGTCACTTGGTGTTTACTTTTCACACTCCAACTATATTCTTGTTTTGTATCCCAGTGTTATCATTATTATCTTGTGTATAACAGATTTCACTTTCCAAAAACCTCTTAACTTCTAAAAATCAATTGTACTTGCATTGCAACAAAATGTTTCTTTGGCAAGGCAGTCATGCTCATTATAATTTTTTAGGTCATATTCTCTCATCCGCTCTTTTTATTCCATAACCTGCTGTTTGTTTTCTGAATCTTTTCTTTTAGTAATAGGTACAACCACATCAGTAAAAGCTGTTATTCCAGCGTAAATGAAGAGTATAATTTGGGTTTACAGAAGTGAGAGGAAAAGGGAAATCTAGATTTATCAATATAATTACAGCATCAGTGTAACTTGGTGAGCCAAAATGAAAATCTGACCTCTTGCTTGACTTTTTTGTGAATGGTTACTTTTGGTGTGAGATGATCTATCCATGATTTTACATTGACTTATAAATATTTCTTGCACTTTTTGAATTTTTGATGGTTTTCCTTTATATCTCTCCCAAGTAATGGTAGTATCCAGGGTAACTGAAGCAGTCTAGATCTAGCATGGTTTTAAATGTCACCACAGAATTTAACTTTAGTGGTTTTACTTTTCTTGTAACTTCAGTTCAGTAAGCATAAAAATGTATTCATTTGTTTTAAATGTTTGAAGCAGATTGTTGTGTACTATTTATATCAGTTTTTAAAACAACTTCAAGATTTTGAAACTTTGTGGAAATAAGAAAACTTGGCACACGTTGTCATGAGTGTTACACATAGTGATAGCTTCACCCTGAACACTGCAAAATAGTTGTTTATCTTAAATTCTCCCTAATTTCAAAAATTATAGTCAGTATAGTTAAAAACAGCTAGCTGTGCTGACTGCAAAATGGAATAGTAGATATTCACTTACAAGTAGGTATACAATTGCAAATAGGCATTGGCTAAATAGCTTTTCAAAAAAAGACAAAATCCAAAAATGAGATTGGTGATGAAACAGTGTTGGTTTTGACATCTGTTTTGCCATACCTGAAATGTGAATTTTGAGGTATTATAGCCCAGTTCACCTCACTTGTAGAAAGCATGGATTATTTTGGAAAACTAACAGCTCGGTCTTTCTGCAGAAAATATAGAGTGCTTTTTGATTAGTGAAATTTTCTCTCGGTACTTCTTCCATGCTATTTAAGTTCTCTGAGGCATTCTTTCTGTCTTCTTCCCAATGGATGTTTTTGGTACTTTTTCCCATAGTAATTTATTTCCAATGATATAACAACAAGTTACTGAAAACTTCTCACTAATCAAGACCAAAAAAACCCAAGCTATTTTCATCACACTTTTAAAGCTTATACTTCAGTGCTACAAGACCTGTGAATGTTTTGTACTAGATGTTCATGTGCATCTCTTACGCAGGCTCAGTCTCTCCCCTGATTAGACTGGGAAAGGGAGAATGGATGTAAAACACCACTGGTGGTCAACAGAAAGGGCTGTGTGACCCTCCTTTTTCCTGTAAGATAATTGCTGGGCTGGACATAAAACAGCGAACTTCTTATTCTGAGAGCTAAAGAAATTTTAAGGACTGGCCATACAGAGTAGGACAGGACACAAAATCGTGGATTTGGGAGCTTGACTGTTTTTTCTCCAACCCATTTTAAAATTAAACGAAGTATTATGCAGAGAGCTGACTCTGGATTTATGCTTAACTATGTACCTACTGCAGGTATTTTGTGTAAAGCTACTTAGCAGTTGATATTGAGATATTCCGATCCTTTCTGTAAAAATTTGAAAGGATCATACCATGACCTTCTACTCCAAAAATACTTTTAAGAAAACATTTGGGGAAGTAACCTTTTTAGTCAAATCTTAGTGCTAATACATACTAGAAATAACAGTTTGTAAGAGTTCTTAAAGGTGTAGATTAGTAAATACATTATAGTATTAGGGAAAAAAAAAAAAGCAAACAGCTTTTCGCAACACAAGTTCCTGAGGAGCTGGACTAGTGATTACATTAGCTAATATATAAAAAATAGGCAAAATAGTAAATATTTTAATACAGATCCCTCTAGGCTATTTATGATCCGCTTGCAATTGAGCCTCATAGCTGCTGCTAGATATCCCGCTTGGAACAGAGTGGAACATAGTTTCAAAAGTTGTTGGCAAAAAACCAGATTCCCCCCCCCATTGTCCACCACCTTGGTTGCCACAGGTCTATGTTGTTTTAGGTGGCTAAGCATGTAAATATGCTTTTTAAAAAATCTCTAAAGTAAGCTTGAAAATAATTACAAATTGTTTCTGTGTTCACTAGTGGTAGAGACTAACACACCAAGCATTCTTAAAAGATTTTACCATTGTGTTTTTTGAAGTAGACGACATGTCTCGAGCTATGGAGGTAAAACCAGAGACCTGTCAGCTACTGGCCTGGAATACGGCTGTCCATCAACTCCTGAATATTTCTGCTTTTCTTTTCCAGTCCCCACAGCTGTAGCCAGGAATGTCCAGGCTCTTCTTTTGTGATGTCAAACAAAATTGACAACAGAAAGAAATATTTCTTGTTCCGTTCTAGCTACTGCACTATAACCAAACTGCCAAGGTTTTTCCCTCTTGCCCTGGTTGAAAATGTTTTCTTCTGCTTGCTCAGACACCTATGGTTTGCACTGTTGTTCACCTTTATGGAGTGTCAAACAGTGAACAAAGCCTGGGTAGAAGATCTCCAGAGATAGCCCAAGAGGAGTATGGCTCCCTGCCCATGCTCCGGTTTTATTTGTTGCTAAATTACAAGGACTAATGGCGTGTCAAGAATAGGGTTTTTTTGCTTGTCTGCAGGGAGTCTCTGTTGTGTACAAGCAGAGGATATCTCAGGGTTTTTTTGTTCTCAGCCTGGAAGTTATTCCATTCATAAAGCGGCCCTTCAGAGTATCACCTGGATCATGAGGGGAAATTCTCAGTTTGGTGGCTGTTGTGCGCTGTCTTCAAAGCAAGGGTGGAAGAATTATGTCATCCTCATTTCTTCCTGTCCATATTAAGCAGACTTAAAGGTCATGTCTCTCTTCAGGAGTATAGAGAATAGGGAATAGTTCTACAGTAAGGTATTTCTTCTGAAATCAAGAGCATGGAATACATATGTAAGGAAAACACCTCGCTCATTTAAATCCCAGAAATACAGCTATGGTCTTACTAGCTCTTGTTCCTTCATTTCTCTGCAAGTTAGTGAAATGAGCACAGAACAGAAGGCTCATTGATTGCAGTCTAAGAAGTGGAGCAATTTGTCCTGGAAGGTGTAGCTTGGTCATATACACGTTATCATCTTGAGCCTGTAAATGCTCAAAACATCCAAACTTAACAGACCAAAATAAGCTCCCTTCAGACTATACGTTGACTCAAAACCATAAATATTTGTACAACTGAGAAAAGGAGGCACAAGGCTAAAGCATTCCTGTCAGCCTGTAAGGTTTAAATTAAGTTTTGTTTATTTATCAAATGGATAAAACAAAAACAGAATTGCTTTGTATGCCCAAGAAATCTCATGGCCCTGGTAGACAACACAAATGAGAATATAAACCTTTTAATGGGCCAAATAGCTCTCCCAGGTTTCTAGTGGGGGAATTCAACCAAATATGGAACATGGGAAGATGAAGGATTTCTCAGGGTTGTTGAAGTGGTCTGCATCACCAACTTAATGTGGGCAGAGCAGTAAAAGACCTGCAGAGGAGGAGCTAATGGTTCCAAACAGAGATTCACAACTTTGTGAAAGTGGGTTAAAACCCCCTGCTGGCTCCTCTGCAGCTGGGTGTGATGGTTCAGGTCAGTATAGTCATTTCAGCAGCACAGAGAAGTTGATAATGGCTGAGAGGTCATTATCTTCTTCCATCTTTTTGTTTCTTAGTGGTGGTGTTGCACTTAAGTTGACTTAGAAGGATGTAAGACTTTTCAGACTTATTGTTTGTATATCCTGACTCATCTGATACCGTATAGCTGAGGAAAAGATACAGTAGTCTGAAACAATTATTTTAGCTGCAGAAAAAACATGTAACGTAGGACAACAGAGCTGTCATTCAAGCTAATGCTGTAGGATACGCGAGCTTTTTTCCAACAATGACTTCAGTATCCCATGTTTAGGGGTTAACCTAAGAGAGAACATACTGAAGAAGCTGCTATTTAGTTTGATGTACTCTAGTAAAACAGGAAGGAGAGGCCCCCATCTTCTTGCACAGTGGATCTTTCTTTGGGGCAGTGTTCCCTCACTTCACATCTTGATTTTTCTCCTTGCAATGTGAATTTAACAGGTTTATTTGAAGAACATTCTACGCATCTCCTCTTCACAAATTTGACCTCTTCTTAGAAAATACTGAAAGCTAATAACCTTATTCATTCTCTATCAGCAAATGGCAGAGAAGCCACTGCTAACTCATGTAACAGGCCTTTTAATATAAATCACCTGATTCTTACAGCCTTGGTGTGAGGCTTCCTGGCAAAACTTTATCCCTGTTACAGCTGCCTACATCTGCTCTCACCTTCGTGTAGCTTTGAGCATATCTGTGGGTTCTCTGTGCTGAGCTGTTCTAGATGTCTTTTGCAGGAAGAGAAAAAAGAAGTCTTTAACCAAGTTTAAAACACATCCAAAAGTGAGCCAACGTCTCCTTACACGTAAGATATGAGAGTGGGCTTTCTCTGGGTAAGAAAGGAGATTAGTTGTGCTGCTTTAAAATGATTAATGATCTCTGGCTAGCCATAAGTTGAACATCTAATCCTTAGCTGATTGGAGCATTTGAGAGAACAGCACTCAAAACATGTAATTTTTCAATAACAGAAATTTTGTCATACTTATATTTCTATTATGACACAGTTAGATGTTGCACTGGCTTTAAAATTTTACTTTAAGATTAATGGAACGTAGCCTGAATAGAGAATAGGTGCGATGTATACATGTTACCTGCAAATTTTCTTCCACTGAATAATAAAGGGCCATGTTTAGGTTTACAAAATCCTATTCAGTTTATAGTTCAATACAAATTTTGAAGATTCACTTAAGCTTTGCTGTATCTAATGGTAATACCTATTCTGAGTTAAATCCTGAAGTGAATTTGATATTGGTCAATTGACCAATTAGGCAATTACCTTTTGCTGTCTTGCATGCAATCCGTATTAAACTGGCTGGGTCTTCAGATCCCTTAACCACACCCTTTCAATAGGGTATTAGTCACAGTCTGCTAATTCCCTGTTAAGACAGTATTTTTGATATTCTACAGAAATTTTTTTTGCATTTCATTTTCATTTCAGATATGAAGGGTTCTTTTTGTGTTCTGTGTTGTTTGTTTTGTGGTTTGTTTTGTGGTGTGTTTTTTTTCCCCTGAGTTGTGTTA
Organism: Aptenodytes forsteri; assembly: GCF_000699145.1. Lineage (NCBI taxonomy): Eukaryota > Metazoa > Chordata > Aves > Sphenisciformes > Spheniscidae > Aptenodytes > Aptenodytes forsteri. Next base: position 5,151,738 of record NW_008794448.1, read on the forward strand.
CTGGTTTCAGAAATGGAGAGATCAATTCAAATTATCTGTGACTGAGCTACTCTGTGTATTCAGCAAGGTTTCACTTTTCCTATGCTCTTTCACTAACTCTCTGCTTTGTACAAATACAGAAGCACTAATACCAAGTATATCCAAAATATGACTTGGGGAAGCAGTGAGCAAGATAAGTTCATTTGGCTTACTAACAGTTTATAGAATCATTCCACAACTTGGGGGAAGGGGACATAATTATCCCCCAAATATAAAGAGTTAGCCAAATACCTGCCCTAAAGCTCACGTGAGTGCCATGGGTTGCAGTAACAAAGCTATTCTGGAGCATTTTAGGTATGCTTTTGAAAGGTAGAGTTCCAACGCTTTCCCATCTTTTGATTTAAAAAAACAATGTAAGATAGTAACACAGTCTTTCAACTTCTGGTTCTTTTTAGAAGGAAAATGCTGATTATAAGAACTTCAGGTGAAAGAAAATCCCGCCTTTCTTTAGATGAACTGTTAGCTAAAGTATTGTTACCTTATTTTTAGTCTGAAGTTTTCTAACTTTTATGTAGCAGAAACATACCAAATCCAGCATTAAGAAGCTGAAAAGTCCTCCCTTAATATTCATGATACTCCTCAGTTCTCCCCCTCCCCCATTTAGATATTTGTAGACAGTAACCCAGTTGTCGTTTATCCTCCTGAGACACAGGCTTCTCATTCTTAGCAAGGGAAGTTTTCCAGAATTTGAATGCTGCTTGTAGCTGTTTGATGAAGTCTTCCTAGTTTGAATACTAGTATAGTCCGTTAGTTGTTCCTGTGGTAGTGCTCAGGGATCACGGATATAAACTAGAACCACATTGTTACATGCTGTTTGGAACAGAAAGATTCTCTGTCTCAACATTGGTAGTGATTTATATAATCCTGTCCTATTGCTACTCCGTGTTTACTGCCTTGTACATCAAAGGATCTTTTTTGCTGCTGTAGTCAGGGTATTGCACTGTAGGCTAATATTAATTTGGTTATCCACCATCACCCATATGCCTCTTCCTAGGTTATTATATTGTCTTTGTTTGGAATCTGTGCTTTTAGTTACTAGATAGACAGCTTTGTGCTCAGCTGTGTTAAAACACATCTCATTCAGGTGAGCCCAGACTGCCATGCAATCGGTGGAACTGACAACTCCCTGGTATTTACCCGTTTTATTATCTTTTGTGTCATCTGCAAATTTTACTGGAAAGGTTTTTATGTTTTCTTTCACATCACTGATTTATTCTCCTGCACAGGTACTCTGTAGGGAATAAAGGGCTCAAGGAGTTATTTCCCTGCACAGAGTACTTGGGGTAGACTTAATCCATATTTCAGAGCTGCTGGTCATAATGGCTGGGAGCAGATTAGGGCTGCCGGCACTGATGGGTTGCAACCAAACAGGGGCAGTGAGTCATGAGCACACTCTCTTTACTTGCAGCAGTACGAGATGGCTGCAGCCTTTCTTTAAAGTAATGTGAGGCTTGTTTTGCATAGTGATGCTGTTGAAATACAGAAGACAATTCTCCCTTGAAAATTTGTGTCTGTAGTGATGGCTACTAGTGAATTACT
>NW_008794448.1:5153360-5164691 GCF_000699145.1 Aptenodytes forsteri
TCTGGAAACAAAGCTAGAATATTTCCAAATGTTTAGCAAATTTAGTGAATGTGTTTATCCAAAAGAAGGGCAAAGAGGTGGTTTTTGGAAACCCTGAAATTTTTCATATTAGGTTTTTTCCTAAATCAATTAATTTTAATTTCATTTTCAAATGATGCTTTTATTTAGAACTAAATCTGCTTTTCAAATGACTAGAAGATTAAATAATGAAGTCATCAAGCATAATGTTTTATTGAAAAATAAGTTCAGAGCTTACCAGAAATGAAGCTTTTGGATAACATTTTGTCCCTCATTTTTCTTCCACCTCCCAAAAGGATTTCTTTGAGCAAACCTCAAAATAGTGCTCTGAAGATTTTTTTTTTTCCCCCCTTAAGTTGGCTACATAGCAGACCTGTGCAGCACTGTACCTTGCTTAAGTTTAAGACTTAAGTTGTTTAGCAATCTATTAATTCTCCCACCTAGCCATAGGGCTTCATGATACAAAAGTGACACAACTTGTATTTCACATCCAGATGCAGCAATATCAGTAAAATTCTGACTTATCTATGACAAAACTGTTGACTTACTGCTATCATAAAGGAATTTTACCAAATCTGTAGTCAGTTTAAAGTATTTATACTGACTTGCTTTCCCTTTAAGACAAATACTGCTCCAGTTAAAACATGTAAACATTTAGCAAAGTGCATCACCTCAAACTGGTATACAGAAAATAAGACTTGCGTTACATATTGTTAAATTAATTTTTTTTGTTGTACAACATTTTTTGTCAGGTGTTTATGGTCTTAAAGTTCCATGTTCATATACACACACATACATATATGCACATACCTACACACACACTTTTGAAAAGAAAGAAAATACAATAATTTTAGGGAAGAAGACAATGGAAGAATAAAGCATGCTTCTACCTGAGTGCAATAGGAAGGTGACAATTTTTAATTTATGTCATTTTTAGGTATAAAACATTCTGTGTTGTTGTTCTTTAAAAAAACAACAAACAACAACAAAATGCAATACCATATGAACCAAAGATTATATAATTAGGATTTGCCCTTATTTTCTGGTAAATAGGGAGTAAAGTTCTCATAAATACCAAACAAAAAATCTGATCAACGAGAAGGAAAGACACAATCTGTCACACTTCAAAGTTTTCTGCTCATTAAGCAACGGGAGACTCATGAAAGTAGATACCTTTGCCTATTACAGTTGCACTGAACTTTGTTTTACAGTTTCATAAGTGACGTTGGGTCTGTGCCATCTTTAAGATTGCAGACTGTGATGCAGAGTAGTTTAAGATGGTGTATCATGTACCATTTAATCAGGCTGCACTATTTAGAGTATGTGTTGTGTACTGGGAATAATTTGTGTGTAAAGTCTTTCCAGCTGCATCTATATAAAAGGTGAAATTCCCCTACCTCCGCACAAAAGTCAGTTAAATGGACTGTGGGGAACGGAGCAGCAGTTGAATGAATTAATTTCATGTAGCTGTCCGTAGCTGGCTGTGACACTGCAGTGTGCTTCCTCCACAGCTGACTCGCAGCCAGGGCCTGTACGTGTCTTTGTGGAGTTCTTGGGCTGCTGAATTTCTATGCCTTGATCAATTGTCTCCTTGCCTGGAAGTGTCCTGTATAGTTTTCCATCCCCTTGCTAAATTCCAGTGACTCATTTACATGCCTAGGGCAGTAGCTCTGTAAACCTTGTGACTGTGGTGGGCTTTGCTACCTGTTATTATTACCTTTGCTACCTCTAAGATTGGAGGTTATCACAGTGTTAGGAGAGAGGAACACTAGTACCATCCTCTTCTGCATATCCTTTCATGTAAGCTACTGTATGTGCTGCTTCACGTGGCTGGGGGAGAGGGGCTGTTGTGCACTCCCTCTTTCCCCAGTAGAAAATCTGCCATTTCTGAGAGTACTCTCAGCTGGTGATTCTCAGTGATGCACATATAGACAGTCCAGGCAAAGGGAGGCAGCACAAAGATTTTCGAGTAAAGCAGCTTGTGTAACCAGTCACGCTGCAGGGTGCAATGAGTTTGGCAGCCTGTTGGTCCCAGGGCTGTCTGGAAGCACCCCAGGGGTGCAGACACTCCTGGTGCTAGGCCGTAGATTAGGCAGTCCATCACCTGTATAATCAGTGACCAATACTGATCAATGTATTGATCATAACTATGCTTTGGTATAGCATGTACTGTTGCTTTGTCTAGCAGTATTTTCTTGGCCTGAAGAATGCTGCCATACTCTACATTTTGAGCTGGATGTTATACTAAAAAGGACATTCATATTTTGCTAACTTGGCAAGTTGAATTGAGAGGTTTTTGTTATTCAGTAGGGATAGAAAACGATCAAAATATTTTGAGTGAAATACTGAGCTAAGATTAAGAGCAGAATACAAGCCAAGTCTATAGTATATTTTGGTATAGTTTGGTCAATTGGAGGTATTTAAGTGGTGTAGTATCCCACTTGGACAAAGCTGCATCAGCAGAAAGCTCTATAGCAGATACTATTTTACTTGCAAAACTGTTCTTTTACTGATATTGCTTGTTTTGCTAATAAGTGATGACTTTCCTGTATGAGTCCAAAGCAGACCTTTGCTGATATAGCTGATTACATGCTTAGTGCTTTGCCAGTGGTGTACCAAGATTGCTCTATTGGCAAAATGCTCCTAATGCAGACCTCATCTGATTTTAGTCATTCACTTTTCTTGATTTCAAAGCTCAACAAAATAAGACTCCTGTTGTAGAATTTGAAGGGACGTTAGTTGTTTCATGACTCTGTAGTGAATAATCATTGGGATAAAGAGAGCCAAGAGCTGTACTGCATTTAAAAAATCAATCCTATTTTTCATAATATAATTAAGTTTTTTGTCATTTGAGATATTCTTGTTGTGGACTTAAATTAAGGGTGAGAAACCTAATCTTCTGAGTTGCTTCACATATTTCACTTTTGGTCTTCATAGAATCCTGCTGATGGTGTGATTTGCCTGATTAATTGTGACAGTGCTATCCATACTAAATCCCACATGGTTGAGCTCCTTTGCCTTGAAATCAAATGATGTAAATGAAAACTTTCCAAAAGTATTTTGAGCTTTTTCACCCCGTTAAAAATCTCTCAGCCAAAATTGAAGTGAAGGGCCTGGTGATCATAACCTAGTGAGGCACAATGTCTTGCTGTGTGCTTTGGGCAACACCTAGATCTTATGCCTAAGAGAGCATTTTATGGTTGTCATAGCAGGAGGCCTTCTTGCTTCCAGGGGTAGCAGCATGCTTTTTAGAATCGCTGCATTGCTGCTTGATTACTGGTGATGGGTATCACCAGTATCACCACGCTGGACCCAGCGTGACAGAGAGAGGCAGTTCTAATTCATATCACCCTGGGGAGCATCAGGCATGTATCCAGACCAGGCATCAGCATCAATGGTAACTGTGGCATTGAAATTGCTAGAAAAGGCATGGAATCAGGTAATCATCCATAAGAGTACTACTGAATGGCTATGAAGTTCACAGCTAGTAGATTCATATCTTATGGGAGCATGATACTGTGTAACAGGCAAAATCTGTTAAGTTTACTAAACAGGTTAAGGCAACTTCATTAGATAGGGTTTTTCCATTGTTGATGTTGGCTTACTTTTACCTTACCTCCTCCCTAAGTGTACTTGTAAGTTATAAACAGATCTTTTGTGAGATGTCAAAAGAAGAGCAAATCAACCACTCCAGGCCTAGGTTGTCTCTTGGAGGTTAAACTCAAATCTAATTATTGACATTGTCACTAAATGGAATGAAATACATCCCAGAATGTAAAAAATTACGTTAACTTTTCTGAGTCTTGTACACTCCAAATTTTTTAATTTCTCTTGCTTAGATATTTTGATGCATTCCTGCAGCAATGCCTACTTCACAAGGGTAAAAATAGTCCAAGCAATGAACTATTCATCCTTCTCCCTAGTTTACACCAGACATCATCTATTTTATGCTGAAACCCAGGAATAGATCTTCTGCCTCAATTTGAGGGAGACCCTGCTCTTAGAATCTGTTAAGCATTCATAAGAAAGGTAAATAAATGTCATGTTTTACAAATGTTCAGATCATTTTTATATGGGAATTGGCTGACCCTTCAATGCACTGGCTTTTATTAGGATAAGTGCCCTTTTCCTCAGCAACAGTTTAAGGAGGTGGAGTCCTTCTCTGAGCTTCTGGGCATGTAGAGCCTCCTCACCTGGGTCCTTTTTAAAGGATAGTGAGCACTGGCCATACAGCTCTTGCAAGCATCTAAGTACAAGGACTTGGTGGCATGGCAGCATTATGCTCATGGTTGCAAGTGGGAGTTTTCTTGTTTTCTTTTACTTGCTACTGGAGAACACCACAGTCCTGATGCATGTGGTCTTGCTCCTGGCTGCCTATGAACACTCTTTATCCATGTGCTGTTAGGATGTTTGCAGTGAGCTGGAGTGTAGCAGAAAATGCTATTCAACGTCAGGCTCTGCAAAGGGGAAGTAGGGCTTTACAAGGGCTCCTCTGCTCTAGGAGTTGCTGCTTTGCGTGTTCCAAGTGTGTTTACTCTAAAGGCATGGCGTAAGGCTTATCTGTTTACAGATATATATTTGATAAGAGGTGATTTGGTGAAATATATTAAAATTCATTTTGGTATGTAGCTTCTTCTAGATTAACATTTGTATATTGTTTTAACTTTTTCCATGTGCTTATCTAAGACTAGTTTGTAAATCTCAAAGTAAATAAATAAGGCTTATTGGCGGTCATCATACCCCTCCTATTTGTACCCACAATACCATATTTGTAGCTTTGCAGGCTGGCTTGCTTTGACTCTTATGTGTAGGTATTTTTGCTTGACAGATAACTAAATTCAGCTTGGATGACCAAATCCAATGTATGCAAATATCAGCCCTTTATTGTTGTGTTTAAGCAAAATTTTACATCTGCATTAGAATGAAAAACATAGTTTGAGTTGATACGGGTGTTGCATATTGCATAAAGGTAGCAAGATGGCATCAAGAATAGAAAATTATTATATTTTAGGCCAAATGCAGTAGTAACTATAAACAGGAAATTACTATTTTTTCCTCCCTTCGTGCTTATGTTTTGATACTGAAATTCTCCCCACCACTAACCCACGTTCCTAGTTATTCATTGCTGTCCCCATAGCTTCCTCTGTCACTGCTTGTGCTCACTGTTCCTTAACCTCCAGCCCTAGAAAGATGGGTACATTGTTCGTTATGGCAGGCGCACCAGCACTCTGTAGAGCTGTCAGGAGCACTTAGGTAGGTAGATCAGTGCCTGATACTGGTTTTAATGCGCCCATCACTTCCAACAATGTTTCCCCTGGCTTGAGGCTTGTGTTTGGGAGACCACAGTATGCATTCCAGATGGCACTGCAAACAGTGTCTGCCAGGGAAAAACAGGTAAATATAATGAAGCAGGGAGGTAATTGGGGAACTGTACTGCATAATTTGATTATGGTCTCAGATGCAAGGGACTCAAAAAATTCTAGTTAAAACATAAATACTGGTATTACAATGTTTATTATATGGTAGTAAACAATCCACTCAATAAACATATGAAAATTTAGGTCAGAGCTGTAATTTACCACACTGGTGAAGAAAAATGTTGTGGTAGAATGAACTATCATGCTGTTGCTTACAGATTTTTTTTTTTGGCATGTGGCTTTTTCAATGATGTATTTGAAAGCAGATTTAGAATATGAAAATCATGCTGGTTTTTTGTCCTCATTTTAGTCAGATGAAAAAAAACCTTGATTTGTATAGGGACAAGAGAATTTTCTAAAAACATGTTTTACTATATGATACCAATTTTTATAAGTGTGCAGTGCGTGAGTGTTTTTTCTCTGAGCCTTTTTCTTTTTTTAACCCCCTTGCCCATGTCCCCACCTTCTTTCAAGAACTGTTAAGAAAAAAGTCTGGATACCTTGAATAATTTTTTTTTGTCATTTAAAGTGTTCTATGTCCTTAAAACCCAACACACTGCTTTCTGGTTCACTAGTATTTCTTGAAAACAAAAAGTGGTTTGACAAAAATTCTATTTTCTTCCAAAACACTGGTCACACTTCTGGTTTTCAGTTCCTACCAGAGTAATCGGGTGGCTTTTTCCAGAAATTGTTTTTCCAGATTGTCAGAGGAAGATTGGTTTTAATATAAATTCAATGAGATCTACCTTCCTTGAGATGCATGTGTCTCTATTAGATAGTAGCTGCTATTACTTTTAACTATTTCAGTTGTCGTAAGACTGGTCTGTCATTTGCCTTGTGCCTTGCATAGTCACTAACTCCTGGGTGCATAAAATCCTGTCTAACTGGAACAGTAGCATTTTACATGTACTGCAGACTCTCTGTTTTCTTAGCTTATGTATGTCTTCATACAGTGTAAAATAAGTCTATATAAAATATCTATAGCATATGGATCAAGGAATATTTGTGATAGAAGCAAGTTCACTGTTTGTAATTTAGAAATTCAGTGTAAATACCTAGTTATTTAGGATGATTACCCCCTGGGTATGTGGCTCGTATGGGGAGGTGGATCACCATAAGAGTCTGTAGCTTGCCCTAAGTAGCTAATTACATCTGCAGACAGGTATGAGTTTGGTTGTCACACTGGTGTGCATGTATATATATTCAGGGACACACAAACTCGTACAACAGGAAAGTTAAATCATTCTCATTTGATTCGGAGCATGCCTATAGGAAGAGTGCTCAGAGCAGTAGAAAAAAGAGCACATGTTAACTCCGAGCCTTTAAAACTGTAGAGCCAGAGACACTCAATCGCTGGACTTGGACTTGGAAGGGATGAATGGATAACATGCTCACTGAGACAAATGAAACTTGTGGAAGTTGCAGGAGCAACTGGTTAGCTGAAAGCCGGCTGAGGCAGAAGAAATGTGGCTGAAGAGAATAGCACAGGCAGAGGCTTGCTGCTGTGGTGGTGAGGGGAGAGAGGCGTATGCGAAGGGGAGAGCCCTGCAGTCCTCAGAGGGCACTGCTCGAAGCCCAAACAGTTCTCATGGGTGATGGGGAAACTGGAGAGCCATATTGTCTAAAGCTTTGTGTGCTTGTGAAAGTAAAAGGTACTTGTTTTTGGAACCCATGGAAAAATCTGTGTATCTTTTGCTTCAACTCTTACATATACTGGAAGGGGTGAGGTCAAAACCACAGGGGTTAGAGCTCTTCGCTTCTGCTCCGGGCGGCTGGAGAACAAGGCCAGCATTGTCTTGTAGGAATAAAGTAGGCTGTCATGGAGGGAGAACCAGGAAAACCCATGCCTGGTCATTGTGCCAGGGAAATCACGGAAGACAGTGATACAGTTTTCTCAGACTAGAGGAGGCTTAAAAGCTCGTGGACATAGTGAAACCCAGAAAAAGGAAAGCAGGATGGAATCTTAAGCTTTTTTTCTGGTTTTATCGATTTTGTGTTTCTAGACTTTCATTTTAATGTCATGCCTATTATTGCATCATTAGTGTTCTTTTATTCTTTTGTCTCAGAAACATGTCCTGAACGTGCTTTTATCTCTCCGTATTATCGCTTGTAAACCTCATACTACTTCACCACTGTGGCACAGCTAATGCTCTTTTCCCTTGCTTAAGCCTACCGCAGTCTCTCTGGCCCTGCCGTCAATCACCAGCTGGATGCTGAGACAAATTTTTTATAGCAGCTTCTGTCAGTAAAGAGAAAATATTTTGAAAAATACAGTCTAAAAGCTGAATGTCAGCCTGCTGAGTGGCCTGGTTAAACAGGAGAATTGACTCTGCCAAGTTTTTGTTGTTTAGCTTTTTTCTTAATCTAAAAAAAAAAAAAAGTGGTTTGGGGTCTAGACCAAATAATAAACAAAATAAGACTTTCTTGGCAAGGACTCATAATTGACTAGCTTACTAAAATTCTTAAGCATCTCCAGAACAGTTTCTGTCTCCACCTTTCAGGTCACTGTAACATGGAAGTTTTCAGTCTGTTTTGGATGTCACGCAGAGTAGCAAAGAACCCATAAACTCCAGCAGCTCTGTCGGACCCCCTGTAGTCCTCCGTTTTGTTTTCTTTTTCAGCAAAAGCTAAATGACTGTAAAAGCGTGCTGTTTCTGAGGCTCAAGATCCTACAACAAGCAATACTCTGTCCTTGCAGGAAGTATTCCAAAAGAGATTCTGGATGTCCAGAACAATTGTACTTAGTCTTTATGACCAGGGCAAAACACACTCAAAAGACTTAGATAGGCAAGAAGCTGCATACTTTTTTAAAACCGTTTTGAAAAAGGATGGTGGAAGCACATGACAGAATGTATAGTAAATCTTGTATTAGAAAGGCGCAAACCCCTTGTTGAGAAGTTGCATTGGTCTCTTGAGCCAGAGAATTGCTGTCCTACAGATATATTGTTGGAAGCTGCATTGAGAAGTGCAGCCTACTTGTTAGTTGATAAATAGAGATTAAAATCATCTACTAGGCTATTTTATGGTTCTTGTTAACAGTATTTACCTTCCTAAATTGATTCAGTATAATCCTCGCTATGGCTTTACCTCATTTCTGGAAGACATATAGATAATGTGGTACTTATATGAAGTTTTGCATGTCACTGAAAACCTGCTGTATTTCCTTAGTTGAATTGTGCGGCAGGATTATATTAACATAGATTTTGGCATATTTGAGCTCCCATAGGGTATGGTGTGTGGTTGATATGACATGACTTGCCTTCAACAGTTGTTTCAACAAGATATCCTTCATATAAAATGTACCAGGCTGAAAGGCATAACTGAGTGAGTTTAGTAAAAAACACTGTTGGCAAAATTCCTCACTTTCATCTTTATCTGATAAATTCAAGGCTGAATGTTACAGAGAAAGTATTTTTAACCTAGCATAGTATTTGGTATGTTTATTTTAAAAACTTTCATCTTTCTGATAAATTCAAGGCTGAATGTTACAGAGAAAGTATTTTTAACCTAGCATAGTATTTGGTATGTTTATTTTAAAAAAAAACAAACAAAAAATCCCACCTCCCCAAAAAACCCTTTTATATTATTTAGTACGAGATAATTTTTAATAAATTGTTAAACTCATTGCAAATATATGTGCATTTACTCTAGTTGAAACCCATACTGCTTTCAATATCTTCTCACTCCTCCTAAAAACTGCTTTAATAATACATTAATTAACACTTCTGTAGTACTTGGCATATTTAACACACAAGATAATTTACAGGTCTTAATATTTTAAACTGTGTATTAAAAAGACTAGCATTAGTGAACAGAAAATACACTGTATGTGAATATAGCATTTTCCTGGTTTTGGCTGGGACAGAGTAAATTTTCTTCCTAGTAGCTGGTATAGTGCTGTGTTTTGGATTTAGTATGAAAATAATGAGAATAAAACACCGATGTTTTAGTTGTTGCTGAGCAGTGCTTACACTAGTCAAGGACTTTTCAGCTTCCCATGCCCTGCCAGCAAGAAGCTGGGAGGGGGCACAGCCAGGACAGCTGACCCAAACTGGCCAAAGGGATATTCCATACCATGTGACGCTATGCTCAGTATATAAACCGGGGGGACTTGGCCCAGGGGCTGTGTGGTGTTCAGCTGCCTGCCGGGTTAAACCACAACAGTCCTTTTGGCACCCAACGTATAATTTACATGTAGCTCAGTCTTTATTAAAAATAGTTATACTTTAATGTCTTGATAATACTGCTAATGTTGTTTGAATTACTATTAACATTTTTCCAAATTTCTGCTGATGGTTTATTCTTTTTATTATTACCATGCAGAGACTTAATATTTAATAATACCAATAATTAACTTTTGATTTATATAAACAATTTCAAATTTTATGGCAAAATACTGTATTTTAATTTTTATCCATCTTCTCCTTGCACAGGGTTTTTTATATTGACTGAAAAATATTCAGCCAAATTAATATCTGAAAATTCATATCTATGTACTTGCATCAAAAGGCTTTGCCTGACCATGTACTTGAGAACAGATTTCAGGTATAGACAGATTTTTACTGTCTCTTGACGTTATGCTGCAGGGAAAAGCTTACTACACGAGGATACTAAATGGCTTAAGAGTTTGGTAATGGGATGTGGAGACCTTCACCTTAGGTCACTAGTTTGAATGTAGCCCAGGTGGGTGGAAACTAAACCCCATTATTATCTGAGGGCTCCTTGATGGCCTGTGTGAAATGAGTTGGTGGTCCCAGTCAACTTCCTAGTAGAAAGACGTCAGTATTACAGAATCATCATCACAGTTCTTGCAGACTGGGACCCTTGCTGCAACTCTTTGCAGACAAATCAGTGGCTGGAGTGGGTTTGGGCACTGAATTGCCCTCTGCACCTCAAGTGGTCTGCGTAGGACAGGCAAGAATCATAATTGTGTAACAGAATGGAGAAAACCGTTGGCACTTGTTAGGCCAGATCTGGCTTGTAAATACACTTCCAGAACCGTTTAGCTATGTTTGGCTCCCACTATCGTTGGTTACAAGGTACTTCAGAGGAATGCTGCATGCTCCTTATAAATAAGTGGAGGGTCTGGGAAAAAAGAAACAAACCCCCCTGCTCCCAACACCCCTGGGAACTTTTTACATTAGTTAACACAGAGTCTGGAGAGGCTATAATCCTGGTTGAATTTTCTTAGTTGACTCTGAAACTAACTGGTTGAATCCCTCAACTTTTCTGCCTGTAATTCTGCCACCAGTCTCCAGTTGGTTTAGTGATCCTGGTACTAGAGGAGGAAAATAATATATGTTATATTATTGTCAAAGGCAGTGAAAGACTCTTAATTGTAACCACTGTATAAAATCAATGCTCAAAATATTATTGTTGTGGGGAATGGCAAAGCATATACTATTTTCCAACCCACAGAGAATTGCTCTCTTCTTACAGGTTTTATGCACAGTGGTTTGTGTGTCTGTCTCAAATGTGGTCCTGATTAGCTAATGAAGCTCACCTGGCCAGGTAAATGCAGCCTCATCAGGCACTCTGCTTTTTTGCTCAGGAAATTGAAGGGGATCCCTTTGTCATAGAATCATAGAATGGTTTGGCAGGGATGGGACAACTTCTCTGGGCAACCTGTTCCCGTGCCTCACCACCCCCACCCCCCATGGGCAGGGACACCTTCCACTAGACCAGGTTGCTCAAAGCCCCATCCAACCTGGCCTTGCCTTGTTCCAGGGATGGGGCATCCACAACTTCTCTGGGCAACCTGTTCCCGTGCCTCACCACCCTCATAGTGGAGAATTTCTTCCTTCTATCTAATCTAAATCTACCCTCTTTCAGTTGAAAGCCATTACCCCTTGTCCTATCACTACATGCCCTTGTAAAAAGTCCCTCTCCAGCTTTC
>NW_008794448.1:5165878-5171345 GCF_000699145.1 Aptenodytes forsteri
TGTCTATAGAGGGCCTCATCCACTCGGTCTTCCTGGTCGGGTGGCCTGTAGCAGACCCCCACTATAATGTCCCCTGCTCTCCCTTTAATCCTGACGCATAAGCTCTCTTTTGGCTCCTCATCCATCTCCAGGTGGAGCTCCATGCACTCCAGCTGGTCATTGACATAGAGGGCAACAGCCCGACAGTTCTCAATGAAAAAAACCTTGTCCTCTGGAAGCAGTGCTACCATGCTGATATTCACAGGGTAAGAACAGAGGACATAAGCCATTCAGGTCGTAGCCCTGCAGGCGTGTGCACTTCTCTAACTCTAGAGTCTTCTGGAGAGCCAGCCTGTGGGATTACTTGTCCCCATTTCTACTGCACTCCCCCCCCCAACCAAAAACTAATTCTTATTTTTTTATACATGGGCCAAAGGGCCACACCACTAATGAGAAAGACTGTGTTCCCATCAGGTTATGGTACCTCCAGTCACACTTGCATCCGCTGGGTGTAACATCATCAGTCAGAGATGATATTTCATCCTAGAAAAGTCATGGGAGCAGAGTGGCTGGGGTATTTCATCAGTTATACTGCAATCCACTTCACTTCCTGCGATTTTTGTTGTCTCATGATTATGGCAAGATGATGCTGGTGTTTCAGCTTCATTCACGTGCCTCACTTGGGCTGGGTACACTGGTGCGCAGGTGGAATTACTTTAGAACAAAGATAGAAGCATGTGTCATGTTTCTCATAAATTTCAAGCAAATATTTATTTCTCCTTAAAATACACTAGCCCCTTCTCAGATAAGTTGAACAGTGAATTAACTAATATTATGATGCTGGGCAACTTTCTGCTGGATGTGTTAAATTTTGTGTTTCTAAATATACAAATATAAAGGGTTTATAGTCGGTATCCCAAGAGCCTATATAACTTAGCTTATTCTGTATGCATCCTCCCTAGCAAACAAATCAGATGCATAACATTAGGCTGCCTGAATACCCTCACTTCCTCAAATATTCAGTGAGAATTTATGGCTAGTCAGTTATTTGACTTTTCTCTATTTGTTAAGATAATAACGCATGCTTCTTTGCAGTGAACATTGTTTACAGAATTTCCTTGGGAATAGTTAACAAAACAAAAAGTTCTAAATGGAGTATACGTTACTGTTTTAAAAGAACATTTTCCTATAATAGGCAAATAATAATAATAATAATAATAATATTTATTATACCTGCCTCCATTTTGAGATCAGTAAGTATCAAAGTTTTAATAAAAGCATCCACAAAGCTTGTGTATTGTGCAATATAAAATGCTAACAGATTTGAATGTTCTGTTAAAACATTATGATGTAAACAATATTGCAGGAGGCTTGAACTGAATATTATCTTTTCAACTGTAATGGGGGGAAAAAAAATTGATTCATTTGTTATACAGCAATCTTTATTAGCTGAATTTCTAAATAATGGCATATTTAACCAGATCTAGCTTGATAGATAGTCATAGAGTTTATTGTTAGTTTTTTTTATGAAATAAAAACAGTTACATCTGACAAAATGAGCTCTCTGATAGAATAGATAATATTAAAAACTAAATTAAGTGTTTGTGCGTGTTTGCCACTGTGGCTTTGTTTTTTGGCATGGGTAGTTCCAATTTGTAGTTAAGAGAAATCTTTCTATAATTTGCTTTTTGCTACCACGTCTTCTCAAAACACCTAAACCTAGTGCTGTAACTATGGATGATGATCTAAGGACTGCAGGAGTTAGACAAGTCACAGTAGAGGTTTGTAACTTCTTTTAATTTGCTAATCCATGCATGGAACAACATTTCCAGCATTACCCAGAGATTAAGCCCCAGGGCCAAGGGCAGGGCCTCAATTTTAGTTTGCTAGTGATAGGCATACTGTGGTTAGAACGAGGTCTCTGCTGTGGACAATACCAAGCCTTTTCAATTTAAATTTCAATAACGGTAGCAAAATATTAAACATGGAGAACATGAATTAAAAAAAAAACAACCCTGTTTTTGCATTCAGTCATTTCCCTGGATAAAGTATATGCTATAATACTGGAGACCAAAAAATTATTACTTTTTTTCAAAAATGGAAAGAAATATAAATTAATACAATATGTTAATTTTATGCAAAGTATTTATTTCTGAGGGTGTGATTATTAGTGAACAAAGAACAAAAAAGATAATTAATTTAGTGTAGATGATTGCATTAATGTTTAGCAATGTAATAAGTACTGCACTTCAATACAATTTTTTAATAGATTTTTGTTTACTCTGATGATTAACTGGTAATTTGTTCACATTAAGTTGGCTGTTTTTAATGTAGGTCACAGGAATGGTAATCACTTTATTTGTTGATAGTAACTTTATGAGAGTGGAAAGATTTTGGAGCAGTAGATTCAAAATGTAATAATATTTTATATAATAAATGGACACTAGTTTATTATAATACATCATAAAACCTCTTAAAACTGGAGAAAACATACCTGGTAGCATTCAGATTTTTTTTTAAATTACCTTCCATTTTAAATATATATATTATTATTTTTAAAGGAATATATACACACATATACAGTTTTTTCTGAATTCAGAACTTTCAGAAGGAACTCTTCGCTCGCATTAATTTCTGTGAGCTGGAAGCAGTACATAGCTCAGTCAGACTTAATAGAAATAGAACAGCCATCTGTAATCACTGCCTTTAGTATTTATTGGAATAACATACATTATGTGGTCATCTATTACTGCTGTATGTATTATGAATGTAATTGTGCAGTTAATTTCCCTCCTGTTAAATCCTCTTCAGTGCCAATTTTTAAGAAGATAGCAAAAATATTACAGTGCACTTAACCAAAAGGAAGCTGTAGTAGTATCTACTTCCAAATAGATGATGCAGGGGTGGTGAGTCTTGTATGAACTCCAGAAGCTTAACTAATAGGAAAGGCAAATTGAAGATCAGATTAATGAGTCCAAGAGGTCTTGAATACTCACTGTTCTATAGAAATGCTGCATCCCAGGACAGAAGAGTCAAAGGAGGAACACACTGTCTGCCTTACTAAAGTGATGCTTTTCTTTAAGAGGAAGGCCCTGCATGTTATGTATACCTGTGACTCCTGTTACCTTTGCTATGAGTACTGTACATAACAGCTTGCAGAATCTGCCAGGGTGTAGACTTTGTATTAGAGTTACATAGGTGTAACTGCTGTAGCTAGGTAGAGGTAGGTATGGGATACCTTTGTTATAGCGCTCTCCTTTGTAGAGTCTTCCCTTTCATACAGGCTCTTCTGTTATACTCATTCACATCCTAAGAAATTTACGGCATTAAGCTCGTGTGTGTGTTTTGGTTTGTTTCCTGTCCTTTGAGTTTGGGAACAATGATTGCAGACTTCCTTGTGGACATCTTTAACTTCTTTGGGATTGTTGTCCTTATTAGGTACTGAACTAGTAGAGGCTCATGGCAAATGGTACCAGGGCTCCAAACTACGTAGTACTGCTGCTTAGCCATCAGTACATTGAGAAATGGCAGTTCAGAAAGGGTGTCCTGGAAGCTGTAAATCTCAATCCTTTGTCCACTCGGATTCTTTCTTTGAGAATATAGTTCCCTACGATGTTGTAAGATAAATCATATAAAATCACCATGCAGTTACGATTTTCATTAAGCATAGCGCAAAAGGATGTTTTTCATCATCTTTTTCAATAATCGGTCATATATTTCATTGCAAATATAACCCCATCTTTAACAGGCCTCTGATTTTGTGGCAAGTGTTATCTTAGGTCATAGAAAATATAAGGTAACGAGATACTGCATTTGTTTCTTAGTCCTTGGCATCAATATACATGCTATTGCATGCTGCAGTTATCTCTCTATCTATTTTTAAGGAGCCTAGAGTAAATACGTCAAGTTCAAAAAAACCCTCAGTGTTTACAGACAGTAGCTTTTCCCTATGACTGTCTCAGTATTTTGGGAATAGAATAGTGTTAAACAGTGAAGCAACTCTAGAGCGTTCAAAGGAAGATTTATTTAAATAGCTTCTCCTCATGCTAACTGAAGAGAGTTCCGCGCTGGTTTGTTTCATTAGTTGGGTGTTAAAACCCCTCTGACCACTTCATAATGATTATGAAGTCATACCTATAATAAATAAGTTTTAGGTCATGCTCAGTTGCGACCATAATAAAACTTGTTTCCTTGCCTTTTAATGTTTGAAAGGTAGTAGTGCAGTATGTGTGTGGTCTGAGTTTTTTGCAGACGTGATCTGCATTTAATCTGGGAAAATTAATTCCCTAAGCTGCTGGCAGGCAGCATGTACTTGTTAATTATTCAGGTGGATGACAAATGCAGAGCAGAGGTTCTCGCAAAGACAAAGTTTGTATGATGCATGTTTAGTAACTGATAGGCTTGACATTCTGTGGTGTCTTATTCAGTGCTAATCCTAATAAGCTGCCTGATGAGATGAACGCCTATCCTCCTGTCCTTTAGAGAGAGAAAACAGAGATTTGAAAGAACTTCATTATAGCAATAAATCCCATACTTTCTGTTATTCCTGGTGAAAAGAGATCTTGTCCAGATGAATAACACACACAGAGAGAAAAAAGTCAGAATAGTAGCGTAATACAGAGTATTGAAATGAATAGAAAACTGTATTGTAAATGCCTCCACTGTAACAGTAGCTGCAGTTTAACTTTCTCAGTAGGCCAAGTTTATGCAGTTTAATGCCCTTCAAATTCTTTGGCTTTGATCTACAAGTGATATAATCCTATGGATGTATGATATTGCCAAGACTTGCAAGTTGCCAGGGAAGTAACTTGAAAACATTGTATTTACTGTAGTCGTCGTTTTCCTTATCGCCATTTTTTGGTAGTGAAGTGCTGTGTTGTGAGTATTCTGTCAATCAATTGGACCGGACAATGGTGAGGGCCAAAGTTACCCATGGACACTGGAAGCATTAATAACCGAGAGGCTGCCAGTGCAAGTGGGTCCTGGATTTTGCCAAATGCTTTTATTCTCAGTTGAGTTCTCATGGTTTCTTTCACTCTTTCCATATTTTTATTACAGTAGGAAGAATAATAAGAGATTTAACTCCCCCACTGCAGTGCAGAGCACCCAGCACCAATCCTGAGTGACATTTCTTAAGTTATTCTAGGGCATAATGACCAAAGGTGCATCTTTTGTCTGTTCCTGCTCTATTCCATATGACAGGCTTTTCTTGTTGCTAACTGAAAGAATAAAAGATGGGCTTTTTGAACTGGAATTTTTCTATAAATTATAGGTACGAGAAATTCAGTTTCAAACACTGTAACTTTTATACAAAAAACAAACTTTCTACTATATCACTTGTTTTTTTCTAAGTTTAGGGTATATGAATGTTGATGGAGGATTCATGTATTTTATACTTCTGTGAAACTTATAGAATCATAGAATCATTGAGGTTGGAAAAGACCTCTAAGATCATCGAGTCCAACCGTCAACCCAACACCACCATGCC
>NW_008794448.1:5173233-5197853 GCF_000699145.1 Aptenodytes forsteri
TCCACGGTGACAATGTTTCCCCCCGCATCCAATGAAGGATGGAGATTCTCCTTGGCTCTCTTCTTGTCATTAATATATTTGTAAAAACTTTTTTTGTTGTCTTGAACTTATTTCTGTCTGTCTTTTCAACTGCATTTAAACATATCCTCTAGCTCAAATGAATGTGAGGCTGGGAGAGAAGAGTCACTAGATTTATGTCAAGGTGGCAGTGCTTTAGCTTCTCTCACAGTCCTCCCCCTTCTGTGTGTGTGTGTGGTGGGGGGAGAGGGGGGACAGCATAATAGGGTACTGTAGGTCCAGGTTCTGGTACATTCACAGAGGCCTCTGATAAAAACACAGGTTGTTCCTGCTTTCCGGTCTTTCTGAAATATGGTGGATACCTAATAGCAATCAGAGAACAACATTTAAATATTTTGAGAGGAATACTTTGTGGCTTATGAAGGTTAAAGAATTATAGTAACATAATGCACTTGTTTATCTTTACAGAACACGTGGTGCATTGAATCCTAGCTCTGAGCAATCCTCCTGTCTTGAGGTGAAGGAAAATGTTAACTTAATTTACAAGCTAGCAGAGTCCTGGACCTCTCCAGATTAGGGGCTTTAATCAAATGAAATTGTAGCTAATAATTGAAACTAGTTTTCTGATGCTAACTGTGAAATTCAGCTGAAATCACCAAACTCATTTCCACAAGGTTTTAAGAGCTGGTTGAAATTAGAGTGTAGCAGGAAAGGGCTTTCGTTTGTTCCACCAATTTATGTATGCTCTTTTCTTTTTCTCTTGCACAAATTGTTGGGCATGGCGATTTCACTTCTGAGACCACCAAACTCACTTCTGCTAAGATTTAAGTTTTGGCTGAAATCAGAGCATATAGGGATAAGGCTTTCGTTTGTTCCACTAATTTACGTATCCTCTTTCCCTTTTTCTTGTGCAAATTGTTGGGCATGGTGATTTCATTGCTAAGACTTAATTTTACCTAGCAGAAAAATGCATTATGTACTGTGTAAGTAATTGGTGTCTACAGAGTGATTTCATAAGGTACTTGATGCATAATAGCATGTACTGAGCTATTCATGACAGAAAAAAGTTACTTTAGACAGTTTAGCCCCTATGTTTAAGCTCATATTACAAGAGATAGCACTTCGTCTTTGTGTCATTATCTCTTTCCTTTATATTTGCAAATGAAAACAACATGGCGTGTATTTAAGTTAGAAATAAATAAAAGAAACTGTAAGGAAAACAATAAATTGTAGTGTGCGTTTTAGTGAGTATGTGCAGAAACTGTGACTTGTTCTTAGCACAAAAAAGCAAAACCCTGGTCACAATTCATTAATATAAAGAATCCCTACTATACTCAAGCAAACCTTGAAAATATTGTATGTTAGCAAAACCTCATTAAACTGTCATATACACACTTCGATAAACTTTACAAAATACAATATTTTAAGAATGCCCCATTAAACTGTCAGTACTTTTTCTGCATTTCCTTTGCTATTATTGCTTGATTACCAAGATATTTGTATGCTAATTGAAGCTTTTTTTCCTTCTAATTGGCCTTCTTCCCTCAGTCATTTAGGGCGGAATCTGAGATGTGCAAGAGAAGCAAAGATTTATCTTGGTTTCTCTGAGGAAACTGTTCTTATTTGTGGCCTTCCTGAAAAGAATTTGCACTGCCTCTAAACAACATATGCATCATACCTACTATTTCCAGAGACACACAAATTTTACCCATAGGAAGTATTTTTTCCCCCAATAGATGCACAAATCTGTGACTTCATCCTATTTGCACCTTGGTACCAGGATCAGGTGCAGTGGCAGTGGAATGCCCCATGCCCTGTCATTCCCTTCCTTTTTATGTTTGCACTCACAGCTTCTTATCAAATGAAATTTTTGGCAGCATTTTTGAGGGGTATTCTAACATCTTAAGCTGTTCTTTAGACCAGCACCTTGGGTCAGTGTTTTATCTAGTTCCTGGTTGCATCCTAAAATTGTGTTTGACTTGGAGGTTCATTCTTTGCCTCTTCTTCCATTTGCAATGACATGATTGTGTTCCTGGTGCTCTGAAGTTTTTGGTGGGAAAAAATGAGTGTGGAAAAAGACAAGAGAGGTAAAAGAAAAGATCATTTCTTCCTGCTTTTCTGATGTTTCAGCTGGAAGCTCAGCTACCTCTGTACACAGAGTATAGTTTTTTTTGCAGGCCGTTCTGGATAGGAGCATACCTGATCACTTTTCCCTGACAGGAGAAGAACGAAACAGAACTGAATTGGAGATGGTGTTGCTGCTATGACTCTTTGTTCCTTGACCTGGAACAAAAATAGTTTGAAGAAAGCAGCATCACTCCATCCACAAATGAAAAGAAAGTAGAGTCCCATACAAGGGAACACTCTACCTATTGCTCCACCAGCCCTGTCTTTGATTGCAGAACTGAGCCACTTCTCTACCTCTTCTGCTTTTCAAGCTGTGGCTCTTGCCAAGGCTAGAGAATGAAACTGGTGCCTACAGACAGCGTTAATTTTAGAAGTGAGGCAAGATTTAGGGGACAGCTATCCCAAAGGGGCATACAATAGATTTATGATATGAACGCATATTTTTCCTCTCACCTTCCTGAAATGCAGCTGTGGTGATAATCCTCAGCACCTTGTTACCCTGCTCCTCTCAGCAGAGTGCAGTGTGAAAGATCAGAACTGAGAAGAATGGACTATAAATGTGTCTTGGACTTGTGGGGCATGCAGCCGTATGCACATATTATTCCTAAGGGATTCCTACTTACTTTGCACAGGAATACTAGCAGACTAAACCAGAGCTAGAGAACAGCCAAGTCAGCAGAAAAAAAAGAAAGAGAAAGGAAAAACAAACAACCCCACCCTAAAACCAAAACCCAAACAAACCTGACACACACTTCTGCCTAAGTGTGCATATAACTGTAAAACCATGCTTAAGATATCAATGCCTGCATAAACAAGAACATCTCTATGCCAATAGGTTTACATCTCCCCAGACTGCTTGAAAGAGAACAATAGAAAGATAGTCTTTTTGTTGCACACAAGTAATGGAGGAAATACCCAGCTGTTGTCACAAAGTGCTGCTGTTGGTTATCATGACTTAATGACTGATTTTTCTTTTCCAATTACCACTGCAGAATCCTAATGCCCAGGTCATCAATCCCAGCTGTTGTGGCAGCTTAAGGAGTGGTTGGAAAGGAATCCTGGAAAAAAATCAGCAGATGATAAAGAGCTTCTTAGATAGCCATTTTCTAATTTTATTTGTGCCAAACCTTCACTCAGAGTTTATAAAGTCAAATTCCTCACCATGTAACTCCAGCCTCTGTCATTACTGAAGTTAAACATGTCTGTTCTACCAGGGAATCAGCATTTTTTTACTGAGAGAGACCTTTACGCAACAGAATTGTCTTTTCACTCTGCCGGTCGTTACCACCTTCCCAGTTTAGGTAAACAGGAATGCAGCCACCTTGCTCCTCCTATGAGGGCCCTGAAAACAATAAGGTAACAAGAAAACCCAAAGACTGATTATCATTCTAACAGCCTCCACTTGTTTTTCAAAAACTTCTTGCCACAATGGCTCCTGTCAGGCTACACACTTCATGAGCTTTCTCATGGGAAAAGTGGAAGGGATCAAGATTCAAATCCATTTCAAGCAAAGAAAGCAAGCTCTGAAATCAGATACTCAATTAGATCAATTCTGAACTATTGCAGTCAGATATTGAAAATATATGAACGGTAAATTCAAATCCCATAGAAAGGAATAAAAGTCATGTGGTGCACTGAAATAGTTCATGAAGTAAGGGAAAGTAAGTCTTTGCATGTGTTGGACAGAATAAGTGAGGTAAACATTCCAATTGCATCAAACGTCTTTGGGTATGTCAGCCATTCTTCCTGGGGTAGCATTTCCATACAGAAGCATGTAGAGTATCAGTAACTTTGAGTCATTGAGACTGCCAGACTTTTTCTAGAACTGCTACTTTATTAACATGGAAAGGAATTTCAAGAATAACTCCTAGTTTCAGCTACCCTGTATGGCCATGTATGAAATTAAGATCAATACAGCTCAACCTATTCCTACTGTGAAGGGATTGGAGGTGAGCAGAGCAAGACTCTGCTTGTGGCTTCCAAATAAGCTTGTAAAAAAGGCTTGTCTTTTTATATATCATTTACCATCTTCAGATAATTTTTAGATTTTGTAGGTGGATGGGACCCTTTTTCTTTTGCTGACTTTGATCACAAGCATTCTTTAATACTCCTATGGTGTGTCTCTTGGGATTATAATAGCAATAGCAGCCTTGGGGAACAAGGAAATGCACTTATTTCTTTCTAGCTAATCTTTTTGATCGGGATTCTATACAAATGGAAAGTCTAAACAAATACAGAACAACAGAGTTTCTTGGATTCACATAGACAGAGCTATATGGTGCTAAAATAACCCAATAATAATAGAGGAGTTATGTATGATATAACCTTGAAGAAGGTCTTGTCTAAGATGACTGATAGCCTTGTTTGGAAGACTATGAGGATAAACAGATAGTGTCAGAGAAACAAACAAAAAAACCCACAATTCTTTTTTTGGGGGCCTGTTTTGAGGAAGTCTTATTCCATACATCCATTTATGATCAAGATGCCATGCGATAGCTACCGAGTAATTTTAGCTTGTCTTTCCATACAGTGCCCAGTCTCATTTATGATCTAGGTATAACTGCGTATTACATGATTCTGCTCCACATGTAACAAATGAAGTAAATCAGGCCTGTTCTTTCATTGTGACTCTCAGCTCTTTTTCATTCTGAAGATTTCTTCCTCTCCTCAGATTAATGTCTAGATGGCAGACAGAAGGGTTATGGCTGTGATTCACTATTATCTCTGAGATCTGATCTTATCGCTAGGAGACCTGTGTTGGCTATGACAGGCAAATGTGTGTTACTTCTTTCACAGTAACTGTCAAGAGTAGGATTGGTCCCACTCAGGAAGTTCTCCTGTATCAATCAAAGTGAGCTTCCTATCTCAGTACACCCAGGGTAAGGGGAAAAAAACCCTCAAAGATTCACAGGGCTTAAGTTTGCTTCACATAATGGCTGCAGTGCTTACAAGTATCTCATTCATTTGAAATAAATTTGGGCAGGGAAAAAGCATAAGATCTTTCTCCCCAGAATCCTCCTTGCTGATATGTAATCTTTCAGTATTTACCAGGTCATAATTCTCATGTCATAGACTTCCAGCCATAAATGACCTTTGATTTTTCTAAGTCTTTTGCCATATTCAGATGCATACTCCCAAATACTCCCAGTTTGTCCAGTTCTGATTGCTTCTTCCGCCAAATGGAAGCCTCCATGTCCCTAGCGTTAGAACTCTTGTTATCTCTTTCTTTACTTGTTGTGTTATCTTTTTTTTATTCCCAACCTACGTGCAGATAAAGTCAGTCAATTTCTAATGTGACTGTATGGATTCTCTAATGCAGCCCAGGATACCATTCACCTTCTTTGCTGCAAGGGCATATTGCTGGCTCATGTTCAACTTAGTGTCCACCAGGACCCCTAGGTCCTTTTCTGCCAAGCTGCTTTCCAGCTGGGTGATTCCCAGTATAATATTGGTGCAGAACTTTGCACTTCTCCTTGTGGAACCTAATGAGGTTCCTGTCAGTCCATTTCTCCAGTCTGTTGAGGTCCCTCTGGATGGCAGCATGACCCTTTGGTGTATCAGCCACTCCTTCCAGTTGTGGGGAGTGTCACCAGCACACTTGCTGAGGGTACACTCTGCCCCATCATCCAGATCATTAATGAAGATGTTAAACATCTTATGTTCCTTGCCTCTTGTATTGGCCACATATCCTTTCCCTTTGAGTCCCTTTCTCTCTAATCTAATTTTTTGACTGAATCAAGTTAAAACTTTTTATCTGTCTTTAAGGATCACCTCAGTTCTTCGTTGCTGTACCTATCTGCTCTCATCGCAGTGCTGCCTTCCCTCCTGCCACTAGTGCAAGCTGAGAACGCTTCTTTGTCTGCTCACGCAAACACCTCTTGCATGAGGAATTCAGTTCAACGAGTAAGTGCCAAAAAGAGCTGGCACACAGCTGGGATACAGTGATTTACTGACATCTTGGAAAATTGTTGCTGTCGTGGGTAATAGACTGGTGGTGTTTATAACAGTCAAACATGCCTGATAGGGTTTCCATAATAACTGGAAAGAGCGTGATTAACCTTACCAGAGAAATTACGCTGTAGTGAGCAAAGTCTCCTGTCTCTGAGCTAGCTTGTGCTAGAGGTGACCACAACAGACAGCATTCTTCTTGAAGCAATCTGAAAAACTCACCTTTTGAAACTTATCCTCAGGGTTCTTTTTTGGTACCAACAGACGTTAAGTAAGTTTATCCATAAAACATAGCGGCTGTTCAGGCCTTCCAGGAATTGCATGAGTTAATGTGTCTGATATCTGATATCAGTCCTTTTGCCGTATTTCTCTTCTGTTCCTTGCCCTTTGGACCCGTGGTCAGCTATACTTGGGACGTAGGCATTCATGCTTCTGTACCATTATCCCAGAGTTCTGTGTGCATGATGATAGAAATGATAACGACTGCAGCTTGTACATCAGCAAGAACATTGACGTAATAAAGTTCCCTGCTTCGGGGCAGGAAAGAGTGTCAGAAGTGAGACTGCTTCTGTTGAGGTAGCATTAATGGCATTTAGTTGAACATAAGTACCAGGGCTTTCTGTGGGGTGGGGTTTTATTGTTGGGGTTTTTTTTTGGTCTTTAGGGCTGGGGGGGGAGGAGCTCAAACCACCTGCAGAATTAGTTCTTTTGGAGAGAATTGCCAAAGTACAGAGTGAAGGCAGGCATGGAAATAAACCTATCAGTGCTGCTAAATTCTGATGGCTCCCATTGTAATGAATTTAGCAGGGAACTGAGCCTTCCCTTGACTTGTGTCTTTTTGATTTGGGATTCTGCTTTCTAAAGGATGCCACTTCACACACACTCTGTTTATTTCTGCATGTCAAAGAAATTATGATTAAAATTCTGAATGCTCACAAATACAAGAATTTTTACCACATAAACTTAAACATTTAACTGTATTGGGGAGGAAGCGTACAGGATGTTATTTCATTGGTGGGTATTTTATACAGAAGCTCTTTGCCTTCAGAAAAAACTTCAAAGGCAGCCAAAATGTGACTGGGCAAAGGGAAGTTTTTTTTCCACAGCAATATCATAAAAGCAGGGAGAAAGTGGGGATGAGCTAAGTTTGGGATTTCTTTTTTGTAAATGAAGGGTATTCATGGCTTTTATGTAATAGTCTCATGGCAGCGTGAGTTGGGCAGCCCTAGGTAGTAGGGCAAAGCAGCAGGCAGTACAGAACGATGCAGGACTTGCCAGAACATGGACAGTGACATGTTTGTGTTGTGGCAGTATGAGTTTAGCACACAAAACAACAATGGTGTCATAAAAGCAGGCTATGAGAGAATATATTTTCTTTTTTGTAATAAACTAAGGATATCTTCAAGTTTCACAAAACAGTGAAAATGAGAGGCATGTAGATGAGAGCACATAGCAGCCACTGAGGGCAGCAAGGAGTGGAAATGCTGAAGAAGGAACTGGTAGCAAAGTAATGGGATATCGAAAACCTGAGAGAGAACTTGTATTTGAACAGTACTCAGTGTTGAATATGAGATCCAGTCTGAACTGTTTTAAGGTTATGAAATGCTTCAAGGATAAGAAACATTTCCTGGAAATACTCTTTCCTTAGTAAACTGTTTGTTTACAACAAGACAAGTTTTTGCCAGCTGTTGTAGCACCAATTAGGACAGTGACTTTCAAACCAAAACTAGATAGTTCCAACAAAGAATATCTGGAATGAATAGTAAAAAGCAGTTGTTTTTTGCTCATAAGGAAAAGGAAACCTCGATGTAGAGAAATTCCTCTTTGTCCCATTGACTTACAATTAGATTATGCTGTGTTATAAAAGTGCTCAAAATCAAAGTTTCAAGACTGAACTTTGATCAGAAGGAGGAGTCTTTTGGGAGCTTGCAGTGACCCTCTCCAAGCTGGTCAGAGCAGTGGCCATGATTCAGACCTGCAGGTCCCACCCTGCCGACCAGACACCTCCATGTTCTCAAGCCAGCCAGTTGCCTGGAAGGCTATCAGATGCTAAATGTCACAATACTTAGATTCTTTGCTAAACAGCCTATCTTTTGGTGGACTTACAGTAACTCCTGTGCCATCCTGCAGGCAATTCCTCTGAAGGATGTATTTAATTTTGTGTCTGTTGTTTGAAAAGTGACTTCATTTCTGTTCTAGAATTCTGTCAAAGCAAAGTGCTTCCAGGTGGCATCCAAACATGGCTTAACTCCGAGTGCAGAGAGTGGTCTGAGTGCTCTCACGAGACTTGGAAGTTTCTCATCTGCCCAGCCATGTTTTAGTGTGCATACTTCCAATTTTACCACAATGGAATATTTTCCAGCTGGTGTTCAAAAATATTTGCTTCACCTTTTATAGACTGCATTTGCTCTGTCAAACAAATGTGTTTCATTTTTCTCTTGTCACTTATGTTGGGATATATGTTCACCAAATGGATGGAGAAGAGAATGCACCATATTGCAAAGATCTTTTTTTCATCTACTTTTTCTTGTCTCTATCTTTTTAACAGAGATCTCTAGCAGCAAAAAATGCTTTCTGTGATGTAAGGTAGTAATGTGTTACATTGTTTCTTTGTGGTTTGGTTTGTTTTTGTTTTTAAAAACGCCTTTTATTTCATGTTAGCTATCTCTTTTGCATCTCTGGGCAAGATGCATTGGTTTGGGTGTTAGCTTGACTGCTTTTGGTCTGAACATGCTCACAAATTTTTCAGTAAACTGGAAGCTTGGAAACGTAAACTTGAAATCGGTAAATGTTCCACTTGTTAAACTTGCAAGTCATTGTGTGTGTGAAGAATGTAGAATATTAATAATGGAATACATTGTGTGAAACCTGTTCATTTTAATTGCAAGTGGATTTATAATCACAGTGTCTATATTCGACTATGCAAAACAGTGGAGATATTTGTATATTTTGTAGTCAAAGTTCTTTTCCCTCAGGAAGAAACAAACAAGCAAACAACAGAAACCACCTCTGTAAACATTTCAAGCAGATCTAGCAGGATAAAGTACTCCTGCTACTGTTCTTTTCCTAGTACTGAAAATTGAATGGGTATACTAATTTGAGATTATTTTTGCAAGTCATAGTTAAGACACTTCACTAAGATGCTGTGGCTAAATTTCACTTACCACAGCCTGTATGGTATGACTCTGTTTATAAGTGCTATCCAATATATGTAGTGAGGCAACTTTCATCACCAAATTCAGAACACTAAACAATATTAGGTTTCAGATTTCTACCAAGGAAAACAGGGTGAGCTCACAAAAGAATTTCTCCACATAATACATAAAATCTGAATGAGTTGCCAAATCATAGGT
Organism: Aptenodytes forsteri; assembly: GCF_000699145.1. Taxonomy (NCBI): domain Eukaryota; kingdom Metazoa; phylum Chordata; class Aves; order Sphenisciformes; family Spheniscidae; genus Aptenodytes; species Aptenodytes forsteri. The sequence continues at coordinate 5,182,680 of NW_008794448.1, forward strand.
CTGACTATAACCTCTTTTTATTCTGAAAAAAAAAATCTCTTTTCTTGAATAACTGAAAGACTTTTGTAAAGTTAAAAGATTGTCTGGGGTAAGCCATAAAAATAAGAAGTGACTGTATTGTCTCCCAGCTACATTATATTTGTGCCAGTTTCAAGTCCAAGTCATCAAGGAGTTCAAAAGAGAGTGACATATTTAATTTCATTTTGACTTGAACAACAATTACAAAGGCAATCTTTTGGTTCTTTTCCAAAACTATACTACAATACAGCAAAACAGTGCTGTTGCTTTTACAGTTTGGGGAATGCTAGATAGTAACTAGGTACATTACCAGATTTGGCGAGAGCTAATTTTCATTAGCTTTCAGTTATTAGACAAGTTGTAAGTTGCTACCATTGACAAAATGCCAATAATGTAGTCATATATCAGGCATCCTTTGTTTAGAGGAATGTCGATCAGAACCCACTCTGGAAATTACAAAGTGGATGAGAGAGGTTGCTTTTGGATATAATTTGATAAAAATATAACATAGTAATAAGTATTGATTACCTAATCTAATTTTTATTCATTAAAACCTTTAAAAAGTATTTTATTAAAGGGTCAGATTGTTCTTTTGTGCAGAAATCCTTGATCGGGGGCAAGAACCTTCCTAAAGCATCCTTCAGAGACTTTTTGCAGTTTGTTTGCACCAGGAACCATTCAAATCATTCCACACCCTTTTTTCACCTTATCCACCCAAGCCTCGCTTCTTGTTGACAGATATTTGTAGCATTCATTCTGCTTCTTAGATGACTGATACGTTCTCAAATTCCCTAGCAGCAAACCCTATAGAAGGCCAGGTTGGCAGCATGTTACTGGCTACACAGTATTACTGGCTCAATCAGCATTTTTTACTTCACCGAGCTATTTAGGTAAAGAGGAAAATCTGTGTGCGCTGAGTGGATCTGCAGGAAATGCCCAAGGATGTGACCATTAACAGAGATAGGCTTAATTCTAGAAAATATAGTGCCAGCTATTTGTCTTCACATAAGTTTAGTCACCTTAACTTCAGGCAAATACAAATATTAGAAGGGAAATATATCTAACATTTTCCCTGTTTTGCAATGATGTGCGCTTTTTTTTTGACTGCATCCTTTGGTTCACAATTTAGGAAACTTTCTCTTTCAGTGGACTTTGGCCACAAAAACAGTTAAGCCTCCAATTTAGTAAATCTTAACCCATTTTCTAATTGGCTTAATAATGCATTGACTAAAGAAGAACAGCTGCATGATTATGGTTAAACAGGCAAAAAATATTTAAAATCAGAGATTTAATTGCATTTTGTTTGCTATTTGATACCATGACCTTTAGAGGTCCACTCATTTTAAAAGGCCACCGTTTTGTTTCTTGCTCAGCAAACCCTTCCTGTAGAACAAAGTGTTTTGGGCCACAACTCCCAGATGGGGCTCTTGCCACACCAGGCTCTAGCATGGTCACAGAACTGCAAAACTGGCCCTTATCATCATCTTCAAACGCTACGTCTGCATTCAATAACTTCTCCCACATTTTGTTCACTCATGTTTTGAAATTATGAAAGTTTAAACCAGCATGTCAGTTACTTCACTTCTTTTTGGGGGTTGATGTGGGGTTGGATTTTTTTGTGCGTGTGCGAGACAACTATTTAATCTACATCTTCAGTTACTTAAAAAGTTTAATCTGTTGTCCCTTTGCTAGTGTTTATTTAAATAACCCACAGTCAGTGTGCTTCAGATACTTTGCACTTGCTTGAGGCCTTATAACTAATAAAGTACTTTACACGTTATCTGCAAATCAAGTATTCTTACCTCTGTGAAAGAATGAAATTCATCCTGCATACTGATGGCTTTCCAAAGGCCTGCATATCTTTAAAATCCTGCTTAAGCCCTCAAATAAACTGTAAGTATGTTTTTAGTAAAGCACAGGCACAAACTGTGTACTAGACCTCTGAACATGGTGATATTAACCTAGATATATACAGGCTTAATGCTATCCTCATTGAAGCCGGAGGCTGAAATTTTTATTAGCTTCTGTATTCGGATTCAATGCCTAAATGACTCTTTCCAGACACACAGAATAATTAGAAATGTTTCCGAGCTCAACTTGCAGGGCACTGTTGACGTTGGTGCCACGTGCATGACTTCAGTGCACTAAGCTTGCACTTAAGCTACGTTTTAAACTGATGTATCAGAAGTACCTGTGTAACAGTGAAGTCAGGGAAACTCAGTGCTGGCCAGAGGAAGGAGGTAAATCAGTTAATGAGGATCAGACAAGCTTTTTCTATTTGGTTCTATTTGCTGCTGTGAGCAAAATAAATATTTCTCCCAATTAATTCTTGTAGCTAATCAGACCAACCCGTTAGAAGTGGCTGGGTGGAAACAAAGTTTTCAAGTAGGCTTGATTTTTTCTAATTGAGTCTAGTTTGTCTTTGATGCTGATCATTCACACCGATACGAGAGCCAAGTAACTAGTCACAGTAAAGACCAAAATAGAGATCCAAGTGTTAATCCTCTGCAGCTATGGCTAAAGCTTAGCTTCCAGGTGAATGGCATGTATGTTTTTATCCAGGTAGGGAGTGTTGAAGGTGTGGTCCCCTTCCTGGGATTTGTTAATGGGAGTCACAGGGGTCAGGCAGGGCACGGTCACTGAATGCCATGCTGTTCTTAAAAGCTTCAAGTGACATGCATGTTTGATAGTAAACTACATAGTTTCTCTGAAAAGTTTGAGATTTTTCAAGCCCTTGATTTGTTATCTTTCTCACTGTGTTTTCCAGTAGCAGGTCATGGGGCATAATTGGCTATTGCTTCCCTTGTGAGCTTCACAGGCAGTTGTGCTGACAGCTCTCGAGTTGCCTCTGGGTCTGTCATATAGTAAAGCTGCTGATGGGCTTTCTGTGTTGCTTACCAAGCTACTGTGGCTGTAACCATGCCTCCTCCTGAGCTGTGATGTATGACTGAATTCCCTTATTTAAGTGAAGCACACCAAGATCTTGCAACTTCTGTACTTCTATCGTATCAGTGGATACAAGAGCAAAGGTATTGCTGTACTTAGTGCCATCGCTTTACTTCCAGCATTTCGTAACAGTAGGGATTTAACAGAAAGAAGTGCTTGGAATTATTAGTGAGCAGGTAAATGGGAAGCTTAACTCTTAAATTTTTTACATTATTAGTAAGAATAGTAAAACACTAGAGCTGAAGATGTCCTAAAAGCAAGATAGTAAAAAGTTGATTACTTGGTAAGAAGAGAAAAAAAAGGGGCAAAGAAATACTGCTATTGAATTTCATTATGCAGAAAAAGCATTGAGTTAAATGGAAGAAGAAAGGAGTTAAGTGGTTTGCAAATGCAACTGGTGTTCTGGCACTAGAAAATTCTTAAGAGAATTTTTTGATACGCAGGAGTATAGGAGTCTTGAAAAATCAGAGCTTTGAAATAGCTATTTACGTGTTTACTGTCCTGTGATGGTAAAAAAAAAAAAATATTTATTTAAAAACAGTTTCCAACTGTACCAAATCTGCAACAAAGCCATTGAATCATCAAATGTAGCCTCTGACTATTTTTAAAGGAGAAAGGTACATTTGAAAAACGCTGTGATAAATCAATATAAAAATGTATCTAAAATTACAGGTACAAATAGAATGTTGTTCTTGACTGGTTTGCTTATATTGAAACTATATTATTTTATGTAAAGTATCTGTAATAGAGCATTAGATTTGAAAACTCTGTATTGAATATTATTTCTGACAGCCTTTTTTAGGGTCACTAAAATTCCAATAATTCAGTACAGAATTGAAGTCGATTCCAGAGAAAAATTTAATATAGTCTGCTTGCCTGCCAGCTTCAACATAGTTCCTGAGTATTGAAATGGTTTGACATATTGAAATATAAAGTGCATTTGTCATATCTATTGGTGAAGTATTTTATGTGATCACATCTAACAAAACTCAAGTCAGAGTAAAACTTAATGTTAGTCTTCTATTTTTACCCCCTTCTTCTAAAAAGAAAAAAAAAAACATTAGGGAATATAAACTATTGTTAGTAACAAAAATACAAAGTCTTATCTAGTAATGTCATATTGACCCTCAACTAATTTCTGTTGTATACTGTTTGTTTTAGTGGTTTTATATAATACAGATGTTGTTATGTTGCAGTGATGTGCAAGCATTCCGTAAATGTTCATTTATAAAACTTCTGTATCCTCTTTCTCTGTCCTTGCACAAGCAGTTCTGCATTTTACATGCAAATACTTCATGAATATCCTGAAGAGGGATTAACTTGTGGTGACCACTCTAGTAATGATATTGACCCTCAACTAATTTCTGTTGTATACTGTTTGTTTTAGTGGTTTTATATAATACAGATGTTGTTATGTTGCAGTGATGTGCAAGCATTCCGTAAATGTTCATTTATAAAACTTCTGTATCCTCTTTCTCTGTCCTTGCACAAGCAGTTCTGCATTTTACATGCAAATACTTCATGAATATCCTGAAGAGGGATTAACTTGTGGTGACCACTGCAACATAAGTTCATGAAAATTAGTATCTTTTTTTTTCTTTTTGTAAAAATATTAGGTTACTGATTACCTGCTCAAACAAGAGCAAAGAGAATAAAAGGCAATGGGAACATATACTATACTAATACTTACCAAAACATCTTCACGTTAGCACAAGGCTTGATTTAACTTCTGTGAACTTTGAGTCAAGCTCATGGTTCACATGGAGCCGAAGCAAGACGGTTAGGCTAAGGTAGGGATGTAAATGAACAACTCTGAAGCAGATGAGCCCTAATAGTAAGACAGCAGGAAGCCCATGTTAATGGCTTGTCCGTATATTTCATGCATGGAGGCTTTAGAAAGATAACATGAAAGTGTTTCATAAGTGTAGGTGCCCAATTTCATGACGCTATAGCTGCCTGATGCTAAACATGGATTTAACGACTAGATTAGATTTACAAACTACCTGAAAAGCATGTAAGGTGTGTGTTCACACACTATAGTTCATGTCGTTATGAGGCAAGCTCTGCTGCCTCTTTAAAATGTCACAGGGCTTTCCCAGGGAGGAGAGCGGAGCAAAGAAGTTTCCTTCCTGAGGCTCATACCCAAGGGTAGACTTAATTGTAAAGTACAGTTTCTTAAATTTTTTTTACTTCAGAGGCAAAAATGCCAAGGAAAATACCATAAACATTCTGCACTTTCACACATACTCTGGTCCTTTGATAACTTGGTGGCATTATTTGCAGTAAGTTTGCCTATTGCTTGCTAGGTGATTATATTTCTTCTACTAGCTATTTTAGTGGTCTTCAGTCTTCTAAGTATAATATTCCAACTTAAAGCATTCCCAAGCAATGCTTCTCTATTAGCATTGTAGTCTAGTGAAAATGTTTCTTTTTTTCTGGATATGAAGGCAAGTGTTTTTGACTAATAATCTATTTGTTGTTTAGAAAGATACTACATGAATGATCTGACCCAAATATTTTTCTGTGTAATATTACAGAAGGAATACTTTTTGTAGAGTTTAAAAAGTACGCACACTTTAATAGTGCACCTCAGTACAATTGGGCATACAGAAAACTTTACATGAATTTGAGGATTCAGGTTGCTTGCCCACTTTGCGTGAGGGTTTAAAATTAACAAGTTACAAGCAGAAATACGCCTATTTATTATTAAACATCTCTGTTGCAATATAGGAAGCATATTGAAGAGTGAACTATGTATTTTGGAGGGGCTGGGAACATGACAGAGGAACTTTCAAATAAAACTTGGTGGACCTTTTTGCTGTAGATTTGAAAATAAGTCCAGAAGGCTGAGCTTAATATAACATGTGGCAGGTGGCCTGCATTTGCCTGGAGAATTCCTCTAGGGCAAGACAGCTCAGCAAACACATAAATCCTTTTTTCTCTGTTATCTAGTAGCACATTTAGTTGCCATGGGAATTTTATTTATGCAGCAGATCCTCTGCAGTTCAGTTTGTGCCTAAAGTTTAACTGTACAGCTGTTACCGTAAATACTACATGGCAGTATTTTCAAAACACAGCACCTTTTGAACAAAAAGAACATGTCTTCTCTATTATTGATTTTGTTATGTTATCAAAATACCATTTTGATTACACTAGGATAGTGTTTCCCCAAAAGCTTCATAAGTTGATCTAAAGTGTATAGCTTGTATAGTTGATCTTCCTGTATAGCTCTTCCTAATAATTATTTATTTACTTAGAAAAATACATCCAGCATTTTATCTGAAGAGTACATTACAGCAAGTGAAATTCGGTAACTTGCAGGAGAGAACTTCATATGAATACAAAGTGCATATATAGCTCTCTGCTTACTTTCAGGCTGTTGGTTTTCCTTTCTTGCTATATGTAATAAAATATTAACATAGATCTTATTTTATATTTTTGTTGTTGTTGTTTATTTGTAGTTCTGCTTTGCTCGCCAGGGATGTGTAAAGAGTTTTAAGTTCATTGGCTCTGGTCTGATTATTAGAAACAAATTTGTTTTAATCCTGATTTGTGCAACAAAAAATAAATCACTAAAGTTTTCTTTGTGCAAAACAGCATGGGTTTATGAATGAAAAATAGAATTTATGCTTTTTTAGGAGTGAATGGATTATCCAGCGCCGTCTGTATCCTGACTTATTCTCCGTAATCTCTAGATTGCAGAGTATATTAACTAAGGGAATTAAAATTAAATAATTTTATAGTGCCAAGTATTCTGCAGTATCTTGCTATTGATTGGAAAGTTTTCCCTGTATATAAATGAAATATTTACTCTTACAAAAAAACTGGACAATGTATTCTACAGTACTGCTTTACATAAATACAACTGTGATCAAAATACAAAATTAAGGCTTCAAGACAGAATTTTAATGTTAGATTTTAATGCAATTTTTTTTTTTTTGGCACAAATCATACCGGTTTAATGTGAAACCATTACCTGCAGTAACAGTTATTAAACAAGATTCCTGGTATAAGCACACAACTTCCAGGTATTTCCTCTTTCAGTATAAACTGTCTGAATATTCAGAAAATAAATTCCAGCAAGATTAATAGAATAAATTAAATGCTTTAAACAGCAGCAGTTTGGAGATCTTGAGTTTTGGTGTTCAGGTGGTGTTTTGGGTCTCTTCAGCTTGTTTGCTGCTAATCTTGATGCTGGAGAACAAAAAGGCTACCTCTACCTGCACAAATTTCTGTTGAAACTTACTGTGTGTTAAGCCAGGCTGAATGGCAACTGTATGTAACATAACAGAGCACTTCTATTCCCTTTTCACTGGTAGTCATTTAAAAGTAGATGAGAGAGAAAAAATGTTTATATTTGCTAGCAGCTTTACTCATTGCCTGTGAGAAAAGGAGTTTATTGTCTGGCTGACTGACGGATGCTATGTGGGCAAAGCCTGGTCAGGAAATTTTCCTGGCCAGGATTTGAGACCTGCTCAGTCTTTATTTCCCTGCAGTACTATTGCTTGCTAGAAATCTGGTATGGAGGACGAGGTCAGTGGTCCTAGAGGGATGGAGCTGCAGCTTTGGTATCATGCTGTGAGTGTTTTGGTGGACTTAATGGGTTTAAGACAATTTTTGTATGTTTAAGAGCTCACTAAGCTGACATGCAAACATATATAGCCACACCTACTGTAGCAGGTACAAATCTTACTTTCTGTTGTGACACGTGAGATCATGTGGAGTATGGGGATAGGCTCTTCTTGCTTTGATACTGACAGAGAAGTTGTCTGTGATCTTGCTCATATCTGAGGTGCTCCTCAGAACTGTACATGCAAGAATAATCCTGGAGATTACTCAGGAGCAACTTTTATAGTGGACTGGAGAATGAAAGACCGTGAGCATGTAAATTTAAAAGATTCATGTGCAGGAAGTGAGTGCGTTGATTGGTCCTGTCTCTTCATGGCATTAAAAAGGGCCTTTCCTCTTTTTCAGATGATGGGGGTTGATGAAATTTTCTAACTTCAGGAAAAATTTATTTATCTGGCATATCTTACTCAAAGAAGATTGAAAGATGACTTGATTCTTACTGCATAACTACCTTCATGGGGCAAAAACCTGGGGTGCTGCAGTTGGTTTAAAAGAAGAGACAAGGGTAACAGGAGCCCCTGGCTGGGAACTGAAACCTGAGGAGTTCAACAGAGAAACATGGCACTCTTGGAGAATTACTCTGAGAAAATGGTGGGCTCCCCATCTGTACGTGTCTTCAAATGTAGATTGGCTAGCTTTCTGTAGGATATACATTAGCCAGCGAAGTCACTGGTTTCAGTAGAGAAGTTCAGAAGCTATCAGCTGAAACTCAATGATTGGTTATGTAAGAGGCCAAAAGTAGATAACCTAACAAGTCTTTCTGGTCTTAAATTCCATTATCAATGAGCTTTTACAGGGATAAACTGTATTGTTTGTTCTTGCACACTTGTAGATTCTCCTGAATGTGATCTGAACACATAAGAGGGGAACCTTCTTCCTTTACATGCCGCAAAGGGAACATACTGAATTCCCAATAGTACGTCTCTGAGAAGAAAAGTGAAGTCTTAGCAGCGTTCCCATGAAATTCCCAGACCAAGCAAGAGGCATAGGTATTGCTTTGTCTACATCAAAAGGGCAATTTTTTTCATTAATAACATGGACATTTTTATCTGATAATTTTGGAAATTTCTTTAATGGAATTCACACATTTAACTGGACATTCAGGAATTGGATGTCATTGCTGCTCTCAGTCCAGAAATACTTAGATATATAATAATAACAACACACAGTTATTGCCAGGCAACTTAGTGCTTCTTATCTAGAGATTTTTAATCACAGAATCATAGAATAGTTTGGGTTGGAAGGGACCTCTAAAGGTCATCTAGTCCAACCCCCCCTGCAATAAGCAGGGACATCTTCAACTAGATCAGGTTGCTCAGAGCCCCGTCCAACCTGCCCTTGAATGTTTCCAGGGACGGGGCATCCACCACCTCTCTGGGCAACCTGTGCCAGGGTTTCACCACCCTCAGCGTAAACAATTTCTTCCTTATATCTAGTCTGAGTCTACCTTCTTTTAATTTAAAACCATTCCCCCTTGTCCTATCGCTACAGGCCCTGCTAAAAAGTCTGTCCCCATCTTTCTTTTAAGCCCCCTTTAAGTACTGATAGGCTGCAATAAGGTCTCCTCGGAGCCTTCCCTTCTCTAGGCTGAACAACCCCAACTCTCTCAGCCTTTCCTCATAGGAGAGGTGTTCCATCCCTCTGATCATTTTTGTGGCCCTCCTCTGGACCCACTCCAACAGGTCCATGTCTTTCCTGTGCTGAGGGTCCAGAGCTGGACGCGGTACTCCAGGTGGGGTCTCACCAGAGCAGAGTAGAGGGGCAGAATCACCTCCCTCGACCTGCTGGCCATGCTTCTTTTGATGCAGCCCAGGATACGGTTGGCCTTCTGGGCTGCAAGTGCACATTGCTGGCTCATGTCCAGCTTTTCATCCAAGTCCTTCTCGGCATCCACCAAGACCATCCCCCCAAGTCCTTCTTGGCAGGGCTGCTCTCAATCCCTTCATCCCCCAGCCTGTATTGATACTGGGGGTTGCCCTGACCCAGGTGCAGGACCTTGCACTTGGCCTTGTTAAACCTCATGAGGTTCACATGGACTGACTTCTCCAGCTTGTCCAGGTCCCTCTGGATGGCATCCCGTCCCTCTGGCATGTCGACCGCACCACTCAGCTTGGTGTCATCTGCAAACTTGCTGAGGGTGCACTCGATCCCACTGTCTATGTCATTGATGAAGATATTAAACAGTACCGGTCCCAATACGGACCCCTCATCATCATCACCAGTCTCCATCTGGACATGGAGCATTAATGTAAGAATTTATATTTTACCACCAAGTCTCTGTGGCAAAAACTGTAAATTAAGGCAGCAGCTCAGATTCTCTACTATCACAGGATAGAAACAGAAGAAAAATGTTTACTACCGCATATTTTTCATAAAGAAGAAAAAACTTGTAGGCTCTTCATAAATTTGAGAAGCCTCTAGTTTTGCATTGTGTAACCTGTTTATGTAGTAAAACTCCAGTAACAGTAGGACATTTATTTTTTGAAAAGGTACATTCAATGATGGAAATCCTAATAACAGAGTTTTGGAACACATGTATTGTATAAGCAGATGTTTTTTGTCAGTGTAGGCTCAATTATCTCAATAGGTAATTGATGTGCAATAAAGAAAAATGATAAAAGACAATTGCTATGCATACTTGATGTAGTGACTTTGCAAAATTAAGTAACTTATGCATTTTAAAATATTTTAGTCATTTCCAGTATACTCCTGAAAAAGTTAAAAGGTAACTTAAAAACCTTTTTCCATTTTTGTTCCATCTGTGCATGAAAATGCAGCAGAATTCAGTAGGTGCAAACATCTTCGCCAGAAATTGAGCATTCGCAGTGACTAAACACAGTTAATGAGTGCTATTTCTGACTTTCCTGGGTACTAGTTTCTCTTGTAACTCAAAACGTGTCATAAAATAGTAATTTCTCCAATTTTTCTTTACTTTTTTTTAGTTGTATGTGTGGCTTTAGAGGAGCTGGTGAAACAAAACATTAAAAATAATTAAAATGTCGAATGAAGACATTAATGCTTTGCCTCACTCATGTTTTAGCACTTGCTTTCTCAGTAGAGTGTAGCTTCATACCTAAAATTGAGGGGTTTTGAAGGATGTTTACTCTGTGTGGTATGCCGTATTTTTTTCTCTGTGTGGTATGCCATATTTTTTCTCTTCAGGTATTTGTAGTTGACTGAACTGCATATATGCTATGTTAGACTAGTCAGAGAGAATATAAAATTAGCAAAAGTAGGATCAGTTCCCCCAAGGCAACGGAAGCTTTTCACACCACTGCTCTATCAGACCCAAGGTACTCAGTGATAACCCCCAGGGGTAACGTTGGCTGGAAATATTAATTACTTCTACACATAAACACTGAAAGGAGATACTAAGAGGAAAAAAATGTGAGGAGATAGTGCATTTGGATCCTGGACCCTGTAACCCATCCTGTAACAGAATTGAAGAAAATCACACCAGGAAACTTGCACCACTCCTGCCTTTTCTGAGCTCAGCAAGAATCTGTGGTGGTGACTGTTATATGTGAATGCACATATTGCTGTCTCCATTACAGGTTTCTGTACCGGTTTAGATGCCGAGGTTATTGCTTTTTTAGTGCTAGTAGCTGGCAGAAGACACCAAATTTTGAAGGGTTTTCCCTTGTTACATGAAAGGGTGGTTTTGATAGTCATGGTGCTCAAAATAAGAAAAATACAGGGAGAAACCTGCAAGTCAGCAGCATGTGTGGGAAGTAGGAAATGGAATACAGGAGGGATGGGAGGAAACACCGTCAAAACCCTGGTGCCAGTCCTCTCTCTCAAAAGCTATGTGCTCTATTTCTTTCTTTATTTTTTCCCCCCATTGTTTCGCTCCCTATTAAATCAGTGTGTCAAACTTAACCGCACGTTTTAGAAAAATGTTAGAGCTTGTGTCTCTGTGGGGCAGTGAGGTTGGTGGAGGAATGATCAAAGTTTTTTTTCTTGGGGCTCTTGATCACTTTGAGCACTCCTGATAACCTGTTCTTCAGTCAGAAGAGGTGGAAAGACCCCTCGATGCCTTAGCTTGTATGAAAAATTCGGGACAGGTCCTTACTGGGCCAGAAGCTGGTGGTTGTTGCTGGAGCTCTGTCAGTGATTTTTGGGGTTGCTATTTCAGTGCAGCTGCTCTCCATCAACAACTATGTTTTCTCCCCTTGTGTCTGACAGTTTTACTTCAGTGAATAATCGTCTTCCCTTCTTGTTCTCCAGAACCTGAAGCCCAGTTTTCTCTTTATTTTTTCTCATCACCAAATCCGTTGAGAAAGCCGAGTAGCGTTCTGTCCATTTCCAAAGGGTGTTTATTCCACCAATGTGTTGCCCAGAGAGGCTGAGAACAATTACTTTTCAGTTTTACTTACCACCACTTTGGTGATAGAGAGGAAGACTAATACTTTTGAGAGCTCTTCTTACCGCTTTAAACTGTCTTTGAAAGGCTTACGTATACTTTTTATATTAAAAAAAAAGTATACTACAATGTCACCCATTGTTTTTTCACATTTGGAGCCTGAAATCTTGGAAACATCTAAGTTGTGTTTAATCAAATTTTACCTTTTAGTAAGGTAGAAAAGAAATGCTAAATAAAAGCACTAGAAAGATTATATAAGTACAAGTTTTGCAGTTCAAGCTTGTGATTTACTAGTATAATTTTATATTTTCCTTGGCATTGTATGTCTTATGATCTTCTATCAAATACTGTTTTTCTGAAAGAATCCTACTAATCACTGGCAGTTTCATTCCTTTTGAGTAATGGTTATTTTTCATAAAGTTTCTTATATCCAGTTGGCAATTTGTTAATGTTTTTTTATTTCGGCTTTTTTTTTTTTTTTTTTTTTTAATTATAATTAGTCTTCTTGAATTCTTCACTTTTGACAGCACACTCAAGGAGTTTGACTTAGAAGTCCGTTTGGCTTTGAGGGTGTGGTATCAAAGACATGAAGCTTGTATATTACTTGAAGACTGAGCACTCTAAGGATTGTATAAGACGCTGCAGGCAGCATGCTGGGACACCAAGGAGGCTACGGTGCACAGTTCCTCCTGGTGAAATCCCTGGGAGAAGTCTGTGTTTACATATGCGATGGACATACATACAACTTTTCTTAGTTCCATATGATACTAATTAATAACAGTTCAGCATGTACATTTTATAAAGATATACTGTGTAATTATATAAATCATATACTTAAATCTATAATGTTTAGAAATATCAAACACTCTTACTGGTAGCATTCTTGTCTTCCTGCTACCAGATATCATGCTAAATAACAATGATACATCCAAAACAGAGAGAACAAAAAAGATTTCTTCTGTGTGGTTTTATCTGCCTGGTTTCTTCACTTTCTTAGTTGTACATAAAATATCTTGAGGCTGTGGACTTGTATTATTGCTATCTGGAGAAACTTACTGAATCATTTTATTCAGGAATTTATAATTTATTCTGAAAATACAAAAGCGTTATCAGCCATTTTTAGAAGAGAACTTGTTGGTTTTATATTTTTATTTCTGTGCACAACTTAAGCTTGTTGGAGAAAGCGCTTTTGTCCTGCTTAACTCATCCACTGAATCTCACATTTTGTTATGAAGAGAGAGTTTCTAATTAACTATGAAGGAATTTGGGTTACTTTAAAATTAGCACTTAAAATATCATTCTGATATTCCTTACTAAGCGTTTCATCCTGCATATTTACATTTTATTGTTGGTTGCATGGTTGATAGTGCACGACAGGACAGAATATGGAACAGTATGTCACCTCGTTACCACTTCATAGGTCTCAGTGGAGTTTGAAGTTGCTCAGGATTGGGCCCCACATCTATACTGTTTTCTCACTTGTACAGCTGTTGCTAGCTGCTTCCTTTTCATTTGGAACAACGGAGATTTAGAAATTTACATAATCTGACCTACAGTCTGTACAAACAGAATTTCAGATGCTAATTTTCACTTGTTTGTTAATCAAAGGTTTTGAAAATGCAATGTTAGTGTATTATTAATAACTTTAAAGTACATCCTGTTTATGAGCTCATAACCTTCTGTTGTGGGCTGAATTGACTTTGAGTTTAATTAGCTCAGAATTTGTTTAATACAGAGTTAATCAACCTCACAGTGGCTGTGGAGGAGTTTTGGTTTTGTTTTGTTTTTTATTGAGCCAAGCTTCAAAAGATACAAAGTAACAAATGATGGGTGTGCCCTAAGAAAATAAATATATGTAATATGTATTTAAAAAACCTCAAACCTATAAAATCAAAATTCACTATAAAAATCAGAAACTCTTTTAATAGATTATTTGCTTTTTTAAAAAATCCTTATTACTGTACAGTTTCACAGAATTTTATTGCTCAGCATAAGAATTGAGAAAGGAAAATAAGATAAGGAAATGGCATTATATAGACATATGTATATGTCTGTATGTCCATAGACATTATTATTTCATTGGAACTATTATAAAGAGCAAGTTAATACATTTATAATAGTAGTATGGAACAGAAATACTTCTGTCTACTTTGAAATTGGAGTGGTTGTTATAAAATGCCGAGAGAGTATATCCCTGTCTTTTTAGAGTAAAAAGATTTGGCTATAGTATCTTAATAACAAACTAGCACAAATGGTAGCCATTTAATGCATGGAAGTTTGCTACACGAATTTGAACTAACAACAGGACTCACATTTTTCATATCAATCTTTGAAACAACTTCAGGTATTTGGAGATTCTTCTACAGCAGTTCAAAAAAAGAAAATCAGTTTTGATGTTTTTCTAAGGTGTGTGCCATAGTTCAAACAAGAATTCCCATTTGGTCTGTTATACAGGAATCTTCTGGTTTTGGAATCTAGACATCTATATAGCTTATTTCTAAATTAATCTGCTATTCTGTACTTAAATGTATTTTTGTTTGTAAGAGATACTGGATCACAGTATCATAAGACAGCTCAGGCTGGAAGGGACCTTAGGAAGTCTCTAGTCCAGCCTCCTGCTCAAGCAGGGTCAGCTGTCAGGCTGCTCAGGGATTTTTCCAGTCAGGTCTTGAAAACCTCTAAGGCTGGAGATGCCACAACCACCCTGTACAATCTTTGGCACTACTTGACTGTCTTTGCAGTGAAAAAGTTTTCTTTTATATCAAGTCTGAAACTCTTTCATTTGCACTTACGCCTGTTGTCCCTCACCACCTGCCATGTACCACTGCGAAGTGCCTGGCTCCATCTTCTCTGTGCCCTCCCCATAGGTAAGGGCAGGCTGCTCTTAAGTACTGTCATGGTTTAACCCCAGCTGGCAGTTGAGCACCACACGGCAGCTCACTCACCCCTCCCCCCAGTGGGATGGGGGAGAGAATCAGAAGAGTAAAAGTGAGAAAACTCACGGTTTGAGATAAAGACACTTTAATAGGTAAAGCAAAAGCCGCGCACGCAGGCAAAGCAGAACAAGGAATTCATTCCCTACTTCCCATGGGCAGGCAGGTGTTCAGCCATCTCCAGGAAAGCAGGGCTCCATCACGTGTAACGGTTACTTGGGAAGACAAACGCCATCACTCCGAACGTCCCCCCTTCCTTCTTCTTCCCCCAGCTTTATATGCTGA
>NW_008794448.1:5198154-5201290 GCF_000699145.1 Aptenodytes forsteri
CAAAACACAGCCCCATACCAGCTACTATGAAGAAAATTAACTCTATCCCAGCCGAAACCAGCACAAGTACTCACCCCAAATCCACCTCTTTTCCAGGCTGAACTAGCCCCAGTCCTGCAGCCTCTGCGCATAGGGCAAGTGTTCTGGCCCCTGACCATCTTGGTTAGTCCTTTGGTGAACTCCTTGAGCTGACCAATATCTTTCCTGACTTGGTGAACCCAAAAATGGACACAGCATCTAGATGTCATCTCTCAGGGCTGAGCACAGGTGGATAATATCTTCTCTCGATCTACTGGCTGTGCTCCTGTGAATATTGCCCAGGATGCTGTTGTGCAGGGGCATGCTGTGAGCTCATGTTCAGCTCGCTGCCCAACAAGACCCCATGGCCCCAGGCTTTGTCCATGTGCACTTTCACAAGGTTCCTCTTGGCCCAATCCTCCGGCCCATCTGGGTCTCTTTGGGTGGCAGCCCTGCCGGCAAGTGCATCAACTGGCCCCCCTCGGTTTGCTGTTATCTTGACTTGAACTCTGACAGTTCCCCCAGGTCACTGATAGAGATTTTAAACAGGCAGGTCCTATGATAGACCCCTGTGGTGCTCCAGTTGTTATCAATCTCCACGGTACAATACGACTCATTAACCACTACCGTTTGAGGCCAACCATTCAGCCAGTTTTTGTACCCATTTAGTTATTTTTAATTTACTAGTATATTTTGAAGAGAACAACTCTCTTGGATAACAACTGGATCTACCATTACTGCTCTCAAATGAGAGAATGTTGCCAAAGTATATTTTAAAAATTACTTTTATGTGTGCTTTTAACAACTTTTTATATTATTCCAAATTGACTGTTCCAACTTCAGTAGAAAATTCTCGAGTTTTTAATCTTGTCATCTGGTTACTTCTGATGAAGTGCCTTATGAGATCAAGAACAGTAGCCTAGAATGGCTTACAAATACTGTAAAGTGCACAGGAATTTTTGGCAAGCTTCATAAGCTATATGAACAGGACACTTGAGGATTGCAAAATTATTTTTTCTTTTTATTTTGTTGAACATGCACTGTGTTCAAAATATTTCAGCATGGACCAAATATGACACTTAAGAAGTTCAAGCCCAAGCAAGGGGGTGGGAAGCTCCATTTAGCTTTTACTGAGATGATAACCTGAGAACAGACACATTCTATAGCAGGTCTACAGCACAAAGGTGGGAGGGGAAAATAAGTAGTTTTGGACGTGTATGGGATTAAACCAAGCTGAAACTATTTTTACAAAACCAAGCCCCTATGTGTCATTGGTGTTTCAAGATTTGTTATCAGTCTAAAACCCAAATTCTTTAGCTCAAGAAGCTCTCAGTTCTTCAAGCAGAAGTTATGGATATGGCATACAAACTGCTTGGCAGAACCTGAAACCCTGTGCATTCTGGAGGTCGGAACAGGTGGTTATAATTGTCCTGGTTTTAAAATGGACGAATAAATCTTTAACTGTATTCCTCTTCTGCTGTTTTACAAGCAGGAAACTAAAATATAAAATAGAAATTAAAAGTATTAATCAGCTAGACTAAGTCCTTTTGGTTTCCTCGTTACTCCTTCCTGGCTTCTTCTGAAGTGTTTAGCTTAAGTTTATCTAACTCCTATCTGACAAAACTTCTTGAAAACAGTCCTTAGGAAGACAGAATGTGGCAAGTCTTTAGTGAACCTCCAAGAGACATAAAACACAAGAAACCTACAAATATTTGCAAATGTAAATTCCAGCATCTTGATTTGTGTGTTAGAATAAAATGTAAATCAGAGATGGAATCCATTTCATATGGATGGAATTTCTTTTAGTGTGTGAATGCAATGAAGAACTATTTTTGCTCTGAGGGAGAAGTAATGGAAATGTTTACAAATTCCATGATTCTCTCTTGCAAAGAACCAAATCATAATATGTTTTTACAATTTCTGTTTTGTATCTGTTAAAACATAACCCTATCTCCCAAATGTAGTCTCCAGCTAAGGATTGTCGTATATTATCATTAGGAAATTGTATGGCTAAAGCAGCTTTCCTTGGACCCTGATGTCCTGGTAATCCTTTTTCTCGTCAGTGAGTATTTTCCTTGCCAAGTTATAAGCCCTGACCTACTGGTATCCAGATACAAACTTTAGACTGTATATGTGCACAGTCTCAGTGATATCAGTTAGACCTATGTCCAGTGTTATACTGAATACTTAAATAATGAGCTGAATTTATGCCTTCAGGACGTATCATCGTATAGGCAAACTAAAAGCCTGGGGGCAAGGGGGAGTGTTGAAATTAATCTTTTATTTAAATTCTCATTTAATTTTTTTTAAGTATGGCTTCCAATGCTGTCAACAGTGTTGTCCTTCTGAGGTTGCTAAAGGAATTTTCATCTCGTAAATAGTAAACATCTTGTAAATAATAAAATTTACAGATCCATAGACAAATGTTTTGGCTAAATACTCATTTTTAGAACAGTAAAGAAGACATTCCATGTAGCTGAAATGTTTCTCTGCAGAATTTTGTTTCTTGCATTTTATTCAGAATGCAAGAAATATACTGGCCTTTCTGACATTCACCATCTCAAGCTGGGTTTGTCAGGCAGTGTTATATTTGTGGGGGTGATTTCACCAATTTGTGATTGTTGATTCCAATACGATAGTGCAATGTGCACTCGTAGCCCAGAAAGCCAACCGTATCCTGGGCTGCATCAAAAGAAGTGTGGCCAGCAGTTCAAGGGAGGTGATTCTGCCGCTCTGCTCTTGTTGTGGTTTAACCTGGAAGGCAGCTAAACACCAACACGAGTTGGCTCGCTCCCCCCCACCAGTGGGATGGGGGAGAGAATCGGGGGAAAAAAAAAATAAAATTTGTGCATTCAGATAAAGACAGTTTAATAGGACAGAAAAGGAAGGGAAAATAGTAATAATAATGATAATATACAAAACAAGTGATGCACAATGCAGTTGCTCACCACCTGCCGACCGATGCCCAGCCAGTTCCTGAGCAGCGGTCACCACCCCCTGGCCAACTCCCCCCAGTTTATATACTGAGCATGATGTCATATGGTGTGGAATATCCCTTTGGTCGGTTTGGGTCAGCTGTCCTGGCTGTGCCCCCTCCCAGCTTCTCGCTGGCAGGGCA
>NW_008794448.1:5201362-5208502 GCF_000699145.1 Aptenodytes forsteri
ACTCTGCTCTGGTGAGACCCCACCTGGAGTACTGCGTCCAGCTCTGGACCCTCAGCACAGGAAAGACATGGACCTGTTGGAGTGGGTCCAGAGGAGGGCCACAAAAATGATCAGAGGGATGGAACACCTCTCCTATGAGGAAAGGCTGAGAGAGTTGGGGTTGTTCAGCCTAGAGAAGGGAAGGCTCCGAGGAGACCTTATTGTGGCCTTTCAATACTTAAAGGGGGCTTAAAAGAAAGATGGGGACAGACTTTTTAGCAGGGCCTGTAGCGATAGGACAAGGGGGAATGGTTTTAAATTAAAAGAAGGTAGACTCAGACTAGATATAAGGAAGAAATTGTTTATGCTGGGGGTGGTGAAACCCTGGCACAGGTTGCCCAGAGAGGTGGTGGATGCCCCATCCCTGGAAACATTCAAGGTTTCTTACAACCTGAAGCAACTCTGAGCAACCTGATCTAGTTGAAAATGTCCCTGCTTATTGCAGGGGGGGTTGGACTGGGTGACCTTTAAAGGCCCTTCCCAACCCAACCTATTCTATGATTCTATGGTAGTTGGGTCTGATGTTTTAGAGAGTTCTATTTACAGTTAACACTTGTACGCTGCCTTTTAATTAGATTAATCATTGGGTTGATATCGGGTTTCATTTTTGTGCTGAGGACATGCTAATTCATCTGTCAGTTAAAGCAGCAAATCCAAACTGTGCTTTTATTGTCTGGATCAGTTCCCTGGAAAACACTAAAATATAAGTTATGTTGATTTTCTTTAGTTAAATTCAAGTAAAGTGAAGGTTTTGCATTTTGTGGCTCTAGCTATAAGCTTAACGCCACCTCAATTTTTAATGTAGCTTTTATGTATATGTCTTATTCGCAGTACAGGATTACCACTTCAACATCCATATTCCTGTTGGAATCTGAAGTGTCCTTTAAACATCACATTGGGCAGATTATTAAGACTTCCTACTGTCATTTGAAAAATGAAACCATACTTTGTCCATATTTATTCTTGTGTGTTTATGAGAAGCTGGCTCAGGGTTTTTTCTCCTCCAAGCTAGACAACTATAATGCTTTGCTCACTGGCTTGCCAAGTGGTCTCATTACCAAGCTTGAGCAAAACTCTTCTGCCAGAGAAGTATATCTTGCAAAAAAAGACAGCATATCTCCCTAATCCTAGCATCGCTGCATTGGCTACTCAGAAACAAAGGATTGATTGTGAAGTTGACCTGTCAGCCCCTTCATGGTCAAGGTCCTGAATATATCTCCTGATTTAATTTTGAGATATATCACTTCCAGGCCTCTGTGCTCTTCAGTGCCCTCTTAGTACAAGTTCCAATTACGAAACTACAAACCTTGCATGATGGAGGATTTTACCATTATGCCCAACAGCTAAGGAATAAGCCGCCTTTCTCAGTTTAGGAAGCTCATGCTCTTTGCTTAAATCTCTTCTGAAGATTCGCTTGTCTGTCTTTTTCTCTTTTAGTGAGTAACATTTTATACACTGTAACTCAGTCATTTGGGGACTGTAATATATTCTATGCTGGTATGCAGAATGAAGTGGTAATTGTAGTTTTAAGTAGAGCTACTTAAGGGGGTTTTTTGTTGGTTTGAAAAAAACTTTTAAAAATAAATTATTATTTTTGTCAAAAGACAAAGCAGTTAATAGGAAAAGATTCTTACATAGAGGAGAAGGGAGCGCAGAGGAGCTCCTCAAGATTACTGCACCCTCCAGTACCCAATAATTGGTTGCTTATTTGGATTTGGAAAGCTCAGAGCCAACCTTAGCTATCTTCCTTTTACTGAAATATTTTAATTATCAAGCTGTTGACTACTCTGGAGTGAGGCTTTCTAAGTCACTTCTATGATGAATGTGTTGTTCATATAACTAAGGTTAATTGATGCTTGGACCTGAAATTAGATCTGATACATCTTGCTATAGACCATATGCTGTTCTAGAGTAAATATTTGTATCTTACCTCCACCTGTTGTTATACTGTCAGAGAAAACTGAAAAATTCTAGTTTTCATCTTAGCATGGAAGGAGCAAAATTTTTGAATTGCTTGTTGAAAGTTGCAGATACTCCATTTTCATATAAAGAGACCGATTTACTTTTATTAACCAGTGGTTCTTTGCAGAAAAACTGTATTGTTTTAATGTTTAAATTAAACCCTAGAAATTAATGTTAAAATATTTTAACTCCTCCAAAGTGGAGGAGTGTCATGGTCAAAGAAAAAAAATGACCTTTGTAGCAACCGTCCAAATGGATAGAAAGAAGGTAAGATGACATTTCTTAGAGACAGAGAAAAGGGGGCTGTAGTAATACAGACACAAAATGATGACAACCTGGATGAGACTTTTAGCTGTTTGGATCTCGGAGATCTCATACAGAAGGAATGGGGAAGAAGAAAAAGGGAGGCATTTTCAGTGATGTATCTGCTTCCATTAAACTTGGTTGGCTGATATTTATGTGGAACTTCCACGGTCATTTTGTTTTATACGCTAATGTGAAATCAAATTCCATGCCGGGTGGTAGTGATTGGTTAGGATTTTCTTCTACAAATTAGTAAGTATTTGTAAAATAAATAGCAGTTGTTAGCCTTTTGCTAGAGAAGGCGAGAGAGTGGAGGAGGAAATGAGATATTGTTAAATGGAAATATATGTGGTTCTTCAAAATAACTGAAAATATTACCCTCAAAGAATTTAACTGAATGCTAATTGTACTGTAGTATATATAAGCACCATTAGTGCATAAAAATATGGCTTAATGTAAAAAGTTTTGTCAACATAGTATTTTCCTTTCACCTGAGCTTCTAACAGGTTCATTTCTTACTTTTTCCCTTGTGGATTACAAATGAAATATTGTAACATAGGAGGTATTAGTAGTCTTTTGTCAGCCAACTGAATGCAAAGTTTCTGCCAATTAAAACAACATTTACAGTTCATATAAACTCATCCACTTCAAGTTACAGATATTTAAGACGGATTTGCAATGTTAAATTATTGCAGAAAGCTTTGTGTGTATTGCATATACAAAATAAATTTAATGTAGTAGTTCTATAAAATGAAGTTGTTCTCAGTTTATTTTTGCAGTAAGTGACCATTTGGGGAATCCAGGTCATATTATAACTTTTTTTTTAAGCAAAAAATGGTGGCGCCAATATTTGACTGTTCAAAGTGCAGCCATAATGAAAACAAGCGTTCCGGTATTTTAAAGGAATAGTTGTAAAGAAAGGGGTTGATCTCATTGTCAGTCCTGTTGTATATGACATGTTGGAGAACTGACCTTTTGCAGCTCATTCACAAGGCTTCATCCTTCCTTCTGAAGCTATGACTTTTTCCAGTAACTTTCTTTAGCTTTTCTGCCCTTGCCCAAGTAGATGTTTGTACAATGCTTTGTTTTTGCATACCGAAAACTTCAAGCCAGAAATTTCCCTACAGGCTTTCCTCCCCTCTGCTCGCCCCCCCCCCCCCCCCCCGATTTCCTAAGCCATGTGATACATTTTCAGGAGTACATTTGCAATGCAGTTTAAAAACCAAACAAACAAAACCCCCAAAATGTCAACCTAAATGCATAGCCCGTATAATGTCTTGGAGAAAGTATCTTCACTCTTCGCGCCTTTATTTTTCTTTGACCACATACTTCATGGTTTTCATTCATTGTGGTATCATTGGACAGCAATCAAATAAATGAGGCCTATCAGAGCACAAGTGCCTATTTAAATTAAAGGAAAGCAGTTAAGAGTTTTTAGATGCTAATACTTTGTTCAGATGTTGGCAAATGACTTACACACATGTAGGCAGCAACAAAGAAGAACAGTACATGCTTTTGGTAATACATGATCTGGGCAGCACAAAAAAGAAAGGAAGCTTGGAAAGTGTAGTGTTGTGTTTTTGGCAATATTTTGCTCCACACAGTGCTGCCAGAGCAAGAACAGTAGCGGACATTGTCTAAAGCGTCTCTGACCATCCCCTGAACTCTTGGACCACCCTATGTATGGATGGTTGCCGGGACATTTCTTTCAGGGGAAGTGTCTCTTCCTCTGCTGTTGCATTTTGGCTGCCTTGTCCTTAATCAGAGTGTGTTTCTTTTCGAGGTGTTAATCTCTGCTTCTCCCACAGATGTTGTCATTTGCACTGTAGGCACTCACTGAATTCCTCTGTCCTTCAGGGTGCAACTTCCACTTCAGATTTCAGTCTTATTTTTACTTGGCTTACAAAATAAGTCAGAATGTAATTCATAAATCCAGGAAACCTTCTGAACAGTCTTACAGGCACCAAGCACCCAGCAGGAATTAAAACCTTTCTCTTCCCTGATAGCGTAGTTTTTTTCATTTCCTGGTTTGCAAGGGCAGAGAAATGAGAAGGAGGTCCAGGGGAAGCGAGCAGAGCACAGGACAAAAGTGCTAAAGAGAATGAGACACCTTAAAAGCTGTTAGGAGCAGCTGCATTTTGAAGTTGATGAAGGAAATAGAAAAAGCTATTGACTAAGGCCAAATGTAGCCTGAAATTCCAGAAGTGACCTGCTGTAAACCCGCTCAGCAAGCTAGCAATCTCTGGGTGTTTAATGCTGACATGCTCTGGGGTATATGGAGAACAGCCAAGCAGCACGATGACTCTACACTAAGAAAATAAGCAAGTTCTCATGTGGTTTTTTGCTGTTTTGCATGTCACTGGAGTATAGTCATAGCAGTAAAGGATGTGGCTCTACCGTGCTGCTGAAACTGTAGTTAGATAACTGCTGGCACTGATAGCAACTCATTATTTCTAGGAGTAAGGGTGTGAATCAGATGGTTAAAACAATTCAGAGGTTTTTTGAAACAGACCATAAAATGCTTCATGTAATGCTAAAACCTGCTTTCCTTGGCTGATGCTACATACTCCTGAGGCCTTTGCCTTCATATCATCATTTTTGGTATGTCAACGATAGCTGAGAAGTGTTCCTGGTTTTAAAAATGGTCTGCAAAATATTTCCTCTTGCAGAAAGTAGCAGACAAGTGGTGGTTTTCTCACATCTCTAATTTTCACGACCGCATGTGTCTAAGCCCAGTCCATTGGTACTCTACCTGACAATTAAAAGTTCCAGTGCATGGTCTACTTTAAATAGATAGTATCCAGAGTATTTTCTAAATATTTTTTTTTCTTTTAATGAATAGCAAATGATATTAAGACTTTTTTTTTTTTAAATAGATGAAAGTAATGCAGACAAAAAGGAGATTTGCTTCATAGGTTCTCAGTAAAATATAATCATGGTTCTTATGTAGACGTGGCATGATGTGTATATTATAGCATACTATACTTTTTCAGCTAAGGTAGAGGGAGTGCTTTTGAAGACATAGTTTGTGTGGTGCTGCAGAAGACTAAGGTTTTCATTCTGTCCTCTTTATATCCTGAGTGAATTAAACTTGTGAGAAAGAAGGGGGCACATAATAGGGCTCTCTTGGGCAGAGCTTGGCAGGAAGGTATAGTGACCTTTGAAACTTCAGGAGGTAATCTTTGATTCCTTCAAAACTGCAGTTGTGTGGTTGTTTAAAAAAAAAAAAAGTTATGTAATGCGGTTTCTGTGACATAAATAAGCTTGTTTGCTTCTAGACTCTAAATAAATAATACATTCCCAGTCTTACATTTCCTGTAACAAAGTGAAATGTGAATTGCAATATAAAGTCCTAAACATTTTGATCCCTTTATATTTTTTCTTGCCTTTCTTAGTGCTTACTCGATGCTCAGAGACTAACACCAAGTGGAATTGAACACCTGCAGCTCTCACTTCGAGTTATGCTGTGTATTGAAGATGAAGGGAATTGCAGGTGTTCTGTATTTCCCAGAACTTATCCCACGTGCCTGTCTGGAAGGACTTACTGTTCAAGCAACCTCAGTCCAAGCTTTTTGTTGCTGGATGTACTTAAGGCTTTGAATATATGAGAGTTTATGCCTATTTTGGGTTTATTCCCCCCACCCCCCAATGATACGTTCATTTCTCTCATTTTTTAAGTTCTTGGCATGGTTTAAAATTGTTTATGTAAGAAAATCTCATATTGGGATGTTCTGTAACTCCTTTGCAGGGAATGATTACTTGCTAGCCATCAGCTATATCCTGTCTGTATCACCTGTTATCTCCTGTCACCTGACTTCTTTACTGCTCTTGCCCATGATTCTAGATTTCTACATGAATAATTGGTATCTTTTTCAGGGTAACGAAATAGCGTTGTTATTCCTTGCACATCCATGCAAGGAATTGATTTTGTATTTGATTTTGGTTCTTGGAGAATAGTGATACCAACCATCCTATTATTATAGATTTGTTATTAATAACAAACAGCAGAGAGTAAAAAGCATTCTGGTTAATGTTCTCTGAAATCTGAGTTGCATCTTAGATCTGGGTACTCCTTTCTCATTTTCCCAGAACTACTTTCTGTTAGAGTCAGTTGAGCCAGACATTCTTTCTAACCTTTTCAGCCCTCAAGGAAAAAAAACAGCTAGTTTTGCCATTTAAGAATTCTGGCCTTTCACTGAAACCTTTGCCTGTATATGGGCCCAAAGTATATTATTTCAACCATGTGCTGTAAATGCAGAGCTACCATATATTAATATGAGAGCAGAAATAGGGCATGTGGGTTTTGGTGCATAATTTAGGATACTTGTATTATCGTTAAAAAAGGAATTGCATGATCTTGCACATGTTGCTCAAGGAATGAGTTCTGACATGAGTTCACCGAGGATGAGGAAAAGGCTGAGGTACTGAATGCCTTCCTTGCCTCAGTCTTTAACAGGCAGACCAGTTATCCTCAGGGTACTCGGCCCCCCAAGCGAGAAGACAGGGACGGCGAGCAGGATGAACCCCCCCATAATCCAAGAGGAAGCAGTCAATGACCTGCTACGCCACCTGGACACTCACAAGTCTATGGGGCCGGATGGGATCCACCCGAGAGTGCTGAGGGAGCTGGCAGAGGTGCTCGCCAAGCCGCTCTCCATCATTTATCAGCAGTCCTGGTTAACGGGGGAGGTCCCGGACGACTGGAGGCTTGCCAATGTGACGCCCATCTACAAGAAGGGCCGGAAGGAGGATCCAGGGAACTACAGGCCTGTCAGCCTGACCTCAGTGCCGGGGAAGATTATGGAGCGGTTCATCTTGAGGGCACTCACAAGGCAT
>NW_008794448.1:5209663-5219494 GCF_000699145.1 Aptenodytes forsteri
TTGGACTCGATGATCTTAGAGGTCTTTTCCAACCTTAATGATTCTATGATTCTATGATTCTATGATTTGAACTGAACTTCAGTTCAAAAAGCATCATGTAAGAAATTACAGGTAAATTATGTAGTAAAGAAAAGTGGGAAATGGTACAAATGAAATTTTAAATTAATGTAATAAAATTGGTCATCATGAACAAATAAAAGGTTTTCTGTGCAGCTCAAGGGAGGATATAGCCCTATAAGATCATCACACATCAGAAAATACAGAATGCATGTTTTGCAGGCCGTGCTAGTAGATGGTGGGAGAGGGAGAGAAGATGGGACAATCCTCTTAGCTCTTCCAGTCAGCCCTTCCATTGCTGGGGCCAGTGAAACTACCTGTATTACCGTTTAAACAAAATAAACTACCCCCAGAGCACTTAGCGTCTAAAACTCTTTGCAAACAATTAATGAATGTCCACAGTTCCCTTTTTGAGAACTTAATTCTCAAAAATGTTTATAAAATCAGGTGAAAAACCAGATAGAAGTACAGGCCTTAGCTTTGAATCAGACCCTAAATATTTTCCCACATCTGTGGTAATGCCCATATTGCCTTGTTGCATTCAGTCTTCTTTACTCTAGTGCATATCAGAAACAGCTCCCAGAAGTCAGAGGAGTTAGACAGCTGTACAACTGGTAAATGTCATTAGCCTGAGAATCACACTCTGGACATTATGGACTCTTTTGCAAGTGTGTAGGTTTAACTAAGGGTACACTGGAATGATATTTCATAGTTAAGTTTCAGTGTCTTTGGTTTTGATATTGCTGGAAAGTCATCTATCAAGTTTGCCTCGCAGGGCCTTTTTCATGTGTTTTATAACTTATTAGACCAGAATGTAAATCAGCTTTAGTCGAGTTTCACTGAATATATTTAAATCTGTTGGAATTCTTTGGATTTTTTTTTTTTTTAATTTCTCCTTACACCACATCAGTATGAAAAACAGACAGAAAACACTAGTCCATATGTAATATGGATGATTTCTGATAAATACAGATTGGCAATACACAATATAGTCACACCGCATTTTCTTGCTTGCTTTTTTAAAATCCTCTTAATTATTTACAACAAGATAAATCATTTAACATTTTAAATTTTAATTATCTGCAGAAATCAGCACTTAGTATTCTATGCCAAACTTTTAAACTCTGCATAGATTCTGAATTTCCTCTAAATAGATTTCAATTAGGCTTCTTGCTTTTTTTTTTCCTGGGGAATAATTGAAAGTATAAAAGACCCATTTAAATCACCATCCCCTTCTCCAAAAGGGGGCAAGATAACATACCCAGCAGCCTTTGAATTCTTGATATGCCTTCAGAAATTTTCAGATATTTGTTTTAATAATTGTTAAGAATTTATTATGAAGAATTAATTGTGTGCTCTGTAAGTTATTAAATAATGAGTTCAACATATTAATCTTTCATGTTATTGTTGTTAATGCCATATTTAGGAATGAAGCATTAATTATAATATTCCTTTAAAGATTTTTCTAAAAGAAAGCAGTATGTATACTTATCAAGATTCATATTTGATCTATGGGGAAATGATTGCAAGCAAAGTTTTGATATAGCATATGCTGAACTTGAATTAAAAAGATTTTGTTTATGTAGAGTTCAAATTACCTTTGACATATTTTTGCAGGTTAGTTACAAATTCTCAACTAAACATAGAGCTCTTCTTTATCGTAGAGCCTAACATCAGATTTTAATCATATTTTGTACCCACAGGGTTTTAGGTTTCCAACAGGCCACCTGTCTCAGACATTAAAAAATTCACAGGACAGATGGGAAGGTGAAAGTAGTTGTCCTTGGATAAAGAAATTCTTACACTGCAGGAACAGTCACAGTCAAGGCTGGCCAATATATCACACATATACCGCTTTCTTCTAGCATTGCTGTATCATGATTGCAAATTTCCCTTTAGTAGTATAAATATAGAATTCATCACTTACCCTTTTTCAATAGCACAATTTGCAAAACCTGTCTCATTTCCACGTGATCTATGAATCACTGAGGGATAACACGACATGCAGAGTACTTCAGCAAATATAGTGTGTCTTGTACACATACCAGAGCTCCTAAAATTCCTGTGTTGTTTATTAATGACACGAGTGTATGACTATTCATTTGCGCAGACCTCTGGCACTGGTTTGATAGGTGTGACAAATGTATCAAGCTAAAGAAAAGTGGTTATTAGAAAAGTGTAAAATGGTGATGCATCCTCCCGTGTATTGTCACTGTTTCCCACAGAGGTAATAGTTTTTGAACATCACTGGACAGTACGATGTTGTGGACCAACTCTCAATATTATATAGCAAACACAGCAGCTTTTTAAAATGCAAGGGGCAAATTCTGACCTCAGGTGTATGTATCCAGTTTTCATTGACCCAGGTATTTAAGAGCCAACAAATCAATTGGAATGATCAATTTGCTATGTTTGTGATGAATGAGAGAGCAGGCCAAACAGCAGACCATCCTGTGTTTGGCTCCCGTGAAGATCCCCTTCTACTTTGGGCTCTTTCTACTCTCCCCTGACACTAAAGAAGAGAAAACGTTAATGGCAGTATATACTGTTTAACACTTGTTAAGTGTGCACAGGTTCAGTAACGGGCATTAAACCTGTGAGGTTTCACCTGACCTACATGACAGAGGGGTGCTACTGTGTGGCCTGGAGAAAGGTCTGTGCAAGTGCCTCGAAACTGGTGTCTAGCCTGTGGCACTGGGAAAGCTGGGTTTCCCTGCCTAGCAATTCCCGTTTCTAGATACATGTTTTAGAAGTCCAAGAGAATCCAAATGCAGAAAAAAAATAAATAATGATCTCATAGTAGCTTTTGGAGGTTGCAAGTTCATACTGTAGATTGCTTTTTCAGTGTATCTTTTGTTGTATACCAGCTACTAATTTAATCATTGACTAGGGCAGAATCAGAGTCCCCCTGCCTGCTTTCCAAGCGTATGCCCTGATCACTAGGTAGGGAGGCTGTGCATGTCTACACGTTCTTTCTCTCTGGCCCAATTAATGCTGATTCTTTCATACAGAGTGCAGGAGGGATTAAGAGTGCCCACCCGCTCTGAAAGAGGTGATGCTGATGGTTGGTGCAGGCCCTTAGGGTTTGATCCCTCAGGCAGGGGAGGAAATTGAACTTGCTATCTCTGTTTTTCATGACTGTTCTAACCAATCAGCTGCTGTGTGAATAGTTCTGTGTGCACATGTTCTTCTCTTCCAGCTTCTGGTTTTGAATAAAGTCATAACTGCAGTGGCATTTTGTGCAAAACCTAGCCACAGAGACACGATTTAGGCAGGATCTGAGGACACATCAGATCAGGGCATGTTACTGGAGATAGGTGTCAGGTAGCTGCATGATGATTGTGCCCTTACCTTGCTTGGGCAAGAGCGAGGATGTTTTGAGCATGAACAGAAGAAGAATTGTAGAGGCCTGGGGAACCTGTGGGAACTGAACAGTCTCTGTTGTTTAGAAGCTCTCAAGATTTACATTGAGCTGAAGGAATGCAGTTCTGAGCCTAAGTGCCTTCCAAATTTCCAGCTTTTTATGCCTCAGTCCTGTGGCACATATTTGTTAATTAATTAATGCTTGCAAAGAGTTTTACGTGGAAAGTCCTCTGGTGTTTTTGTTTAAACAGAGATATAGGTAGTTCCACTCGTCCCAGTAATGATGTATCTTGGTCTAAGTCCTCTTTGTAGAGGTATGGATCCTCTTCAAAGTGCTTTGCTCTCTAAACACATCTAAGAAATAGGTTTGGAAAGGACTTGAGTTTGGGGAAAAAAAACAACCCAAAGGGTATGTACTTCTGAGCACAGATCTTTGCTATCAGATGCAATCATAATCTTTCTTACAAACTTGCTTGGCTCCCTCTTCAGATCATGTAGAATGCTTGGCGCTCTCTCTACTGATGTCTGGCCCAAATTGTTACTCTCTTGGTAGGTAAGAGACCAGTGGATGAATGAACCCATCCAACCTAGATGGATGGCAAAGCGCTGGTCCTCTTAACGAATGTGAGAGTTTCCTTAGTAGTCACTGGGGTGTCAGTTAGTGTGTTTGTGGGATACATCTGGGACACTAACAAACTTGACTTGTTCATTCTTTACCTACTGATTTCCCTGAAAGTTTTTTCTCAGAAGCTTGGATGCATTAAATCTTCTATGAGCAGGGCTCACTGAGAGTTATCCTGTGCTCTGAAATCTTTAAGAAAGTCTATTCTGACAAATAATTTCAGCTCTATGGACTATAATAAATTTGTTTGGTTTTGTATTGTGGTGCATATTTGCATAGAATGTAATCTTTTATTTATCTTTGTCTGTCTGTCTTTTTCTCTCTCCTCGTGCGCCCCCCCCCCCCCCCCCCCTTTGTCCTTAATAAATACGTTTGTTTAGAAATAAGGATGTGGAAAGACAAGCATGCCTAATATTGAAGGACAGTATGCTTGTGCCTAATACATTAGAGCAATTGTTCAAGAATAATTCATCTTACGTGAAGATTACCCCTGTAAGACTGCCAAGGTCACAGGGACTTTAGATTATCGGCTGCATAAATGCTGCTTGTGTGTTTTAAAGGGGTAGCCTTAATACTTCATTACAGTTCTTTGAAACAATTAATTTTATTTATTTATTAAGTTTTGTTTTCCCTATTTAAACATTTGATACATTTTTTTTTCTTTCCTTTTTTGCCTCCTTGTCTTTTTGTTATTCATATCATTGTGGTAGAATTACTTCTAGACTACTTCTGTTCCACTCTAGAGCAGGAGCTCCCAAATGTGGGGTGCTGAGCCCAGAGGTGGGTTGTGAATGAAACCCTTGGAACTGCTGCTTTACAGTGTATAGGTGTTCCACGAGATACATGTCAATCAACCTTGTACAGAAAACGTGAGGAGTGAGGGAGGATGTGAGCCTACCAGAACTCAGGAGCACTCCTCTAATTCAGGGTTCTTAAAAGAAGCTGCTTTCATACATTTAAAGTAGAGAAGCCATAAGTAAGTTTTAAGATTCAGGCATTTCAGAGAGATAACAAAAGTTTAAACCAGAATTATGAAATGTTTTGACAAAGTGTGCCCCACACCTCTTTTAGTGAAGGTAGCTTCCCTAAAGATAAAGGGCAAGACCTTTGTTTTCTGTAAATCTAGGAAAGTCTATTTAGATTACTAGAGCTAAGGTGCTTTACACCAGCTGAGAACTGGCCTATAAACCCTTTAAATATATTCCCACTTTCTTCCTTTCAAGCTATTTCTTGTCCCTGGAATACCTAGTATCTCTGGTTTTTGTAACCAGCTTTGCGTCTAGCAACAAAATGAAATTAATTTGCTTTGTTTTAGAAAACAAATCTACTGTGGACTGCCTGTGACCCAGTGGTCTCATTGGTCTCTCCGACTAGTTTTAGACTGCTTGATCGTATTTAAAAAGGCTTTGCAAACTAATTTAAATATTTTACACTGGTACTTATATGGATAATAAAGCTGTAGTTTTAACAGGGATTTATGTGATTGTGAACTGGGAGTGAGATGGCCTGCAGCATCATATTTAAGAGGGAGAATTTCTGCACAAGGCTGTCAGCTAGAATGTTAGTTTGCAGCTGGAAGATGTTTTGGAAACCCTTGCCAGCATTAAAGAAAAAATGTTGAATGTGAATCCCTACATTATAACTACTGTGGGTAAATCCTATGACTGTGTTATCAGTATAATCCCATCAGTGAAGAGTTTGCACATTATATTTGTGAATGAATTAATGAATTGATGCCAATTTTCTAGAGGTTTGCTACCTGTGTGGTCAAAATCTTGATGTGTTCATTCTTTGCAAAACTGAAATGGAGACTGAGCATTTGGTGAACTCCTGACATGGTTACATTATTGCGTAGGCTGCTTGCATTATCTTGCACAGGGAAGGAGGGCACCGAGTTCCTAACATCATCACCGAAAAGAACACAGACCTCTGAGATGGTTACTGTTGACAAAGAAAGAGACTGGCCCCATGACACCGGCATGAAATCATGAAAGCATCTCAACTCATGAACAACTTGCACTTAAAAAAATCATGTAGAATTAGTTTGGTTAGAAAACCTCTGCACCGTTCATTTATTATTTAATCTTATTTTACTTTGTACAGACAAGCTATCTGGCCTAGTGTGAGGCTTCACACAGCCAATTACTTCAAGGTGTTTAGTTCATTTATTATTTAAAGCATAAATCTTGTACAGGTTGTCCACTGACGACCCTGTGAGGAGTCTATAGTAAATGCCTTTCATCGTTGCTGACTGACTCATGCACACAGACCTACCTGCTGAGCTAAACAGGCCAGGAGAACTGATGGATTTGTAAGATATTGGATTTAGTAGCCTTTTTTTATATGCTTAAGTGGTGGAAGTTAGTACATATAGTTGAAGCCCAGTGTTAGGATTTAAGAAGAAACGAAAATTTGTATAGTGTCCTGAATTGTATTTGGTTCTGCTAATTGAAAACAGTGCACAATTCATTTTGTATGCTTTGTACCTTAAAATGTATTTTTAAAGCAATCGCTCGTGTATTTGAATAAATAAAATGTTGCTATAGGAAGCTACCTAATGTATTTAATAGAATATTCATAGAAATTCCCTTTTTAAGACATAGGTTCTGCAGTTATGTTTGTTCTCCCCCTCCTTCCTCAAATCATTCCTCTCAGGCTGATTTTTGAGTCTAGTGCAGTGATACCAGCAAGGTGCTCTCTGAATGGCTTGGAAAGAGACTTGCTCAAGTAATGCACCGATTGCATCTGATGGGTTTATGTGCCATTAACAGTGTCTGTCCCACACTGAATGTGCCAGGTATTTAACTGGGGACTGGTACTAATTTCAGAGCTAATACTAAGCCGTTCCACATCAATGCTTACAGCAGGTGGTTTGAATTGACAGTGTAAAGGGAGAAAAAAAAAGTGAGAGAAAATTACCATTGTACTATAGAATTTCTCTGATTGAATTGACTGATTATACTGTCAAAAGAGCATTGGGAAACTGGCAGTGCTTATGAGGAGGAAAGAAATGACAGGATTCTTTTAGAAAGAGGTTCTCTGACTTTGCGCAATCAAATAGCTCAAAACGATGATAAGATTTGATGGTAAAGGTTTTAATCTAGCACTTAAGAAGTCTGTGTGTTCTCCAATTTATGACTTTTAAAGCTAGTATCCTGTGTAAACTGATCCTGCAGTTTTCTTACTCTATACTGTCCCCTTTCAATACTCATCAGGTGATTCAGCATGAATCAACATAGGTAATTCAACATAGTGAATCCCACCTTTCCATACTACCTTTGGTTTTGAGTTTAAAAAATAAAACAGAAACCAAATCAAACCAACCAAAACAAAACAAAAGCAACACAACAAAACCCCACCCCAACCTGCCACCTTCCAAAGCCAACAGCACTGTTGTATTTGAAAAACAAGTTGTGTAAGACACCTGGAGAATGTATATAAAGAAGGTGTACTCAGTGGCTTATAGTATTGTGAAGTTGTCAAATATATAAATAAACAATGTCTTAAGTGAATCTTCTTAACTGCATTAATACCCAGTTCCACTCACAATTGAATTATTCTTTTAAGACTTGATTTCAATGGAACAAGACCAGACACAAATCAGAGAAATAGTCTGAATGGGTTTTTTTAGTAATGTAAATTAAATTGTTCAGTAATGCCCAATTACCGTGTTAATTTTAAGTTATTAACTATGCCCTGTGATAGTACTGGGATTTTTTTCTTTAAGTTCATGTCTGATGGGACATATTTTTTCTTGATTGTATAATCCCACTGATTCCATCTGGTGGAATTTGGGACATCATCTGCTCCACTAAGGGGTTGTGCACCTCTTGGCTGATAGCACCAGTGACCAGGAGAATTTTCTCTCTATGTAAGCTCCAAAATTGGATGATAACAAAAGCAGCTTTAAAAAGGCCTCCAATCTGTCCTTGCATGGGTGGCATAGAATTTAATGAATGTAAATAAAGTAAATATTGCCCAATTCTTCCTGACATTACAAAATAGAGTTGACATAAGAATTTTTCTTTTAGTTTGTCTAAAAAGAAAGTTGGCTCATGAAGAATAGGAACTAAATGGAAACAAAAGTCGATTTCTCTATCAGATAGATCTTATAAATCAATCCAGAGACTTATTAACCTTTTAGTTTTGGAAATCATGACAGTTAAACTTACTAGTGAAATTGTGTTCAACCTGTGGAGAGAGGACATAGTACAGGCTGCCAGAATAGATGCTCTCTCTCATTTCTTGTACAAACACGAGTGTGTTTTCCTTTGTGAGCTTTGTGGTTTATGTAATTGGGGTACCATTGAAAGACAGGCTCCAATGGAAGCTGGGAGGGGGGGAGGTGGAGAGCAGTCTGCTAATCTCTTCAGTCATAAGACAGAATGTTATATATAATCTAACACATATGTGATGATATAGTATACATAAATGTAATTACATTTATATGTAATATGTAAATATAATGCTAGTAGGAAGCTTAATTCTGCAAGGAAATGAAAATTCTCTATTTGAAAGTGTATTAGAACATGTATGTTTTTGATGCACCATTTATAACGTTGAAGTCTATGGCTACATTATGGTTATTCCAAAATGCCATTGCAAACCAGAGGGAAACTACATTCCATAGGATTTCTATGGTGACTACAGAGAATTTGTTCCATTGCTTCCAGAGCAACCAGTTGTAGCTTATAGTAGCTTTAGGACTAATACATGGAGCTATGCAGTTCTACTTGCCTTTGAACTGTAGCAGTGAAAGCAAGTGCAACGTAAATACAACAGGCAATATATTTTATAATCTGCAGACTTTATCAGACCATTTATAGTTTGGCAAACATTGCAGTAGAATCTGGAAAAAATACAATATCTTCAAATTGTTTTCTTAATCAAATTGTGCAATCATTTCTTCTCTTTGCATTTGAAAGAAACCCAATCCTTGCTTCTTTGGGCTTTTACTAGTTTTAAATGTTGATATTACAAGGGGAAAAGTATTTTGTTTAGACCACATTTATCTAGGAGGCATGTTTGCTTTAAGTTGGTGTTCAGGCTCTTTACCAATTTGAAAGGGAAAAATAGTATGAAAGAATGACTAGTCTTACTGCTGGATTCATAAATTTAACTTCCCTTTGTGTATGGAATGAAGAGATATATCTTACTATTTCATAGCTGACAGCATGAATGGTGTAGATTGTCATATTTATAATGTGAGGGGAAAAAAGTTAATACTGTGTAGCACGTAAAACAAAAATAAAACGGCCAGTGCATTGTATACAAGGAAAAGAGGTTAGACTGATTGCTATTCATTGCTCTGAACATATTGCTAGGTGGAGATTAAGGATCAATTCTTCTTTTACTAACTGTCACTCTCCTCACCTAGGATTAGGTTTTGGCATAACTTAAATTGAAGATCTCAATAAGTTTTATTTGGCTGTCAATTTAATTTGATGCGAGCTGATGAAAGTTAAGTCCAGTTCTACAAAAGGAGAATCAGTGGTGTGTATTAAGCTTTGTTGAAAGATTTACTCATGACCTCATTCTTTTCCTCAAGAACTTTTTATATGTCGTTATTTATCTAACATGCACATTTGTTTCTGTCGTGGTTTAACCTCAGTCGGCAACTGAGCACCACACAGCCGCTCGCTCACTCCCCCACCCAGGGGATGGGGGAAAGAATCAGAAGAGTAAAAGTGAGAAAACTTGTGGGTTGAGATAAGAACTGTTTAATAGTTGAAATATTATAATAATAATAATAGAATATACAAAGCAAGTGATGCACAGTGCAATTGCTC
>NW_008794448.1:5219517-5225133 GCF_000699145.1 Aptenodytes forsteri
TTTGGCCAGTTTGGGTCAGCTGTCCTGGCTGTGCCCCCTCCCGGCTTCTTGTGCACCTCCAGCCTTCTCAGTCGGTAGAGCATGGGAAGCTGAAAAGTCCTTGACTAGTGTAAGCACTACCTAGCAACAGCTAAAACATCGCTGTGTTGTCAACATTATTCTCATGCTAAATCCAAAACACAGCACTGTACCAGCTACTAGGAGGGAAATTAACTCTATCCCTGCCAAAACCAGGACAGTTTCCTATTCCTGCTCTCCTTCTTTAAATTTAAACTTCATTTCTGCATGTGTCATGGTTTCTTATTCCAACTCGTGGTGTCACAAATAGGAGCACTTGATAGCAGGGAAGGGTGAATGTCATGTATCCAGAAGCAGTAGGGTGTTAAATTTGTGGAGTGAAAAGTAAAAAAACTTTTCATACAAGAAAAAAATAACTGCAAATAAATGGAAATTTTTTAACTTGGATAATATGCATGGTGCAGTTCTATGTGGTGGATGTGCAAAGTAGGTGAAAAATAGAAAGTAGGAGGGATTCTCTCCATTTTTCTGAAGACAGAAATGGAAACATGACCCGTGGACAAGGCTTCAGGAATGTTGAAACCATTCTTTAAATCTGCCCCGTCTCAAATTTTATTCTGAAAGTGTGTTTGCCAATTGCAAAATGATAAAAAGCTCTGCTGAATTTTTTTTTACTTATCTCTAAAAATCCGTTGAAAACTATGCTCATAGCAATTTGGAAATGACATACAGAACATATTTTACTTTGGAAAGGTTGGAAACTTTGTTTTTCAGTATTTTGGGAGTTCTGTAGCCCTCTGGTGGAATGTAAGGAGAATCTGCAAGTAAAATATTTGATAATTAGTTATTATTCAATCATGTTTTACCAGATAGCTGAGTAATATATTCTTTCCCTTGTTTATACAGGAGTGGTGCAATCAGCCATAAAGCCTAAGTTTCCAATCATTGCTTGAAAAGTCTAGATTGTCCTTTTTGCTACAGTTTTGTATCTTGCAACAGTGCAGGACACAAGAGGTAAAAAGTCTTAAATAACTTGACTGGTTGGGGAGAAACTGCTTGATGAGAAGGGTAACAAGAAGTTTCCATGTCCTGATCAGAAATGTGCAGCCTTCCTGATCAGAGATGTTCTGTCTGTGTCCCTGAAAAGATGGCTCTATTAAGAACAACTGTTGTATTTGGTCAGGAATTGATACTTAGTTCTCACAAAGAATTTTTTTAAATTTTTTTTCTTGCTGAGAGAGTGAGTGAAAAGCAAAATGTCTTCCAGGGTGCTGCTCTGGTAACAGGAGAGGAACAAATAGTGACATATTAGTAGTGTAGAATCATGCAGTCTTAATAAGAGAAAGTGGAAGCCAGTTTCCTTGTAGCTAGTATAGCAGAGGTGAAAGAAGAAGAGCAGAGCAACAGCAGGCTTTTTTGGGGTGGAGGTAGGGGGACAGCAATAGCAGAGGTCCTGCAAGAAGTGGTAGGGCGTTAGCAACTTACTTTTCAGGTGGCATAGCCTCATTGCAATTGATTTTTAGAGAAGACACTGGGGCATGACTCCTGTTGATGTACATGGAAGGGGTCATGTCAGAGTGAATAGAAAGGCAAAGGAAAATAAAATCATGGTAGGGAAGAATAAAAATTTGGAGTTTTGGCAGTGGGGAGATCTGCTGAATACCTGTGTGAGGATGAAAGGAAGACAAAGTAGTCAGTTCCGGTGGGAAGAAGCAAGCGATTGCTCTGGGGCTGGGCCCTGAACTCTGACTTTGCAAGAGCTGTGTTTGGAAAGAAGGCAAATGTGGGTGCTTTTTGGGGAATGGGGGTTCTGAAAGTGGGACTTGAAAAGTACTCTATTATTGCTGCATGGCCCAGCTGGTAGAAGAAAAAAACCCAACAAACAAATAGCTGGCGAATCTGAAATTTCTAAGAACTGGCAGTAGGAATTGCTCACAGAATCTCAAATTCTGCAGCGTGGGAGTTGGTGGTGGCCAGGAAAAGAAAGAAATGGCAATTCGAAGTAGTCCCAACCCTTCTCATTGTGGACCTGGCAAATTTTAATAGTTTTAGTGCTTAGCTGAAAACAATTTTCATGATGGGTCTACAGACATATAGGATGTTTACCGATGTTCCTGATCTCTTAAATAAGTTATCTTTGTTAGACAGTAGAAGCAAATTCTGTGCTGTGGCAGGAAGAGGGGCAAACTATAACTTCAAACTGGAAAGATGGCAGACCAGCACTACAGGGTAGGGATTTCCATATTCTCCATTCCTCTACTATCAGCTCAGTTTCTGCAAGAGTCTAACGTATGTTTCTTGCAGAATGTATCTGCTCAAAAGAGTTTCAGAGCAGCATAAAGACCTTGAAATAGTTGTCAGGATTTCTTGTGTGAGCATTAGCTGTGTGATGCAGTAATTCTGTATGACTCCAATCCCCGTCTAGTTAAGATAAAACAATCAGAACTGGGAGGCCAGTGAAGTTGCAAATAGAACACGACCATTTAAATTGAAGCTTATTCCGATATTGCCATGTGGGAAGAACACTTTTAGGTTAATGCACTTTTGGAAATGCTCCATTCTAATATTTGAAGTCACATGCAAAATGTATACTCATTGAATTTCCAGGTGCTACAGATTGTCGCTGAGATGCCCTGCTGTATTTGTTTGATTGTTTGAAACACGCACAGCTGAGTTGCTCAAAAGAACAGTAGTTTGTCTCTACCCTCCCCAGCTCAGCAGCACTCTCCACCTCCCGCAGGACATTCTTTTGCCTTTATTCATTTCTGTGCAAAACAAGTTCTAAGATCTGCTAGCAGAACTTCATATCTTAAAACCATGAACGCGTTTCCTTCTCTTTTGCAGAATTTCAAGACGAAATCCTTTGTTAGCTTCTTCAGAAAGAAATTTAATTGCTCCCAAGCCAGGATGCTTTATGCCAGGTTTCAGCCTGTAGCCACTTCTTACTGCCAAGTTCTGAACCCCTGAAAATAAGGGCTTATAGAACTGCTGACACAACCTTAACTATAATAATGCGAATGACACCACCATAACACTAATGATAAATGGCATACATTTTAAAACATTTAAAATGATCATAGCCTTAAAGTCAAACACATCTGGGAAATATTAATGGTATATGAACTGCCCTGTGTGGATCTGAATTATGAACAGCACAGAGATGGAAAGAGATAAATTGCATAATAAATCACTTTACTTATTGTATTGTTTACTTTAAAAAAATATATACTTTCTGTTTATGCAGCATGTCAGCTGTTTGAAAAAAAGATTAATAGTTCTAAATTCATATTTATTCCAAAGAATGAATATTTAGCACTCTGTGGTGTCACACTGACTTCAGAGAAATAATTACAGTATGTGGTTTTACCAACAATGATGTTCAGAGGCCATTGAGTTTGTATATATTTATTATGCTTTTATCGTCTGATCAGTTTGTTCTTTTCCATTTCATGAATTTATAGAAGTCAGGTGTTTTTCAACCCTCCTTTCTAATTTGGCAGAAATGGCATACACAGCATTGTCTCTGATGGTGGTGTTGGGTCGACGGTTGGACTCGATGATCTTAGAGGTCTTTTCCAACCTCAATGATTCTATGATTCTATAAATGGATAATCGAAGAAAGTGTTTCACAGTGTTTCATCATTTACTGTATTATAACACTGTAATTCTCAAAACGTGTAATAGTTCTAGATTTTATTTTTTCCAAATGTCACTTTGCCAAACTGGTTAAGCACAAGGGATTCAGGGAGCTTTCCCAATCTATCTTATCTATAAGAATGTTGGTTCTGTGCGAATAAGTCAGATGGACTTATTTTAAAATGCTTCACTGGGTACTGAAATAATAATAATTTATGGACAAAATTCAGATGTGCACCTGAGGCATGAGGATTTTTCAAGGGGCTATGGGCCAAAAGCCCCACAGTCAACTTAGACCCATCATGATAAAGTCACAAACATCTCTCCTTATTGAAGAACACTGATGCTTCCCCCCCCTTTCTTCTTCAGTCTTTCCCCATGATCGCTGGCTCTGCCTCGGCCTTCAGGAGGGCTCTCATCTCTTTGCTTCAGGTGTTGAGGAGCTCAACACAGAAGCTTTCCTTAGCTAGGACAGATTTAAAGCTGACATGCAACTTGAAATCATTTTTTGACAGCTAGTGCAATTGTATACATGGAGGAGTAACACTGTAGAGGCAGTGAACTTTGAGCACTGAACGGTATTTTAATACGTTCAACACAATAATTGCTTTTTCCTTCTTAAAAGTATGAAATTTACTTTTTGTGTTTGTTTTTTATTTTGTCTAATTCTGATGTCGTTTGTCCTTTTGTCCACAGCCTAGGCGCTTTTTGCTCTTTGGCTTCTTCAGATGCTTCTCTCAGAACTAAGGCTTTTTCCTCTCGTCTTTCCTGTCCTATTTTTGTTTTCAGCTGGTTGGCAACATTTAGTTCTTCCCCCGCTGACAACTCAGTTCTGGAAATTTTGTTTCCAGCATATCCTTTATTAAATCTGCTATATTGAAGAGCTAGGCAGGCTCCTCCCCTTTGTTTCCTGCTGTCTTTAGAAAATGCTTCATTTCTTGTGGATGATGATATTCTTGGTCACTGTTTTTCATATACTCTTAGAACTACAACAGAATGGTAGGAAATGTAAGAAGAATCAAAGCTGATAAATATCATAAGGCTATGAGTTTAAAATGTGCTATTCTCAAATAGTAATTTTTTTACTTTTTTTCCTACCTTTTTTTCTTTAAGGGTACTTTTTTAAACAGTCAATATAGAGTGTGATTTTTTGCTTCTCTGCATTTACTGTACTGTAAAGTGCAAGGAAAAATATTTTCCTTTTGCAAAAGTATAATCTGGTGGTAATGGTTTGCTTCTCAAATGAAACTTAACTAGAGGAAACTTTTGCTTCAGTACAGAAAAGGCACAAATGAAAGTTCCACAGAAAGATGCTAACAAAATGATCCCACAGTTCCCAAATTACTTAAGTTATATTAAAATTCATAAATCTTAGACTTTCAATTTTATGTTATTCTAAATATAAATAGTAATCATTGTTGCTTCTTCACAGTTTATCACATAACAAATTAAAGACAGAAAGTGAGCATTCAGAGTCTTCAGAAAAGTAAAAATGTTATGAAAAAAGTATTTTGAAAATTATTAACATTTAAAAGAGTATTTTTTTTATTATGAATTAGATGTTAATATCTAAAGGCCAGGTTCTGTGAAATGCAATTTAGCATAAATAACAAAATAGCCCTATTTAATCACACATCATGACTTAGAAGAACCAAATCCTTAATATCCAAGTTTTCAAATAGAAGTAGCAAGATCAGCAGTTCTGAAAGATGGAATGACTCCCAAGATATTCTTTACATGAGAAATGGGAGAGGAATTTTTTTTTTTAGTGTTGCTAGCAGTTATATATAATCTTGTTGTGGTTTAACCCCAGCCGGCAACTAAGCACCACCCAGCCGCTCGCTCGCTCCTCCCCCTGGTGGGATGGGGGAGAGAATCAGAAGGGTAAAAGTGAGAAAACTCGTGGGTTGAGATAAAGACACTTTAATAGGTAAAGCAAAAGCCGCGCACGCAGGCAAAGCA
>NW_008794448.1:5225229-5239157 GCF_000699145.1 Aptenodytes forsteri
ATGTGGTGTGGAATATCCCTTTGGTCAGTTGGGGTCAGCTGTCCCGGCTGTGTCCCCTCCCAACTTCTTGTGCACCCCCAGCCTACTCGCTGGTGGGGTGGGGTGAGAGGCAGACAAGGCCTTGACTCTGTGTAAGCACTGCTCAGTAATAACGAAAACATCCCTGTGTTATCAGCACTGTTTTCAGCACAAATCCAAAACATAGCCTCATCCTAGCTTCTATAAAGAAAATTAACTCTATCCTAGCCAAAACCAGCACAAATCTGAAGGTTATTTTAAATTTTATCTCTTGAAACTTTTGTGGTTTAGATTGATTTTATGTATATTGCCAAATCTTATTGCAATCAGTTTGAGAGATTAATTTGGAGATTGTTCATAGCATTCTAAGTTCTTCGGTTTCTCTTCTGTTTATGGGAATTTTCACCTGATTATTCTTTCCTTAATATCTCTCAAAAATCCTCGCCAAAATAAGAGTTTGAGTCTCTTGAAGAGATCTGCAAACATGTTCACACCTTGAATTAGCTGGTTGTAATACTTAAAGGC
The DNA here is from genome assembly GCF_000699145.1 of Aptenodytes forsteri. Lineage (NCBI taxonomy): Eukaryota > Metazoa > Chordata > Aves > Sphenisciformes > Spheniscidae > Aptenodytes > Aptenodytes forsteri. The sequence goes on from NW_008794448.1 coordinate 5,225,773, forward strand.
ACTGAAACACTGAGCTGGTGCTCCAGGTTCCCTATCATTTCCTCTATATTCTATACAGATTATTGTAGACTGATGATATATTATGTATCTGAAATGTACTGTTCCTGCACAGGATCCCAATAAGTCTCTGCGTACATTTATTAATTAAGAGATATATATCAAAGCCAGAAGAACGGCAGTTGACGTGATTCACAATATCCCTTAAGATGGTGTCTTCTATTTTATTAAACTGTTCACTGTGTTTTTGTATAAAATGGAAGTTAATATGAGCTGTAGTCCAGAAAGCACTTTAGACATGTACATAATGTTAAACATAAATAGTTTCATTGACGTCAGTGACACTGCTCATTAGGTTATAATTATTTATATATTTTTTTCTGTATTTAAACATCCTGTGGAATCAAGCCCACAGGTAATGCATCCACTAAAGGGAGCCAGAATGGAGGGTAGAAACCTGCAAATTTAATTTCTTTTTTGTTGCATCATGACTGCTACTTATAACCCAGTATTATTTTTGACATTTATTATAGTGAATGGAAAGGAACTACTGCTTGGTACTTACCAATGTGTGAGAAAGGACCCAATTCTGGTTTTTATTTAAGAAACATTAATATAGAACTAATCTGTACAATATTATATGACTCAGAGCTTTTACTTTCTGGAACTCTTAAAACCTTTCAGGAGAACTTTTTCTTCTTTTTCTAAGTAAACACAAAAAAAGCATTATAATTAGTTGTGTCCCAAAGTTTGCAGTTGCGCAAGCTCTGTAGCATTCAAAAGATTAAGCCGTCAGTATTATTTTGAGCTGAATTTGCAGACCTGGTGATTATTTTCTAAAACTGTGGTTGTGATTTGGGGGGGTGGGTGTGCATAGGCACACATAGGTGCCACAAAGCTGTGTGTGTTTGTGGCACCTGTGTGTGCGTATTGTGTGCTTTGTGTTTTTTCTATATGCAGCTGATAGAGATGATGTCCCCTACACCCCATTGTGGACTGTATTTAAAGACTACAGAAATAAGTGGAGAAACTTCTGTTGACTGTAGTCTTTCAATTCTTGGCATAAATCAACCAAGCACTGATTGATATAAACACATCTTGACACCTGAAGATCTGAGTGCCTGGGAATCATAGGAATGGCCGTGGGCAGGTGGTGTCACCATTCCAAGTTTTACTTTCTCCATTTGAGTTGCTTTATAATGCATTCATATATACTGTGTGCACAGTCATTTTTCAAACGACATGCAGCAAGCAAGCATCCAAAGAGATCCCTAAGACTCCTCTTCAAAACTAAATAATCCAGTGTGGGTTTTTTCTTTCTAACTTAAAAGCAAAGAAACCTGTTACATATGTGTGTGTATAGGAAAGTGTGTATGTGTATACGTGTATGTGTGTGGGAATCCGCAGGCACGCACACTTATTTTGCCACTAAACTGTTGCCTAAAGAAAAAAGTATTTCCTAGCCACTTGTCACAGGCTACTTCTACTCTGCTGTTACGGGTGTGATTGTAGCATCCGTAGACATACACAGTCTAGCTTCAAACAGAAGCAGTCAAGCTGTAGCAACATGGATTTGAGTGCATGCTAAGTGCCCAAATATGCAAATAGCCTGCTGGCTGCCTCTGCAGCTCGCTCTGGGACCGGTGATATGCAGCTTTACCATTATTCATACCACAGCTAGCTTTGGTCTGCCTGCACTCGCACATTCACACCTCTGCTTGCTGCGGAGACAAAGCCCTGGTGGATTATTTGGAAGGCAGTGTCTTGTTACAATTTTCTGTAAATGTGGAAATGGTCTTTTTCCAACACTTTTCTGAAGGGAAGAAACTGCATAATACTGTATTGTGAACTCTAATACAGTTTCTGTGCAGCCTCTAATGTTGGGTAAAGCACAGGAACCGCGTGGATTAATTGAATATGGGTCAAAGAACTGTATCCAAAGAGTCTACCTGTGCTCCTGCTTCTGTCATTTCTGATGCCTGAAAAGCTGTTGCCTCCACATGTTCTGCTTCAGATGCCAATGCATGCTCCAGGGAGAAGGACATACTTTGCATCTATGCATATCAAGATGAGAATGATCAATCAGTTTTTCTCCCACCCAAATAAAAAGCGTTTGGAAGATTGAAGTATCAGTTCTTTTGCAGATGAATTATTTTGTGTTAACTATTTTCTGAGGATCCCTGCTTTAAAAAATAATAACAAAGAATCAAAGGCAGAATATGATCCTGTATTTTTCACAGTCCTATGACAATAGAAATAGGATATGGTATAATTCAATAAAATTAGATTTTCTGTTTAGTTAGAATCCATTTCACTGAAATAGTTCAGAATCAAAGACCTGCCTTCTCAGTAAAGGGGGAGAAAAACAAGCCTGGTTGTGCTAAAAATGTGAATAGTAAAGAATCTGACCATGTAATTCTTTATAGCAATAGAGAAATGTACTCTCTAGATCCAAATGTTTAAACTTCAATAGTTCTCATGCAGATTAGGTAATTGTTTGCCTAACTGCCAGCTGTGAATTCAACTGCTGGTTGACTAGCCAAAAATGCGGATTTGCAAGGTGAATAGAAATACTTACACATTTTAGTAATGGTGGAACGGAACCGAATTGAGATTTTAACCTGCTGAACGTTTTTTAAAAAGTCACGCTGCTAAGTATATTGCACAGATTTTCTCCTACCTTTTCATATTTCATCAAGCAATAGTTTCAAATGCATGCTTTGAAGTTCTATAGAAGTGAATGGTTCTAGAAACTGTTAAAACTCACTTTAAACCTTCCATTTTTTAGATAATAAAATTTTACCTATGTATAGCTCATAGTATTCTAAATTAGTGTTTGATATTGCTCTGTGACCATTGCTATTGATTTTGTGACCATTTTACTAAATCATCCTTTTGTGTTTAAAGAAAAAAGTTACTACTTTGAAATCAAATAACAGGAATGGAGTGGTATCAGACGTTTGGCTGGACACACTTTGAGCAACCAAAAATCTGCTGGAGTAAGTGTATTTGCTAAAAGTGTGTGTGTGGGAAAATCACAGCCCTTGTTAATACCTCTATGGCAGCAAAACTGGAAAGGAAATGGAAGAGTACCAGAATAAAGGTCTAATAGTTTATTCCATTTAGGGAACAAATGTAATGTAATTTTTTTTTTCTTCTTTTTTTTCTTTTGCCAAAGTAAGCTAAGCTACAATTACACAGGGTGTGGGGGCAGGGGGGAAAAAGGACCCTAGTAAAGATGTAATGATATAACTGTTCTAACTCTTAAAGCATACCCATGCTTAAGTTCTCATAATAGGGTTTTGGGGGTGGGGAGGGCTTGGTTTGTTTTTTTGCAAAGCGCTGATTTGGGGATGTCTGTAAAATAATTCAAAGAACATCTGTAAAATGTCATCAAAGAGCCATGTTAGAATTCAGGTTGGACTGAATATGGAAACTTTCTTTTTCTTTTTTCTTTTAAACCTATTCTTATTTTTTCATTCAAGTAATGAGAAATTGAGCTGTAAAAAAGACTGCAAATTCTCTGTAAAATATCAAAGAACATCTGTAAAATGTCATCAAAGAGCCATGTTAGAATTCAGGTTGGACTGAATATGGAAACTTTCTTTTTCTTTTTTCTTTTAAACCTATTCTTATTTTTTCATTCAAGTAATGAGAAATTGAGCTGTAAAAAAGACTGCAAATTCTTTCGATTTTGTCTTACAGTCTCTAGTCTTTCACATGTTTTGTAAGTCTTCTTTTGCCATTTTGCATTATCGCCAATTAAGTAACATTTTCAGTACAATGTATTTTGAATATTCTGTATGTTCTCAGTTTTTCAAGAAATAAGCTTATACATTGTGGCACATAAAACAAAAGCAGAAAAGACACAAGAATGCAGCTGTTTATTACTAGCTGATGAAGAATTAAATAACTTTTTTGGACCATCTGCAAAGCTTACTCATATGGCCTCTGCTTTTTACTGTCGCAAAATGTAGCTTTTGAATTAGTGGCGAATTGGAACTCTGAAATTATCACTACTAATCATGTATTGTGAAAGAATGGAAAATATACTATTCACAGAATCACTAACTATTGCTTGATTTTATAGTTACTGTATTTGCTTTCTATGACAGTGGCATATTCTAACATGTCTTATCTCTTGCCTTATCTCTTCTTAATTTAAAGTGCTAGTAATGAGGGAAGGGTATGCCCCTAATCCAAGGTTAAGAGGTGAGAAGGATTAATCTAAATGGGGTCACAAGGTTTTCACCTCTCCCTTCACTATGGACTTATAGCAGACAGCCCTTCACGGGGTAAGGGGGAGGCGCGCGAATCACAGAGCCTTTGGAAGCAGTAGCAAGGTGGACCAGGGATGCATATCTGGCTTTTTGTTCTGAATGCTGCTGTTCTCTAGCTGAGAAACAAATTACAGGGAGCCATGGTTAAATTTTGTGTCTGTGTGGGATAGCAGTAAAGGGGCAGAAGCATCTGTCTGATTATGCAGCAGACCAGCTGCAAAGGTCAGTTCAGTATCTCAGGATTGTGGGAGAATCAATTTATCTGTGAAACACGTAGGAGGGAGGGAAGGGTCATGGGGCATACCTCTATTGGTGCTCCCCCAATTTGGTATTGTTTAGGAACTTGCTGAGGATGCACTTCATCCTATCGTCCAGGTCATTAAAGACGACATCAATTGGTATTGGCTCCAATATTCATCTCTGAAGGACACCAGTAGTAAATTAGTTGCCAGTTGGACTTTGTACCACTGATCACAGCCTTTTGAGTCTGATGGTTCAGGCAGTTTTCCACCCACCTTGTTGTGCACTTATCCAGTCTATATCTTACTAGTTTGGCTAGAAGGACCTATTGGGACACTATGTTGAGGATGTTTGTAAAGTCAAGGTAAACAATATCACTGCCCTCCTGTACCCATCTTAAACAATCATCTTGTTTAAAAGATGATGCCAAAAAAGGCAGTTGAGTTGGTCAGGCATTACTTGCCCTTGCTAATTCATGCTTGCTGTTCCCAGTCACCTCTAGTCTTTCATGTGCTTGGAAGTGGCTTTGGGAAGGATTTACTCCATTGCCTTATCGATGAATACCAGGCCTGCGATTGTGACGCTTCCTCCAACTCCATAAAGCACGCTTCATCTACTTCCTTTTCTTGATCAGGTGGTCTGCAGCAGATGCCTACCATGACATCACCCATGTTGCTTTGTCCTCTGATCCATACCTATAAGCTCTCAGCTGACTTGCTTCCATTGTCCTCTTTTCTCCCTGTTACCTCTGAGCTTCCCTCCCTGCTGTCCCTGAGCGTGAAGGGCTGGAGCGCGCCAGGCTGCCCAAACTAGGCAGCAATCAAATGGAGCAAAGGCACGGAGGCCAAAAAGGAAAGATGCCCTTGATGAGGGGGGAGGTGCATCTTTTCTGAGATCTCCCAACTTACCTCCCCTCCCAACTGACCTTAACCTCTACCCTTTGCTGCCAAAGATGGTCAAGCCCTTCCCATGAGATTGCTCTCCCTTTACCCTGTCTGAAGGTCTTAGAGTCAAAAGGCCACATATCCCCCCTCGTTATCCAAAGCCCAGCTGGGAATCTGAGAGCAGAAAAGCAGGGCATATCTGCAAAAACACCCAAATGTATGTAACTAACTCAAACTTTATAGGAACCCAAAATAGGAGGGAGCAGAGCTAAATCCGTGTATAAGATCAAATGTGTGTAGCACTCTGCACAAAAGGTAGATGCTGTCTTTGAACACTATCTTTGGGAGCCATGCACCTCCCTACCCAGACTGAAGATTGCAGGTCACAGCAGAACTCACAGAAGAGGTGGAGGCAAATGGAGAGGATGGGATCCATTCCAGGGAGCTGAAATTGGCCAAGAGAGTTAGCCAGTGCTCTTGGAAAGGCATCTGACCGCAGCTAGCTACCCTGACAATGGACGTTTGTAATGAGGAATACGTCTTGCACAGAATGCATTTGTTTTGAGGGAAAGGCAGTAAAAGGCACCAAAAGGAGGATAATGAAGAATATTACTTGTCCGCTGAGTAAACTTGTGTCTCCTGAGGGCTGGAGTACTTGGCAATCCATAGAAAGGGATTCTCCTATTGCATGTGAGGGCTGCTAAACATATAGAAGATGCGTTTGCCAACAACCTGATACGCGACTCTGATGGAGGGGTTCTATGTATGTAGTTAGAGAGCCTAGTAATAGAGGTGAATTACACCTGTATTTCAAGCAGCAGTCCTAAGAGCAGTGGCTTTTTCTGCTTGTACCTTCAATATCTGGGCTGGGGTGATTAAAGTAAGATCTTTGCTTTTGTTTGTCACCAAAAGACACCACCTTCCCCCTCAAAAAAAAAAAGAAAAAAGAGGTGGTACAAAGATCTGATGAGGCTGACATTGTTCTCTGGTAAGCTACTTTTAGTCAGATAAAATTTGAGACAGGAAAAGAGAATTTCTGATTTCAGTAAAAGGTTGAGAAGGGAGAGGGGTCCAGAACAATTCCTATATTTAGGACTCTCATTTGTATATTTTCTTGCAAACTAAGCTTTTGAAATATTCTTGATTGTGGAGCTCCATGCTTTAAGAAAAAAATCTGTGTGTATTTCTGGATATGCTTCACTCAGAGGTGCGCACGTTTAGGAGAAATTGAGTATTGCAGGGAACCAGATGTTGTGACAATCTCCAGCTGGGTTTTTGGCATCTAATGGCTATAGTCACTTGGTATGAGCTAGAGCAGAACACGCCGTGCTCACCTCTGAAAACTGGGACAAGCTCTGCACAGGGGAATTGAGGTTGAGCTTTCATAATTTGTGGTTAAGTTGTACTTCAGTTGCCTAGAGATGGATTCTAACATAACTCTGACAGAACCAAGATAGCATGTTTGAAGTTAGTGGAGTTACTAAATTGTAAAGAGGTATAAGAGATCATAACTGGACCTGCTATTATAAAATAGTTAAATAGCACCTACTATAAAATATTGTTAAATATTAAAATTAACTTTATTATATTCTAACACAAAATGAAAAATGTACTTGAATGCATGGATTACAATAATGCTTTTATTAATTTAAGGCTCCACAGTTCTCCCACAGGAGGTCACGGAGTCACAAAATATGATAAAAACCTGGCTTTACTATCAGGACCTCTGATGGTTTTAAGGACATGTAAACAGTTCATAAGGACAGACAAATCCCAGTTCGCTACACATCTGAACAGCCTCATATGAAAATGTTATTTCAGGTAACATCTAGCTGTTTTTAACCAGGATTTGGAATTAGTCAAACTTTAGTTTAATTCAAAGACTTTGCTGCATATTTTAAGACAGAAAAGCAAAGGATTCAAGCGAGAAAAGTTAGACTAGCATGGTATGAAAAAAGCTTTCAGAACAACAAACTGTTTCTGAACCTGGAAAGCAGAAGTAATTAATAAGTGAGTTTTGCTGTATTTGTTACAAACCATTATGAAGGGAAAGAAATCAAGTGAACAGAGGCTCTGAGGAACCTGGCATAGATCTGTTCTAAGATCCCATTAGAATGCAATTCAGGAAGTTGGCTGATGTTGTATTTGCCGTAGTTATCACTGGCACGCTGTGTATTATTTATTTCTATCAGCTACTGAATAGAGATATAGAAACATATGCTGTCAATTATATTGAAATCTACTTTCTTCTGTGTCTGTGGTTTCAGCATACGGTTTAGTTCCACCAAAGTCCAAAACAGACCACTGCCCCAGCATGGCCTTAGGTTACTCATGGAGCCGAGGGAGAATTTAAGATACTGACTGCTAACATTACTAATGTTAGCACTTTTCATACTTCTAAGTAAGCATTTCTAAAGGAATGGTAATTTTGGCCGGATTCCAAGTGGGCAGTTTCATTCTGGCAACCCTTATTGTTCCGACAGCTTCAGCTGAGTAGTAGTCTTGCTCCTATCATCGCCTTTGCTTCATGAATATATTAAGCTGGTAGTGCTTAGAGATGTGTTCTCACTCATTCTGTGCCACCCCCGCTTATATGGGCATTTATACGTCCATGTGGTAAACTGGATTAAGGAACCTGTAAACTAACCCAGTAAAAATCACTTGGTAATTTTAAAACTACCTATTCCCAAGGCAGGTGATGGTGCGGGGTGGGAATACAGTACCAGTGTTGAGAGGAAAGTGATTTCTTTCCGCTGTAATGCTAGTCTATGCCATTTTAATGTGTTTGTGTAGCTAGGATCTTGTTATTTATTCCTGTACACAGCTCCCAAATATAACATATTTTCAGTAGTGTATGAAATGATATCTATATTCACTGGTGTCCAGCTGTTTCAAGTGAAGGGCTAAACATATTTCAGAGAAGTCAAGGGGATGCAGTCTGTGCTTTGAAACAGATTCCTACATCTGTTCCGTTTGCTTTGCACAGTCCTTTTGCTTTTGTTCTTTTTCGGGAGAAAAAAAGAAGATATATTCACACCCCTTCCCCACACCCCTGAGTGCTGTATGGAGAATTTACTAGCTAATATAGGTAGAGCTAGCTTCTACACCTCATCCCTTATGTATGTGTATGTGTGCACCCTGGAGTCTGAGACTGATGGGAGCTCACTATGCACCAGCAATTCCCAGTTGGCCTATGGTGATGTGGGTACCAGGGCTAACCCCTCATCTGTCTTTCAGTCTCCAATAGGAAAGCTGAATGCACTTTCTTTTCTCAGATTTTCCTTCTTCCCCCCCAAAAAAAGATGTTTTACTGTCTTTTCTTTGGCTATTTTACCTATGTTGGGGGAAGGAGAACATCCTTGAGGAAATCCTTCCTAAAACCAGGTCAGCTCTGATTTCCTCAGACTTACTAAGAGACAAGCTGAACGGCAACTGTTTTCTGTGTCATGATATGGTATGATATGCTGTGATACGGGGCCAGTTAGAAAGCTGATAAGCAGTCATAGTAAAGAAAGGAAAGCAGCTTTTTGGAACATTCCCAGCTCACATGAGCATTGCTCCAGCAGCTGCAGTAAAAGCAGTGGGAGGCAGCATCCCATAGCAATGAGACTGATTCAAGTACTTAGGTTTTAAAAGTATGTGGTGCAGGGATTACATCTTCAATTCAACATCAAGTACACACTTTATAGATAAGTTTTCAGGACTGCAGTTTAGGTACACCAGAGCTTAGTGTCACCTAACCCACAGGCTGGACTTTCCTGCATGGGCCTGAATCATTAATTCTGATTTATTCAAGAGATCCCTGTATAATCTCATTGAAATTAATGGATTACTTTTATGAATAAACTTTGCAGATTTGGGATCTGTGAGGATTTGAAAACATATTACATAAGCTAAATCTCAGAACAGTTTTTCTAGCAGGCTAATTTTGTGAGTCTGTGGGTCAAGTTAGTGTTTTGCTCTTGATTATACTAGAAATCAGTGGTAGGACTGAAATTAGAAACTCAGATCACTGACAATCAGCCTCTGACATCAGCATTATTTGTATAATTTAAATATATAAGCATGCTCAGCGTGCCCCAAAAGCATCTGCCAAAATATGTGATACAGTTTATATCATCTTTGCAAAAGGATGAAAGAATACTAGTAGTTCATATTTTATACTCAGAGGCTGATATTAACTGCTCAAACAAGAACCACGTTCCAATATTACAAGATAGAGTGCAGATCCAAGGGCAAAATTTGGCTCTAAAGAACTGAATAGAAATTATTCTTAGAAAGGCTTCAATTATCTCCACAGTAAAACTACTAGAATCCTCATTTTCGTCACTACAGACACTTGATGAGAGTAGCAGATGGCCACACAAAGCATCCATGCTATTTTATTTGAGATTTTAATGTAAACTGAACTCATAAAATATTTTAAATAAGACTTTTAAAATTGGCACAAGAATTCTTAGTTTTTGAAGGCTGTAGGTCTTGAAGTAACCTGAAAATCAAACTTCTACCCTGATTTAACTTGTTCTGTTATTGTCATATAGTCATTACTTTTTACTGTCCAAATCTCCTCCTAATGTTTATTCTTCTTGCATATCAAGCTAATACCTTCTTTTATACTGGTCATTAATAGAAGACTCTAAAGCTGTTTAGTGTTTTTGGCATTTCAGTTAAAAACTACTTGGTAGAAAAAGTTTCTTCTGCTTCACCAGAATTCTAGCACTGGCTTTGGTCTGTTTGTGGCTGTCACTTTTCAGGGATGCTGGAGGCAATTATGAGACTCCTGTTCTCTGATTTCTCTACAGGAGACAGTCACAAACTGGAGGATCGGTACACGTGGGTGTATCTTCAGTAGCCCCTGCCACAGGTCATATGAGCTCAATAGTCAAGATCCCATTTTGTCATGTCAGTAGTATCTGTCAGCAGGCTAGCGGTGTGGGAATTAGCATTTGCAGCTTATTAGAGCTATAGTAAACCCTGTTGCTCAATGAAGTCCTCAAGTGCCTGGAAGGCATTAAGCATCACACAGATACATCGACTCCTTCTGCATTATGGGGAACACTTCAGCTGCTTTTTCTCCCTTGCTCTTAAGAGCATGATTTTTCCCATCATGTGTTTTTGAAGTAGGCATTCCTAAGAATACAAATAATAGCTGTATAAGCTGAAATCAGAGCAACTGCTGTTGTCAACAGACATGATTTAATTATAAAGATTGACTCTGTGTATCTTTTCATCCCTAAGTAGAGATGAAAAGATATGTGAGGTATGCTATACCCCATATACAAAGGAGTTTAGAAAAGACAGCAAACCTGAAAACCCTCGTGTAAAAAGAGTACTAAATAGGTAAATTCTCTGAGTAAAAAAAAAGTGTCTCATAAAGGCTAATTCAACATAAGTTTATTAAAGTCAGATTTAATGTGTTCTATCTTTCTGGGGTTTTGTTCCCCATTCACTTTTTCCAGACATTTAGTCACATTCTTGAGATGAGCACATATCCCAATCAAACAGTTATAGGATTATTAGTACATGATTCCCGCTTGACAGTAAAAGGTTGGAGATTTAATTTGTTCAGCTGCTGTGAGCTTGCTGAAACAACTGTGTACCAAAAGAAGGATTCCACAGTTTTTTCTCATTTTGTTTTTCAAATATTTACTCTTGTGAAATCACTTAACACTAAGGGTCTGTGTTGTCCTTTGAAATCAGTGGAGTTGGGCAGGCACATCTGGTGACAGAATCAGACTCTGCTTGGTTTTTTTTTCTGCTCTTAATTCTTCAGTGGCAGGAATTGCCACGACTAGCATTTAAGACAAACAAAAACCCCGTCATATTTGAATTCAAAATGTATCATTTTGACTTAGATGTTTTTCATATTACAATATTACAGTTGCTTACCTATCTTTTTTGTAGTAATAGCAACAACTTTAACTGATGCCAGATTACATATTTATATCGGGGATCAGACTACAAATTCATTCTTTTCCAGAGAGGCAGAAAGATCATGTAAAACTGGTGACCACATGTTGACAGGCTGCATGATTTAACAAAACCAGAGGCAATCATTTCAAAGAAAAATGTTTTATTTTCTGCCAGCAGAGTATAATGGAGAGAAATTGGCTGGTATTATTTTTAAAAATTGCTCAAATCACTGTAGTTAGTATAAAATTGTCTCTGGAACTATTTCCTGTAAGTTAACCAGACATATGATTGTATCCTTTCTATTTTGAATACTGAAGCTCACATTTCATCTGTCTTGTGTAGAGCCCGTCAGGTATAATAGCTCTTTGTGATGGTTCTTTTTTTCCCTCTTTCTTTTCTGTAGCTAAACCCCCCCACACAAACCTAATACAATTGCTGGTTTTAAGCATCACTCAGTAGCTACTACTAGCAGTCAGCAGTCATTGCACCTCTTTCCCCTTCCAATGAGCTTGTAGATCTATCAACAGGTAAGTTCTAAGATTAACATGCAGTGTTTATGGGTGTATATTGGTTTTATTTCCTCTTGACTCCAAAGTATTTCTGGTTTACCTGACTGTGATGACAGGTTTTAAATAGAGTAAGGTGGCATTTTCAAACACAACTTCCAGGGCATCTTTTCACTAGGAGTAGGGTTATGCCAGCCCTGCGTGGTTTTGAAAATCCCACCTTAATTGTTCTATATGTTTTGAACATCTGTGTGAATAATGGCTTTTGGGGATTATCTCAAGAATTCATTATTAAAACCTTGGCCGTAGGAATACTTTATGACAGAGGCTCACTTAGTGTATGTGTCTGGGTATACTAAAAATCCAATACTTGGGGAATGACTTGAAATGGAGAACATGAACAACGCCACTACCGATGTTTTTGAGGCCTGGGCGTACTGTCCATGTTGAGTAACAGTGCTGGTTTGATGGCTAACAGCAATCTGAAAGGTTTTCAGCAGCCTTTGAGGAATAATAATATTCTGCCACCAGCCTATCTGTGACAAATTTGCTGTTTGCTCTCAGTGATTCACACTGGTGCTCTTAAATACTCTCCATCCCTGTTCACCTTCACAGGTCAGCCTCACAGTGCTGTAGCAGTCAGAGCACTAGGGAAGATGGCCAAAAGGTTAGGAGGAGAAATGCTGGTCCAAGTCAGATGAGTTTAAAAATGGAATAATTTTAAAGCATCATACTGTGGCTGAATAGGGAGGGAATAAAGTTGTCTTCATTTTTATTTCTTTCTTTATTATTATTATTTATTTATTATTACGATGATTGATGGAACTGTTCTGAACAGGTGACAGTCTGGTCAATCCAAGCAGGCCATGCTGGGAAACGTGGGAGCCTTTCTCTCTCTGAGGAAGTTCAATTCATTTGGAAAACAGAAAAAAAAAAAATCTGGATAAGTGAAAAGTGCATATCTCGTGCTGAGGGAAATTAAGAAACTTTTACAGAATGTCTCTACTTGTTTCTGAGTTCTGCCATTTTAACCCAATTCTGCCATTTTACACCAAATATTCTGAGGCGGTACAAAAGAAACTCTTGCCTGGTTGTCTTCAGAGCAAGTGATTACTTTACCCCTCAGAAATAAAATGAAGATATGATTGCAGAGAATCAGTCCAGATTAGACTGAGGTAATTCTACATGCCTGGGAGAAAATATGTTGGTTTCTAGCATTAATGAATTAATGTTTTTCTCTCATTTTACATGCTCTATAGCCTATGGAACTTAGCAGATCTGTTTCCATTTCTGAAATGTAAATACCATCACTGGCCAGGAATAATACACAGCAAGAAACACGTAACTGCCATTGTAGTTCATAGTTAGATCTCAGTGTCTCTTTCTTCTGTGACCCCCAAATTGAAAGACTGTCCTGGTTTCAGCAGCGATAGAGTTAATTTCCCTCCTAGTAGCTGGTACAGTGCTGTGTTTTGGATTTAGGGTGAGAACAATGTTGATAACACACCGATGTTTTAGCTGTTGCTAGGTAGCACTTACACTAGTCAAGGACTTTTCAGCTTCCC
>NW_008794448.1:5239424-5327121 GCF_000699145.1 Aptenodytes forsteri
CAACCCACAAGTTTTCTCACTTTTACCCTTCTGATTCTCTCCCCCATCCCACCAGGGGGGAGTGAGTGAGCAGCTGTGTGGTACTTACTTGCTGGCTGAGGTTAAACCATGACAAAGACTTAAGTTTTCTTATGCGTAGCAGAGCACCATAACCCAGTATGATGCTGCTTCAGATATGGACTAAAATAACCTTTAAATATATCAATTGAAATATTGAACATGGAAAATGATGATACCTACTGATGATTTCTACTGGGTTCAGTGTTGAAATTTTTTAGTTGTTTTTATGTTGAAAAAAAGAGACTGCTGAAATGAAGACTGGAAAACATACAGTGACTGAGTTTGTTTAGTCAATCAAGTATCTTGTCAAAGGGAAGGTTAAAAGGCTGACTTGATCATGGCCTGTAATTACCCAGACAGGAAGAAGATAGCAGATATTTGGAGTTTCTTTTGTTTAGTGGACAAAGGAATCGCAAGATTCAGTGACTGAAAGCTGAATTCAGCAAAGTTGAAACTGGAAATAAAACACAAAATGTTAATGGTGAGGCTAATTTAAACATCGCAGCTGCTTAGCAATAGAAATTCTTTAGTTCTTGGTGTTTCCAGATTGGGATTGATACTTTTGCAAAAGAAACCAGAATTACTGGGTAACGTTACATGGCCTGCCTCATGATGAAGACAGTTCCTAGATAATCATCATATTCCTCTCTGATCTAGACCTGTGAGACTTTGCAGGGAGGTGCTTTACCTGCTGAGTAATTAAGAGGCCACTTGAGGCAAGGAGCTTTTCAGAAGGGGACCTTACCTCTGGATCTCGCTTTCTTTCGTGGTTTGCTGTTGCTCACATTTCTTGAGCTCTGTGGTTGGTTGGCCCTTTCTGAGGAAGTGTTTTGCAAGGAGCTTTACTCCTTCGTGGAGGCATAGCCTCAGTGGCCGTTGGGCAGTATTTCAGAGCACTGATAATTATAATGCCTTTGATACATGCAGTGTGATGGATTTAAGATACTGCTACTTTTGCTTGTAGTTGAATATTACTGGAGAAGGTAAGCATTACTTAGGACATGAGATTTATGTCTCAACTGTTAAAGCTTTGAGGCTTTTGGTTAAGTGTTGCTTTTTACAGTTTTAGGATTGTAATTGATGATGAATGTGTTTTAAGGAAAGGTTTCGGCATATCACTGCTTTGGTCATAAAATGCTTGTAGCATCAGGTCTACTCTGGCTAATTAAACGGGTTTCTGAGGAGAATTGGTTTTGGCTATACCATATCTGAAAACCTTATTTAGAAATTAGATCTTGGGTCTGCTACAAGTGCCTGAAAACTAAAATATGTAGGGACATACCTCCAGCACAGCAATTACCACTGTGAGGCAGTTCATGGTCTGGGTTGAGTGCATTAACCTCTGACAGTAGACTCTTCTTGGCGTTTCAGGAAACGCATGAGCCCAATAGTGTGTGTGGCCAGTACTGATATCTGTAAATGGAACAAGGAGGAAGCCCTTCCTTCTGCAATCAATGCGGGTTTCATTTTTATCCCACTGTATCAAAACTGCTGAAAATATAACAATATCATGTCTTTTTCATATGACCTGTAAGTCTTTGTGTTATGCACCTAAAATCCACACAGTTGTATAACTAAAAAATTGTTCAATGAATTTTTATCTATCTGCATATAAAATTTCATTTTGGGGACCAACTGAGAACCAGCATGAAAAATTTCAACTGAAAGGTTATTTCTTAAAGAAGGTTGTAACAGTCTGAAAGTAGAAAGTAGAAAGAATTTCTATCAACCTGTTACACTTACGCAGTGCTACTATAATGCGCTGACATATGATGATGCAGGCAGTGGGGTTTTTTTAATAAAATGTTAAATATAAAATTGATTGCTTTGGGGACTAAGCACTTTAACCCTGCTGTAGGTTTTTTATTTATTTATTCATTTATCATGAATGGAATGGAAGAAAGGGGACAATATGGATTTTTTGTGGATTTCTTAGATTTCTGGGGCTCGTTAATGTATTTCATACCATCTGAAGAGGTTTTTTTAAGGGCATGAACATTATTTAGTTTGAATCTGCGAGATGCATTTTGTTTTTGAACTCTTTTTCGACTAATAAAAACTGGAAGTTTGTAGTTAGAGCTGAGGAGAGACTTGTGGAGCACTGTGCACAGTAACATGTTGCTTCATGAGGCTTTTTTTACTAACCTGTAAACTATAATGCTATTGTGTGCCAGTGGAAACACATACATATGGTTGCCTTGACATTCTGCTTAAAGTTTGGGGGAGGGTTCCCTCTTGCTAAACTAATTCTAAGATTCCGCAGTACTTGGCAAGTCTTTCATGCTCCTTAGGAAGTAAGGACATGTAAGCATAGCCTAATTCCCCCAAGAAAAAGGTAGGAGGTAGAAAGCCACCCGTGGAAAATGTATGTTAATACTGATTTATGGAAGAATGATGGGGGTTTTATGTATTGTTTTAGGTTTGGGTTTTTTTGTTAAGTCATTATTCTGTGTCCAAACCTATGTGCTTGTCTGGTTTTGTTTCTTAAAACTTCATACACTGTTGTAACACTACCAGTGGTATCTAAGCCATTACTTTAGACTTGAAAAAACAGGTGGCCTAAAAATTGCACATTTTTTTCTGTTTGATGAATTACAGTTTTCTGGCCAGACTTTTTTTTCCCCAACAACTTCTGCCCTTCACCAGTGTTTGCGTGATAGTTACAGAGTTGCCACATGTCCCAGGAAGTAAATGTAGTACCTCTGCAGGGGAAGTCAGTGGAGATCGTAGCCTGTCCTGGAATAGGTAAGCAGTAATAAAAGTTATTTCACTGGTGGTACATGTGAGACACCTGCTTGTGAACACCTTGCTGTCTTGTGCTCTACTGAAATTAATTTACACTAAACTGCTCAGGGTTCAAGCCAGGGTGCTAAAAGTGAAAGGCCTTGCAGCTCATTTGTACTCTACTGAAGCAGTGGTTCAACAGCTAACACTGCACCTTGGAGAGTGGAGCTTGTGCATCTGGAAAAATGAGCTTCAATAAATCCATCAGTGAGCTTCTGGAGATCTGCACAGGCAGCAGATCAGGGTCTTCCTAAGACTGCAAAAGAAAAATTTTGCATGCACTGCTAGGTTTTGAGCATTTAACAGATGTATCTACACCACCACCCAGACTGATTGCTGCATATTTTTTTTTAAATTTTTTTTTTAGATGTGCTGGAGGTATTTTTAAACTAGGTAGCTTGAGTATCAATGACAGAGTGACCTGTATCAGTAGAGGTTTTATCACAGGCAGCAAAAAACACGCAGGGCTCAGGGCTGACATTGGTCATGTAGCTCATTGTCTGTCCTGTTGAAGTTATAGTGTTGTCAGTTTTAAGACAGCTCAGTTGTGACTCTGTAAACTGCAGTAGCTCCTTTGGATTGCA
The DNA here is from genome assembly GCF_000699145.1 of Aptenodytes forsteri. Taxonomy (NCBI): domain Eukaryota; kingdom Metazoa; phylum Chordata; class Aves; order Sphenisciformes; family Spheniscidae; genus Aptenodytes; species Aptenodytes forsteri. Next base: position 5,242,853 of record NW_008794448.1, read on the forward strand.
GTGCCAGAGCATCTTATATCCCTCCAACGCTTCTTCATAAAAGGTCTTGTCAAGTCTCCCATTGGTAGCGTTTGAAACTATGACTTGCATATGTTCAGCATAGACCAATCAGTGTAAGCATAACTTTCAGATCGGAAGGAGAGAATTATGAGATGATGAGGATGGTAATTGTAAGAGTGGGTAGGGAGATAAAGCATGTTATTTTCTTCAGAATGGGTCTTGGTATTACAGTAATTGACAACACACCACCAAGAGATTATTTATGTAGCAGCAGTGCAAGAGAGAGGTTGGAATTCTTGCCTTTTTTTCCTGGCTTTCGGAACTAAATTGGAGCGGATAGTTACAGAGAGCACAGCCAACTCTAACAAAATCCCTATTTAGGTCATCTGTAAAGAGCAAGCATGGGATGTCTGAATGCAACATTGTGCTCTTAGGCCTTTTGGCAGTAGTAAAACTTCATGGTATAGATAAAACTACCTTGTGCAATCCTAGGTTTTATTAAAAAAAAATTTATTTTTTTTTTTTTTACCTGCACAGCTGTATATGCCCGAGCTACCACTGGTAAAATAATGTTATGGAAGCTAATGGCTGAAGATGATATAAATGTTCCAGCAAAAATTTCAGCAATAGCTCTGAAATAGGTGAGGAAAATAGCAGCTGTTTACTCATTCTTTAAAATATTAATTCAGAACCAGATCAAAAACCCCTAATCTGAAGTGTTCCTTCTTAAAGACAGTACTCACAAAAGGAGTATAATCAGAAATTTGGATTCTGTTTGTTCATTTCAGAGTGATTTATTTATGTAGTAACTGCTACTTAGCCCGAAGTGTAAAGCTCATATTTAATCTGTGATATGCTATATGGCATATTTAATATGGTATATGAGATAGCATATTTGGAGAACCTGGACTAAAGCTATCTGGCTTTGCAATTTAAAGTACTATGTTTACTTCAAGCAGGTAGAGGTGGCATGCAATAACTTTCTGTCTCCTTTGTCCTCTTGTTTTCCCCACATCACATATGAGGTGCAGTTTTCCCTATATTTGTGAGATTGCGAGCATTCAGGGCTATAGTCACAATCTGGCAACAGTGTACCTGTGCTATTTCTTTGGTTACCCATAGAAATACTGTAGTAAAATTGCACTTTTCATCTTAATGCTGAATAAATTACTTCTTTACATATTCGATAATATATTCTCCTGTCACATAACTCTTGTTATTGTTAATTGGAATTGCTTATGCTCATTGAGGGAGGAATACTTTTCATCCGCTTTTGAATGAAAATCTGTAATCTTGAATTTGTTTCTAAACTTCAGTCGTGAGGAGAGCAGTGCAGGAAATTGCTGCTGTTCCACCAAATTAGCTTCTCAGATATCCTTTTAATTGGAGACCATAACTCAGATTCTTAGTATTTTAGGAAGCTGAACAATACAAATTGAAATACAGATATTTCCAGTAAGGGCTCAGTTCAAAGAAGGCTTTTATACACAGATGAGTCTGCTAACAAATAGCATGTCATATGATAATGAGACCATGTTTTCTTCCACAGTTTCACATTTCTTAACTGCACTGCTGTGAAATAAGTGGCGTGTTTATCTACTCTCTCTTAAACTGACAAATCTCTGCTAGGGACGAGTGTGCCCACTATAGACAGAACATAGGTATACCAAACAAAAGTCTAAACTCTCAATCAGAAACGCACCACTTCCAAATGCAATATATTGCACTTGTTCAGAACATTCATTTCCGCCAAAGTAGTCTGGTTTTAATGTAAAGACTTCAATTTATGTTTAAGAACAAGCGAACTATAGTACTTTGACAGCCGTTCACACTTAATTTCTTTGCATTAAACCAACAGCATTCTTTTCCACAAACATCTATTGTTAGGACAATGCTCTCAGACGGAATTTATGAGAAATGGAATTATGTTACCAAGGAGATAGCATTTACTATAATGAAGAGTAGATCCTAGAAAATGGCCCCTTTTACAGCAGCTCAGAACAGAGCCACAAAAGCAATTGATTGGTCTTGGCATTTAGTCTTATATCAGCTGTGTCATCCATAGCTTCAGGAGTGAGAACACTAATCTGAAGTGACATTTCTGTTCTGGCGGGCTTTTCTGCCCTGATGAAAGCAATTACTTCATTCCTAAATGATAATTTGCAGGAGTTTCAACCACTTTAATTGATAATTTTTTGTTCTGAGAAGTTCAATTGTGAAGTGATTAGCTGATTTGGTAAATAGAAATTTAAGGTGTGAAATGTACAAGTTGCTCCAAGGTAAAGTGCTGTTTATTGGGTGCTGCAAAATTGCTTGATAAAACTGCAGTTTCTCTATTATCATGAGGCTGGCAATTGCTTAGTTCAACATAGGAAGAAAAAAAGATCAAAACACTAGTGTTCTAGTTGTTGAGTTTGGGTTTGAACTGGTGTATCACAGCTCACTTAATTGTTGCTGTATCAAAGTGTGGTACGTTAGTTTTAAAAGATTGTGTAGGATGGTGAGTTTGTAATCCTTAAAAACCTGCCAGGTTCCTATTATTATGTTCTAATGACTCACTTTGCAAGTAAATCCTGTTATTTAAACGTTGCAACAAAGGTGCTTATTGGCAATAAAACATTTTATTTAATGATTAGTTCAAGCATACACAAACCTTTTCCTGAAAAAAAAAAAAGGATGTATTTCTTTGAACCACATTTACATATTGAAAATAAAATAAAAGAAACCTAGTCTGTCAGACAACAACCCCTAAAAAACAACCTCAAGTCTCACTGATATAATAAAAAGCTTGGGTTAATATAGGTATTATTTTTTTCATAAGTTGCACATTATTTTTACAATAATTGTTAAAGCACATTTGGCAAAATGTATTTTTGCTATCTACAAGGAAAAGAGGCTTTTTAATAGAAACCAGTTCTGTGATATTTTCCTATATAGTGAAAAAATAATGGTCATTTCATGTGTTAAATGAGAAATATAAAGCAAAAATGAAGGTCAAACTGATTTAGCACATCAAACAGTCTTTGTCAGCCAAGCTTAATATATCCTGAGTTTGTGGAACAAATGAAATTTTGCTGCTATGTTACACTTTGCTTCCAAACAACCATTACAACTGGTTTTATATATTGTGTGAGCATCAGACCATCAAACAGTGCATCTTTACTGACGTGTTGCTGCAGTGATGATCTACAGCAGCAATCTGCCATTTATATAAGGGCAAAATGTGCATCTATATTTAGTTGTGAAATTGGCCTATTATACTCTTGATGTTTACAGAGGCTAACATAAATTAATGATGACAGCTATGAGCAGTGCATTAGTTAAGCAGCAGAGTTTTTACCTTGAACTTGAAGGTTCCAGCTTTAACTTCCAGCATATACTATACAGCTTTCTTCACACATTAAAGAAAGTCTTCTGAAAACATTAATTTTCCTTGGACAGCATTAAATAGATTCAATTTGTGGGCTATGCCATTGATGATAATGTCAGATAATAGTTTCATTTACATTTTTGGCAAACTTTTGCCCCATAAGAACGGTGATATTTATGGTGTGGAAAAAATGAACGCCCCGAAAAGTGTTTGTTCATTGAAAGGGTCTGATCTGACTGACTTTGAACTTAGTCAGATGTCAGATATCCCTTGTCTGATGAAAAGAACAGTTTGAGGAAGCAGGGTGGCTCACTAGATTATGTACTGCACTTTCACCTGAAAGTCTCCTCATGCAGCTCATGTCAGAGCAAGTACAGATACTGTAGTAAGTATAGATTCCAGTTAACTGTGACCACAGATCCGACAAGTATGCAGGTGTTCAAAGGTTCACGAGTTAAAATGCTGATGTCTTTGATGAATTTTTGATGGATGAATTTTTAATACAGGTCGACCTTTTTCCTTTGAGGCTGCATGCTAGATTAATTGATAAATAGTGAGACTGAGCAATATTCGGATCTCCTAAGCAAACAAGTAGAAAAATCCATAAAAATTTGCCATCTGACTTCTCAGATGTACTTAAAAAAGAAAGAAGAAGGTAAAATTTAATGTGGCTTTTGATTCTCCTCCTTTCCTCTTTTTTTGGATATCTTACCCTCAGAAAAGTACTCTTCTCTTTTAAACAGCGAAACTGTTTTTTGTTAGTCTTGAAGTTCTTGTACTCTCAGTTCAGCAACAATCTGTGTGAAAAGGAAGTCTATGAATAGGACAGCAGGAAAAAAAGAAAAGCAAAGAAAGGGAGAAAACATCAAGTCAAAAAGTTGTCGCAAAAGAAAAAAATCCCAAAAGATAGCAAAATACTGTGTAGAAATTAGAGGTAAATGTATTAACATACTTTCAATATCAGTTTTTCAGAACTAATTGAGTTAGTCTTAGGAAGTTGGAGAGGATTTTTTCTTCTTTTAATTCACATTCACATCTACATGAACATTAGCTGTCTTGCTTCATTCTTTTATACTCACTTGTATCTACTATACTGAAAAAATATCCAGTTTCATGCATATTTGTGAGCTCTCTAGAGCATAACATTTAGAAAAACAGACCAATAACAGAAAACCTTGACAATAGGAGGCTTTAGGCTCCTGCTGCCACCAGTGGTGATGCTTGACTTGCTGGACTGGACATTTCAACTGCAATATGTGCAATTATGTAGTGCAGGTTACTCTGCTTTACTTCCTCCATCTTTCCCCCAGTCTAAATCTTTTTTTGGAGTCTGAAAATGTGTATTGCTGTTCAGATGTATATCCACTTAGATTGAACACTGTTTTTAAGATGTCACTATTAACGAACACATTTGAAAAAACTTGAGGCATAAGAAGAATCACATAGAAGCAAAATAAATAAATATTACAAATAATTGGGCCATTTCGATATTGATGCTATTCCATTCTTTGATCTTCTAATTAAGTATAATTGTCCTGTGAGATCAGTGAAATGAAAACAGATTTTTATAGGCCAGAACATGGCCTGTGGGTGGCCACCTATAGGTGGACTTGGACATTACCTTAATGAATTGCCCAGGCATTAAGAGTCAGCTTTTCTCTGTATCTGTTGTTGTAAATGGACTTAACTGACCTCATTGTTTGGACTGGTCAGCTTGAAGCCCCAGAAAAGATTCTCCTCAAGAATGTGGCTAAGTGAGGGAACAGGTAATAGATTATTTCTGTAATAGATCAAAATGTATAAACATTTATATTTGTTAAATTGTCATACTCATCCACTACGTTGCATTGATATAATGTGGCTAATGAGGGAACAGGTAATAGATTATTTCTGTAATAGATCAAAATGTATAAACATTTATATTTTAAATTGTCATACTCATCCACTACGTTGCATTGATATAAAAACAGAACCGATATAAATACGTTCTTAAAAAAGGGGGAGGGATCTAAAGTTGATCTAAATATAAAAATGTTCAAAGTATGACAGTAATACGTTGTATCATTAACACAGAGCAAGGTAAGAACAAGGTAAGAGGATATTTCTAGTGTTCTCCTCAAGAATGTGGCTAAGTGAGGGAACAGGTAATAGATTATTTCTGTAATAGATCAAAATGTATAAACATTTATATTTGTTAAATTGTCATACTCATCCACTACGTTGCATTGATATAAATACAGAACCGATATAAATACGTTCTTAAAAAAGGGGGAGGGATCTAAAGTTGATCTAAATATAAAAATGTTCAAAGTATGACAGTAATACGTTGTATCATTAACACAGAGCAAGGTAAGAACAAGGTAAGAGGATATTTCTAGTGTTTCTGATATAGAATTTAAAAAATGCACACCTGTGGACTCAGGCATAAATTTATTTTCTGTGTAATACTACAACTAAACTCAATAGCAAGGAAGCATTATTTTATTCTTTATATTGGAAAACAATGTACACAGAAAGACATACATAACTGGAAGTCTCTTTCAGGGGTTTGATGTAATATGGGGTTGGATCACTTAGCTCCACTCCATTTTTTTTGTCACAGACTCATTGTGTGATCTAATGTTGCACATCCTTTCCATATATCTGATTTCTATTCTGTGAAATGGATATAACATCTGTCTTGACTACAGCCTTTAGAGAGTTGGATAATGTTTGTAGTGGACCTTTTGATCCCTGAATTTAAAAGACTAGACTAATATAAAAATACACACACACACGCATATTGCTTCATTCTCTATAAAGCTTGTTATAAACATTATTAGATATTGTTAAGTATTGTTGTACTGTATCTGGTTTTACTGCTACTAATTCATATTGTTGTTAGAGGCTTAAGAAATTCGCTAGTGGTCGATAACAGCTGAATGAACAAGTATGATATTGCTTGGTACTACAAGAAAAAGTGCTCTATTCTGGTATACTGTTGCACTTGTAAAGTTTCTCCTGAAATCGTAGGATTTCAGTAGAATTATGAAAAATACTGCGTATCCTCTGTGAGAGTTTGCCATACTTCTCTGCTTGTAGTTAATGAAAATGAGCAAAAACTCATTGATGGCACACCGCAGACAAGCTGTCCATTGGCTGGAGCCATTAAATCTGGAGCTCAGCAGCCTGTCTGCCCCTCAAACCTTGTTCTTTGGCCATTGCTCCCAATCCAATCTCTATTATGGTACAGTGGGGGCACCATAAACCCCCACCGGTGCTGTTATGTGGGGCTGAGTGGGGGGAGACCGACATCTCTGAGAAACCCCGCTTGGGGGGTCCTGCCTGCGTCAGGTTTAAGGGAACAGCATTGGTGAAATGTAAATGCGAGCTGTCTTTCTAAAACGGGGCAAGTCTGCCATGTATCTGATTCCAAGCTATATTTTGAAATTGCAGATAGAATATTTATTTGTAACCACAACCAGTCCCCTGTTTTCATTCAAAATGCAAACTCACGGAATTAAATTATTTCACTGATTTTTACCGCCCAAACTGAGACACAGAAGTGAGGTATTGATATGCTAAAAAATCCTTGCTAATGTAGGTCAGTGCATCTGTTGATATGCTGTAACATGTTTGATTGCCATTATATGCTGCAAAAACTAGGAGCTGTGATTGTCCTATCTTTAAAGTGACAGATGATGATCTGTCAGACATGTGGAGGTTGTGGGTGTGCACACAGATATGGATGCATGTATATGCTTATGAATATAAAATATATAAAATGATGTGGAATAAAATATGAAGCAGGTTAAGCTTGGAATGACCACAAGCACAATGAAATCACAAGTGAGTTATGAGTACCAATAAAACTTTTATGCAACACCATATTATCATGTCTTCTGCATCTGCTGTGTCTTCAGTAGAAAATTTACTTTAGAAATGTTGTGCGCACCATTTTAAAATTATATGGTAGTATTTATTGTACCCTTTCATCTGTAAAAGCCAGACCCCCTTTATATCAGTCCATCTGGAAAGGCCCTAAAAGGAAAAATAATACATATTTTAGAAACCTACTATCTAAAATAGCATTAGTTTTCTAGCCATTAAATATCCTGTTTTTATGGTACTGCTTCTCAGAATTATCGGGAGCTAGCAGGTGGAAACCTCTTCGTCTTTAGTGGACTCTGTATACGGAAATTCTTTGAGAAGTATGTTCTTAAGGGAACAGATGAAGTTTCGCCATTGTATGACGACATCATCCTTTGATATCATACAGTGATGCACTCTCATCCAATTATCTGAGCTCCTTCCCATTCTCCACAGAAGGCAGAGAGGGAGCAATATTTATGTCTCTTGGGTATATTTCCTACTGTTATTTTCTTGTCAGTACTGCAGATAGCATACGTAGATTTGCTTGTCTGTTGGGAGACCTTCTCTATCACGTAAGAGCTTTTACATGTGCGATGCTTGCTTTCTTGGTGCTTTCTGAATGTTTCGGAAAGCCACTTAGTAAACATGGGTATAGTTTCCCACACTTTTATTCTTCTCATTAGCAGGAGAGCCTGCACGTATTTCTATGTTTTTGCAGCCTGATACTCTAGCAAGTTCATTTATGTTATCAAGAACCACCTCTAATCCCGATGTCATATGACGGGACCCAAGATAGTTTTGCTCCTGTGTCAGCACCACTGCTTTCTGTTGTGAGCTTCACACCCCTCTTTTCTAGCATCCTCTCAGGATTATCAGTGCCAGCACTTTGCTCTCTTAAGAGCATCTGATGATGAAGCTGATGTTACCTGTCAGAATCACAGGTGCCAGAGAGGATTAACAGTGATGTTTAGGTCATACCTAATGAATTCCTGCATCCTGCTGAGGAAATCGCTGCTCCCAAATTAAGGACCCATTGTATCAGCATAACCGCAGTGTCCGACGCTGCAAGTGTATTTCCCTAGTGGAATCATGTAGAGTAGAAATTAGGACTTGTGTGCACATTTCAACAGACACTGTTTCTAAATTTAGCTTAATGCACTGATGTCAAGATGAGAGTGCTACAAGTTACAAACTCCTTGAGTCGCTTGGTGAAGCTTCCACAAGTGACAAATATACCAAATGGCTGGGAGGAAAAACGTGTTATTGATAATACTGTTTCTCAGGAGTTTTTTTGTACGTCTATTATATCAGCTCCCCATCCCTTGTACTTTGGGTTTTTTTTATTGTAAAAGTTTGAATACACATAGGTGGCTCTCAAAGGATGCTGTTTACTTTCACAGGTAGCCTCCCTTTTCAACTTAACTGGCTTCCATTGCAAACTGTTAATGATCCAGTAATGCATTGTATAAGTTTACATTGCAATATATGATTCAGTTTCAGCAATCTCCTGAACTATATACAGGACTTGTAAACAGTGGATTCAGTCTTTGGTGTTGCTAAGGACTGTTCTATCACCATTCAAAAGTTGCTGGGATCTGTAATGTTTCTGATTCGTTTTACTAGGGATCTCCAAAAAGCCCCCTTCTTACATAGGAGAATAATTAAGTGCTTTGGAAAGACAGTGTGAACCTCTTGGTGCAGACTTTCAGAATAGATCTAGAATCTCAGCTCTTCTGGATCCCTCAAACTTGATTTGGGACTTGAGGTCCTCAGGCTTGGCTTCAGGAGAAAATAAGTGCGATGACAAGTAGTAAAGGCCATCCCTTGTGCCCTGAAAACGAGCTTTCACTTACAAGCAATTGGGCAGGGACACTTGCCTGCCTCTCTCTTATGTTACTGTTGCAGGTATTTAACTTGTATAGGGTGTATTACTTCACTGAAATTAATCGGACAGTTCACACCTCACAGGGCTGTAGCTTCCAGGTTTTTGTATATACATAAAATAATTCTATCAGCTATATTTAATGCCCCTTTTGAGGGATTTTACACATCTGTGATTTTTAAATATTAAAATTTGAAATTGATATTTAAAATTTGAAATTGGACAGAGATGCATCCGCAGTGAGCATTGTGAAATCTTATTTTTCAGGTACTTTTCTCCTAGAATATAACTTACATATCTAGCTGCTAGCAATCTGTATGGAGTTCATAAAGACAAGTATGTACTTTAGTGTGGGATTCAGTAGGATGGTATATATCTTTAGCTGTGGGTAAGGACATGCCGTTTCCTCTTGTATCTTTACTTCACCACCCCTATTTCTTAGCCAGGCTGTCTTTTTAAATATAATTGCTCTTAGTATAGAATTGTGTAGGGAATATAATTTGTTAAGCATTCTCAGGGAAGTGTGATGGAGAGATTTCATTTGTGTTTTAAGGGCCCAGCTGATCTGCCCTTTCAAGTCTGAGGTGGCAGAGACAGCCACGAAAATGCAGGTGGTTAAGAATATTAAAATAAGAGAACCTCTGTAGTTTAAATTATTTCCAAATTAGAAAGATAGGTAAATAGAGGTCTCAGAATCATGGTATTAGACCTGCATGCCTAGATTCTACTGATCTACTTCATGTGCCAGAGTGCTTTTGTAGATCTGGCCATTATGATTCTTTAGTTGATAAAATCCAGGGTTTCAGGAAGGGTTGTGGAAGCTTGAGAGAAGTGTTTGCTGTTCCATTATACACTGGTTGAATTCTAGCTCTGTTGTAAACCAATGACTAGTTAACGGACTTGTGGCTGTAACTTCATCAAATTAATAAGTAAACATATGAAGCAAAGGAAAGATAGAGTCTTTGTGGGGGACAAGAACAGTCCCTCACTGAGGGACAAGAACAGTTCTGTTCTACTCACCTTACACAGTGATTGGCAGACACCAACCCCAGCATCGGCACCAACCTCTATCCACCAAGGCAGAAGTATGGTCAAGCTTATCATATCCTGAGTTGAACACTCTGCTCTGTCTCAAAAAAAGAAAAAAAAAAAGTTCAAAACCTCTCATTAAAAAGAAAAAAGAGGCAATATCTGTTCTTTGTATTATCTACACATTGACTCCTAATCTTTTGGGAAGCAAACTGTACATTTCTTTGTCTGCCCCAAACCATGCGACAAAAAAAGTTAATTCCTTTTCCCTTGCAAAGCTGTATTATCATATATTGAAACTGAGTTTCCTTTGAGTTTCAGGGAAAGATCGGGAGAAGACCAACCCCAGCAGTTACCCGCCGTCATCACAATGTGCATTCAGCAGTTATACACCAATAAAACAAATAGCTCAGGAGTAAAATCTGAGTTAGCTTTAGGCATTGCACAGGGGTGGTAGCAAGTGATACACTGATGCAACAGGAGTAAATGAATGTCTTTGCGTTTCTACCTGCTCCGTGTAAAGCAGAGGTCCTTTCTGACCAAAAAGTTGTCAGTCTGACATGTATGTGGTAGTGAATTACAATCAGGAATGTGAAGCACATTACTGTATTAACTGCTTGCTCGCCCCTCTGACAAAGGTTGCTGTTCCCACAGCAAGGACAGCTGAACAACTCTCATAAAGAGCAGCTTCATGAAATCCAGGAAGGTTTATGTTATTATGCCAGACTTAAACTTCTGCGGCTCAGAAGCTACTGTACAGCCCGTTTGGTCATCTTGGCCACACTGCAACCGCTGTCAGAGGTGGCACACTTCAGTCATCTGCTTTTAACCTCCTTTTCCCAATAGTCATCATTTGGCACAAACTTAGACAAAGTTGGGTTACAATGGATCAGGAGAAGCAATGGCATCCATGCAGATAAATCCCACATGTACACAGCATTCTTGGGAATCCTTTGTTTCGACTGGCAGCAGAGGAAGGAAGGGCAGGCTAAGAAGAAAGCGGCTGAAATGAGTTAGGAGTAGTTACTTAATGTTTTGGCTACCACGGAAACTCAAATATTATCATTAGTTTTAATCATTCAAAGACTGGAGTACCATTAAATATATCCTGAAGTCTGTACATCCATACACAGCAGCATTTTGAAAATCTGGTAATTTGTATAGAAGACCAGCAGTGAAAAAGCAAATTGGTTAAATGTGACAGAACACTAATATTGATGAATGTCCTACTTTGTTTATTTTCTTCCAGTTTACAAGCTTTGAGGAAGGAAAAGTCCCGAGATGCTGCTCGCTCTCGCCGGGGAAAGGAGAATTTTGAATTCTATGAGTTGGCAAAGTTGTTGCCGCTGCCTGCAGCCATTACCAGCCAGCTTGACAAGGCATCCATCATCCGACTTACAATTAGCTATCTGAAAATGAGGGACTTTGCTAATCAAGGCGATCCTCCGTGGAACTTGAGAATGGAAGGACCTCCACCTAATACATCAGTAAAAGGTATGGAGTAAATATGTTGTATAGTATCAAATATGGCAGACTTTAGAAACCTCTAAATTGAAATTTTTACCATCATCCTTTCTTCTTTCCCTGCATATCAAATCCTTTAAAGGGATACAAATGTGGAAATCTGAGGTCTGCATGAGAAAGACACCATGTGAAGGTGAAATAAACCTCTTATTTTATTTATTTTTTATTTAACAACAAACCTGTTCATATACCTATTACAGCTGTAAGTCTTCTGGGTGATGTAGATTAAATTGTTTGAAGTTACTTAGCAATGATTGTGTTGCTTTGTTCTAGTATTTTGTATAAGGATGCGCTTGAGAGGAGGATGGCATTATTCCTTGATTTGAGGACTCAATTTCTTAATTCGATGGCTAAACCTTAAAGGCAGAAGCATGTATTTCTGAAGTTTAAGAGCATCACATCCAAATTTTTAAATCTTCGGGTTAGAGACTAGGATTTTATTTATCATCTTATAATGTGTATAGAAATTACTTTGACTTCTGAGCCAGTAGGCATCTATCAACATTTCAGCCAAAATAGACTGTTTTCAATATTGAACACCCTCTTTTCATGCTCAAGTAAGCAGTTGGGCAGCAAAATCAACATTTTAGATATGAGTTGCTACAAAAGTCAGGTAATAGAGGAATCAGACAGTTATTTTAGAGGCTGTGTGCGTGTTGGTCCTAAATAGTGTTTCCAATGGCTTGTGTAAACTGGACATTTTTTTGTAATTTTTTTTTTTTTTAACTCATGCTAGTTATGTGATCTTGCTGTCTGATAAGTATTTTAAATTAGGGAGCAAGTTGCATTAACAGAACTCAAAGTTAGCAAAACCTGGGAATTGTAGTTGTCCTAGCTTTGACAGCACAGAAAACTACCCTGTTTTATTTCAGCTACTGATCTCACATTTTGGAGGAAACGTAAAGAGGCATATGAGATTTGAGCACTGCAGTTTTTTTCCACACATTATGAAACTTAAACTCTTGATCTACACTAAACTAGATAGACTGTATATAGCATGAGGCAAAAGAAAAAGCCACCTTTAAGGGTGAGGGGAGGAGGGGGGAATAGAATCTTATTTATCAGCCCACAGCTGCCTATGAAGGGTTACTGGTATTGATGGTGCAAAGGGCTTTTACCTGCTCTTCCATTTAAAGGAAGTAATATTAGTTAAGGAAAGCTGTAATTTTCAATGGATGGAGATAGACTTGGAGGGCAAAACCCAAAGGACTTTGAGGCTGATGATTTAGTAGCTGGACATATTTGCGTCATTTCATATATTTCATTTATATTATCTGCCACATCATATATAATTTTCATGGAGGAAAAAAAAAGGTAATAATTACATCATCCAGAGCATGAGTATAACATGATTCATCAGGCTTCTGATATAATATGCAAATGTTCCCCATTTTTTCAGGATGAGGGTTTATTCTCAGGCAATTAAACAGTGTTGCAAGGTGGATGTAAAGTGGACTCTGCTGTACGATCCATGAGCTGTCTGTTAAAATAAATAATTCCTCCCAAAATTCCTGTAGCTAACAGACATACAGTGCTTCTACAAGCTGTCTGGTATTACGGAAAGGCTGATCTCTGCAGATCTCTGTGTATGTTTTCAGAGTATCTGGGATCTGTTTTTCATTATCTTCTTGTGGAATAAGTATATATCTGAATACTGAAGCTTTCTTTTTGTGTAAAGATTCTAATGACGAAAAGAATTTTAAGGGAGAGTGAAGCCTTATTCTTAGACAACAGCATAAATAGTCTGGCCTAAATTAACACGTTTCTCCCTATAAAAAAGCTAGGTAAACATTTAATGTTTTCTCACCCTATCTGATATAATAATCCTGCTCCTCCACCCATCTGGTGATACGGTTCCCACTCCTCTAGGCATAAGGGGTGGGGGAGGACGAGGGAAGGATTTTTGCTTTTTTTTTTTCCTGTTTGAGTACTTAGCTTTATACTAACTAGGATTGTATTATTTATATTTCAGCATATTGAAATAATGAAACAGTGTTTCATTGTATAAGAATTCCCCATAAGCAGGTTTAACTGTATAGTACAGGTATATTTTATTACTTCACCAGTTCTCCTTACACAGAAACCTGTTAACACATTCTGATCAAACATTCATGAAATTGCATCAAAAGAAATTAATTTTCATTTATTAGGGTCGCTTTTTGCTGCCCTTGAAGAAGTTTATATGGATAAACAAGCTCACATAAATAGCTTGCAGCTTCATGTGAAGTATGGCTGATAATCCTACAATAAAACACTGGACATGATATTTTGTGCATGCCCAAGCAATCTTCTGACTAGACTTAAAGGTATTTGGAAAATTGTATGAGAGGTACTTACATTGCGTAGGCAACTGCTTGCCCTGCCTCCCCCCCCCCTCCCCAATGTGATGGTCTGCCTGTGTTAATAATTGCATTTCAAAGCTTAGTTTTAAATTTGTCCCCCAGTACTGTACAGCAGTTTAATTGTTTTAATTTAGTATTTCAGGAAGGTGCTTTACTTTGCCCTGTATTTATCACAGCTTTCCTTAAAAGTCTATAAAGGCTGATGAGTTTGTTTTCTTATGCCTATTGTGTAGCGATCACTACAAGTTGTGCTTGCAAATGAACACTCAAGTAACTTCATATAATATTTTCAGAGTCAATTACTTCATGGAAATACCTTGAGCAATTGGAAAGTAACAGATAGTTTTCTCCATTATTTTAGAAATATCTGTATTGTTATAATACAGATCAAATCTACAATGAACTTTATACATTATTCAAGAAATGACCAGGCATTCTCAGCAGTGTTTCAGCTAAATAACTGATGATTGTAACCTTTAAAGAAATCTCATGTTGGTGACTATTGGTAAATCATTTCTCCATTCATAGTAATCTTTATTTAGAGGCTATCTAGAAGCCATTATATCTTTTATTAATCTTAAAAGCAATAGCCAATGATTTGACATTTGCTAAAAATGGATAAATTTTCCATCTTCTAATATAGCAGACTTCAGTCAATTTTTTTTGGTACATTGTCTAAGGATTTCTGTAGGAAGGAAGTATTAGTCCTTATAAACAAATACATACACAACGTGCAGCAGATGAGTTTAAAGATTACAGTTCTTAAAGACCAGGACATGATTCTCATATGGCAGAAAATAATCAAAAAGTTATTTAGAATCAATAGGAATAAAATTGTTATTCTTTGCATACTACTTACAATATGTTATGAATAACAGTACGATTCCCCTCTGTTTTCAACCCTCCAAAAGTCTGTTTGACTCCCAGTATTTAAGGGGTGTGTTCTGAGGAGAACAGTAAATGAACTGCTAATGAATTTTTTGCACTCAAAGGCGAGTTTTCTGGAAGTTCTGATGTGGGAATGGAAGTATTTTTGTAGTATATACAGTGTGTTCAGCCAGTAAGTGGTGCTTTACATGGCATGGCACTTGAAGTCCTCTAGTGCGTTCTGATTGCCTGACCCATACCAGGCCCTGTAGTCCTTTTCCAATGTCAAACTCTCCTGAGCACCTTCATATTTTGGAATATCATTGTCCTCAAATGATTTGATTCCAAATTTCTTTATAGTTTTAGCACAAACTGTTGAAAGTGTTCAAAGATCATGCAGCTTTTTATGTTCTTTTCCACTATGTCGTAGGTACTTTCACCAAGCCCTATTTTCTTCCTTTTTTTCAAATGAAGAGAGGAAGGGAGAGGAGCAGTGTGAGGCACCATGATGTTCTCTGGTGTGCTGAATGTGTTTGACTGATGTAAAGTCATGCCATGTATTTCCTTTTTGGGCAGTCTTTGGGACACTGGTACTGACTTGGGACCACTGTCGCTGTAAAAAGAAGGCTCATGAGTGTTCAAGACAAAGAGAGTTCCCAGCATTTGCCATTTCTGTTTCTTTTGAAGCAGCAATTAAACCCAGTAGTCTGTGCCTAATTTTGCAAACCCTTGTCCTGGAAATTTGCCATGATGACATCAAAATAGTTATTAGATTTTCATTCTTTCTTAGTTGAAGTGAGGTGTTAATTTCTGTCTTTGGAGATACAAGTGTTTGTGCAAGGCCATGACTATAATTTCCTGCAGAATGACATGACATATGGAAACTAGAGTACGTAAAACAACTTTGGGCATGTTTTTTTCTTTGAATGAAAAGAAGTAATTGTGGGATTATCCAATCTCAAGTTACAAGTAGGTTTATCATGAGCTTTATTTTTTTTTTTAAGACAAATCTTTACATTTTACGTTACATAAGTAAAATAATCTCAGTTATCTTCTGCCGTATAAGAAGAGGTGAATGAGAGATTCTAGCTGAGGAGTGAAAAGGACTTCAGTAAATAGTACTGACCGACTGGTAGGTTGTGTGAAGAATGTCACTTTTAGTTTAGCCATCTCTACTTTTAGTGTTATGTGTTCTGAAATTAGGTAGTTTTACACATCTGTGTTCTGGAATTAATATATATGAGTATGAAAAGAAATCAGATGCTGTCAAAAGCGTTTGCGGTGGACCAAAATTTTTCTTGTCTGAATTTTTCTTGTCCAATGTAACTAAATATGACTCTGACATGTTGCTTGCAATAAAGCATTCAATGTTACTTCAATTCTGCATTGGTAATAAAATAAGTAAAAAATCTTTTGATAATCACAAGAAGAAAAATTATGCTTTAAAACAAAATTACACCTGTTTCCTTCAAACTAGCATGTTTTTCAAAGGATCCATTCTCAATATAAACAAAGTATGTAAGTATAGGTTGAAAATGAACTTGATGTCTTATCATACTATGGAACGTGGCGTTGAGGAAATAAGTCCAGCGCTTTGAATTCTCTGGGAAGGAAAATAAGCAATAATGATAATTGGAAAGTAGGGTAATTGTTATCCCAAATGTCAAGTGGGATTACTTTCATTAATTTAAATACCTTTTTCTAATAATTTTTATGCTGGATACGTATGCATTTTTAAGAGATAAATAAATGGTTCTCTTCTGAATGACCTCATTGTGGAAACTCCTTTAAATAACATTACCTGTTGTTAGCCTTTTATATTTTAAACTGAGTGTTGACTTCTGAGCAGGAGATGCAACATAGTACAAGCCTTTCCCTGCCAAACCACACAAGCCTTCCACTAAGACCAGCCTTCTCTTCTGAACCACCACATAATTCTGTCTCAGGAAAACCATGTATAGGGGCAAAGAAATAAGAATTACTTTATTCCTCAGTGTTTGTGGCCTAAGACATTGTTTTTCACTGTTAGACATGAAAAGATCAATCCGATGAAACCAGCATAATGCAGGTGAATTGGTGGTATTGTTTGCTATGAAAAGGGTCTCCAAATCTGGCCGTCCCGCTTTGTGTGGAACTTCTGCTCTTGTGCTGGAGAATTCTTGATAGCCCTGTAATCTATTTCTCTCTATCTCGCAGGCGTTTTTCTTATTCTTATAAGAATCTGATTCCTTTTTATGTGTAGGCCACTATAAAGTGCTCTGACTGTGTACCAGTATCAAATACTGATTATAATGTCTACCCATTGTAAATCTGTTTATGTGGCCATAGGGGCAGTGCAGCCGTAGGAGTAGGTTGCTTAGTCATCGACCTGTTACATAGGTTAAAAAAAAAAATATATTAGGTGTTGTTTGAATGTCAGAAACGAGTGCTGGAAATTTCAGACAGTCAGTGGTAAAACATTAATGTTCTTTGTGAGAATTATTGATGGTTTTCTAGTATGAAAGATATGGCACCCAAAATGAGGTAGCTCTGTTTGAATCTCATTGTGATAGATAAGATGAATAGAATACTGGACTCGGAGTTGGTGGTTGCCTAGTGACAAGTGATCATGACCTGATTGCTTTCAATCTCTGCAGATGGATGAGGGTGCCAACCAATATAGTCAGTGCTTTTGAGGGACTAATTGCCTAATGGGGAAACTTTTATGTGAAATTGATTGTGAGGAAAAATTTTCATGGAAAAATTAGAATAGAAGTTGACTAGAACTCTTAAAGAAAAATTTACAAAACGATGGTTTCCTACGCACCTGAAAATTGTAAAACTGTATCCTTTTTTCAGAATGAAAGTGAAATCAATAATTTTAAAAAATATGTATGTGGATTCATGTAAAACTTTGGGAATAAAAGGGAAACACATAGCAATTAAGATAAACTGGAATGTCTGAGGTGCAGAAAGTTGACAAAGACAAGCAGAGACACTAAGGAAAAAGCTAGCAGGATTAGAAAAATGAAAGAAAAATTAGTTTTATGTGTATTAGAAATGGGAAGAGTTCTGGCAATGGCATAGGCTCATTAGCAGTAAGGCATAGTAAAACTTCTGCTGATGCAGGAAAGGCAGGAGAGCTTGATACAGGTTTCTTTAAGTGCTTGCCTGTACAGAATCCATTCTACAGGTCTTTATAGTTCAGGTTACTGTTAACAGCAGTGTTCATGGAACATACGCAATCATAGTCATCATCAACACAAAAACTTGGGGAGGAGAATTCTGCTGTCAGTGTTCATATCGTATCTTCTTGAACAAAACGGGATTATTATAGCTTGTTGTGGGTTTTGTTGTCTTGTTCGTTCCTCCTTTTTTCTCCCTCCCTGCAAAAGCATTCTGCTGCTGGAATCCAAATGCTGGAGTCCCAAGTGTGAGGCTCCATGAACTGCCTGCTCTGTGTTTGAGTCATACCCACACATGATGAATGCTACCTTTATCTTTTCTGCTGGGGAAACAAGAAATCTTTCTTTTGTGTCTGAATCAAACTTTAAAAGTACTTGAAAAACAAAAGGGTATAATTCTTAGGTGTGCCAAAAAAAGCAGATCTTCCCAACAGAGCAGGGAAACCCCTGACATCTCAGTAATATCCACTGGCATTGCCTCGCTGTGGTTGCCACAGTTCCGTGTTGCTTCTTTGATAGGTTACCTGCCACAGTATAGGCAAGGGACTCTGAAACTCTTGGGCATCATTATCCTGAATCCCAGCTTGCGGTGTTTCTCAGAAATTCCAGAACTGTTGAATAAATTGTCTTTTATGTGTTCTTCAGACAAGGAATCAGGTTACCTCTGATACAATTTTCAGCATCATCCATTCTTTGCAGTGCTGGTGTTGTGAAGTTTGCAGTACTGAGCTGTCTTAGCACTGGATGTCCCAGCCTCAAAGCAGTTGTAGGCAAAATATTGGGAAAATTCCTCCATTAAAGGGATAAAAGTAAGATTGTATATTTTTTCAACAAACATGGATAAATGGAAAGTAATTCTTATAAAACAAACCCAGCTTAATTCTCTGAAATTGCAAGTCCAATTAACTAGGAATAGGCATTGTGTACTGAAGTATTTGTTAGGCATTTGACTTACTAGTGCGTAAGAATTATGGTTTTAAAATACTGGAAGAACATTATATTGGCAGCACCACACTAAACTCATTAACTGTATAACTGATTGATCTTGGAAAGCAGATCAAAGTGAAAGGTACTATTAAGAAAGGAGTTTCTGTGGTTTTCTGCAGAAACCACTCTAGGCATGATCATCAATGAACTGGGAGTAAACATGGCGTAAGTGCTGATTTAAAATTTGCATATTACAGTCATGTTTGGATCATAGACAATGATCTGTGCAGCTTAGTAAATCAAACCTCCTAAAATTTATTTATTTCAGTATAATGAAATGGAAAACATTGTTGTTGTTATTATTATTATATTCATTTTTACCTTTGTTGTCCTAAACTCCAGGCTACTGGTTGTTGCTTTGTAGTTAATTTTGTTGCAAGACTTTGAAAGGTTTTGGTTTTCTTGTGATGCAGAACAGGAACAATGGGAAAAGCATTTCAAGTTCAGCTGTCCTTTTTTTGCATGAACAAAAGCATAAAAAGAACCGACCTGATCCTTCCAGTTCTGCTAGCAGAAATGATAGAATGATTTAGTTTCTCATGGTGCTTTATTTGTATCATAAAAAGTTCTATCCATCACTTCTGTGGAGACACAAAACATTTACTGCTGGTAACAAATTAATACTCTTTCTAAAATGTTGTCAATCAGATGTCAGTCCCTGGAAGAGTTGTTTATTGCTAGAACTCCACCTTACAACTTAACAATTAAATAGGAAAACAACCAAACAGTACATGTTTTTAAGAGCAAGGAAATAGAACAGGTGACTTCAATGTCTTTTCTGTCACTCCCAGCCACTACTATATTTCCGTTCTATTATACTGCAATTCATCTTCCTTTGTCTCTTCTTGTGCTGTTACACTGACTTGGTCATTTTTGCATTTTCATTATGTTCTTTTAATACAGTTTATTTTTCTTAGCCATTCTTTTTTTTTTTTTTTTGAGTCCTTAGCTGGAACACCGAATATGCATAATGTCTTCCTCTTGTACTCAGCTTCCACTGTTGACTCTCTCCTTTTTGTATTCCTGTATTTTTCTCTACGTGTTTGCATTCTCAATGCGGTCTTGGTAATGAAAACAATGTAGTGAAGAATATTAATATTTAAAAGAAACCCCAAAAAGTTTTAAACTTTTCACTTCATTCTTTCTTCCTTCAATGTGCATGTCTTTCTGTGCACAATAATCCTGTGTCATTCAAAATTCACTCCTGAGTTGAGAACATACCTTTCTCATTCCAGCTAGAAGATGGTGGGTGTTCTCATTATAATTCATGGCTGAGAGCATTGACAGTATTGGCTGAGTGGGTTTTGGCAAGAGCATGGGCTTCAGACTTGGAGAGGTAAATATGTCAGGAGGAAAATAGTATCGACAGTTGCATTGGCTCCAGCCTTGGCGATGATGGTAAAATAAGCCAGGGAAAACTTTCAACTTAAAACCAAGTTAATTTATCGTCATTATATAACGATATGAATTGTCGTCCAGTAGAAACTGCTATGTAAAAGTCAATGCCACAACAGTCCACTTTTCCAAAACCTTTAATAAAATGTTTCCATATGATTTTTACATTCATGTTTTATGTTGCATGGGTTAGCTCCAGGTGGTCTTTTTTAGAAGCATGAATATCTTAAATTATATGTTCCATCTACATAACTTTTTCAAATAACACACATGATGGGGTTAGCCAATTACAGATGTGCAATAAATCCGGTGTGCCAAAAGCGCTTATTCTGCTTTTTTCTTTTAGTAATCAGAAACAGACAAAAAGGATTCACTGCTGTAGTTTTTGATATGTAAAATGAAAAAAGGCTGTTGCTATCTGTAGATTACAGTATCTGATAGAACTTTTGTTTGTCTTTTTATTTGTCCTTTTCTGAACAGAATAAAAGTGTCTTTGCTATGAAGAGTGTTTTGGACAGAGCCTCAATAAAGCTTAATATTGCAAATGAAAGTGGTTGAGGAATTGGATTTTGTGGTTGGATTTAACAGTTTCAGTATAGCCATCATACCTTAGTCTCCTCAGCTGAGCAGAGGATGTAAGGACATACTTAAAGTCCTGGTAAATTCAATAGAGCTTAGCCTTTGTTTCTTCTATTAACGTAGCTTATTGGTTTTCTGGATCATCTGAACTTCTACGGTATATCTCCAGTTGAATGACTGCTTCCTTTAGACCTTGTTGAGTCTGTTGCAGGGATAATAAATACATCTGTATGAAGAGCTGAGGGGATAGATTAACCAACTGATAATGAATGTAGCAGAGACCTTAAAAAACCAACCAAACAAAAACCAGACGGGGAGCCATGTCCTTATTAGTACGTAGACATGAGGGAGTAAAGCAGTGTAAATGAATAGCCTTTTATAATATTTGTTTTACCAAGAGTTACATCACTCTATATTACAAGTCAAATGTTATGACTCAAAGAAAATATTTTGTCTGAAGTGAAAGAAAACACACAAACATTTTTTTTAAAATGAAAAGAGTAAATCTATGTTTCCCAACTCATATTTTTGCAGTTACATATTTATTAGTATTTTGCAAAGTGACCGTCTAAATATTTGGAGTAAATAATAGTCAGAGCCCTGGAAGTGAAGTTTGAAGTACATGGATTTAATAATAATTCTTATTTTTGTGTAATAGTTATATTGGATACCTGTGGTCAACAGAGTGAGATTTAGATACTGAAGGTAGACCCAGCAATTTTAAAAACCAAAGTGCGGTGATTTTATGTCTGTATAATATGCAAGCATAACCACAGTCTGACCAAAGTTTGACCACAATATCAACGCAGCTTAATTTCTGCAACTGTTCTCTTTGAAGCCAGAGGAAGGAAATCGAGTTTCCACCAAATCCCTATGCTCTTGTGGTCTCCCATTTCAATCAGGGATATAAAGTAGAATACAATGAATCCATAGAAAAGACTTTCCCAGGACATTAGAGAGATCAGTAAAAACTGTTTTCATTAGCTGCCTGTAATTAAAGAACACCCTTCATAGAGAGCTTACAATTTAGAGAACATGTAAGCCTCTACATCTATTCGAGATTGCAAGCAAAATAAGAATCTCTACACCGTAGGGAACTTAGGTTGTTTTAAAATATCAAGCTCCCTTAAAAAACATATTTTCTGGTTTTTGCTAGTTTTTAAGCCAAGATGAATATTTTTATTTTTAAAACCTTTGAAATTAGTCATACTGTGATTTCTGTTCCTAAGGAAGAAAAGGCAAATCCCCAATAAACTACTTAACTCCAGTTGTGCCACAGTCCTCCTCATAAATGGAGCTGTTTGAAAATGCCTACCTTAATTTCAGTGCTTGAGCACGTCACTCCCTATAATTCTTACTCACAGAGTTAGCCGAGTGCATCTGCACTAGCATGTGTGTGTTGTCACTTTGCGTTCTACTTGTATCATATAAAAATTGTTTTTGCTTTGCTTTGCCCGGGGTGGTACCACATGCAAGTACAAAATTCCATGACTTATTTCATCATCTGGAAAGTCATTAAATGCATATTCATAATCATAAAAGGAAGAGGGACAAATATTTTTGTTCACCTTTTTATACATATAGACAATTCCCAAACATTACCTATAGCAAGCAGAATAATGGTTTCAACATTACCTCACTTCGGATTTTATAGAAAACCACAATTGTGTAAAGAGTTAGGAAAAATCAGGAGCTGGTTTTTTGTTTGCTTATTTAAGTACATATGACATTTCTACAACTATCAGAGCAACTCTACATTTATATATCCCCTTTCAAATTTGAATTGCTGTGTATGCCAGCTGTTTCTCATCCTCTTGATGAAGCAGAACAGTGCTGATAATGCTAATAGAGAAATTGAGGCATATACAGATTTAGGGCTAGCTTTTCAAAAGAGCGCAGCACCCCAACTGGGGCCAGATTTCAAAAGATCTCTGATCCTATTCAGCAACAAAATAAATAGCCAGATTTTCAAAAGATTTCAGCACTTTGGTAATCTGATCATAAGAAGCAGCTGCTGAGCACATTTGCAAAGCCAGCCAAGAGTGACTTGTTCAATATCACATGAGAAGTGTGTGATAGAGCAGGGAATAGAGCCCTCTTCCCGTGTCCCAGGACTGAGTCCAGTTCTTAAGCAATAACGCTATCTTTATGTCTTTTGCAAGAATACTGTATTTAATGAGCTTTTCATTAGGAAATTTAACCCATGTCTGTGAGGAGATAGTTTTCAGAATAACATTAAGATTTACACTCAGGGTAGATAATGAAGCAATCAAATAGGAGGAATATTGCTAATCCATTTTATATTGAATCTCTGTGTTATATTGTCTTAATTAGGTATATCTTACAAAAAGAAAAAGCCCCTTCAGTATTTTTTTAAAGATTTCATAGTCCGTTGCCAATCTTTTAAGTGTCACAAGAAAAAAATTAGAATAACTAGGTATTCTAAAAAAAACTACAGAAGCCTGTAGCAAGTATATTGTATGGCAAGTCCAGGTGTGATTTTCTGTGGGCTTCCGCCCTCATACCACATTCTGAGGGCATAGTGTTTATTTTTGTTTACATTTTAAATGTTTCTTTCTGTCCCTTCCTAGAGATGAAGAAATGGGGTGTTTGGTTTTCTTTTTCTGAAGATAAACATTTTGGTTGTTTATTTAATACTTTAGCACACCATTTTCTCTTTACCCTTATATGTCAGGCTGTTTCTGCTTATTTTGTGCACAAACACTGGTACTTACTCTTCTTGTCCTGCTCTCTGTAGTTTCTGTCTCTGTGCTCTTTTTTTTCTCCGCTATTCTTTTGCTCCAACATCCTATCCTGAAGACTTAAAGGGCAAGTTTTCTTTCACAAATATTACTAAGGAACTGAGGGGAAAATTAACAGCTCACCTAACCTCATCATACATTTTGCTTTTGTAACTGGTTTCTTCAACAGCCTCATGGAGGCTGGTTTTTACCAGCCTCATGGAGGCTGTTGATTCTCCAACAACCTCATTAAACATAAAGGAACTGTATTCTTCATACAGACAGCTATGCTGAGAGGCCATTTGGCAGCCTTGAGACTACAAGCTCCAATGTTCTACAAGGTCTACATATTGACTCACCCATCACTACCTTGGAGTCAGCCCCACAGATGTTCCTTGGGTAGAAGCATCAGGCAAAGCCAGTGCTCAAACAGCTTTCCAGTGTGTGCTTACTGGCAGCTTTGATGTAATTTGGTCTCCAGCAGTGATGATGCCAGACAGTGAACATGGCATGGGATGATCTTTGAGGATGCCCATATCTGTCCTGAAAGGGTTCTTATTTCACCTGCCAAACAGGAAGATGGATTTTGGAGACTGCCTCCTTTCAGTCTGAACTGAACTGCACACAAAGGATAGATATGATGGTCATGAGATGATTGGTCCTTGAAGTGTAGAGCACTTGTAGAACTGTTTGTTGATGTACAATGTTGAACAGCTGTGATAAACATCCAGTCTGCCTTCTTGCAGACCCCAGACAGAGAACCTCATCCAGTATTTTCTACATCTGTTTGAGATACAGGTTTATCTCTTTAGAAAGTATCGAATGTTGATGTAAAGCATTTAAATGATAAAGAATCAACTACATCCCTGGGCAGATTGTTCCAACAGTTAATTACTGTCACTGTGAAAAAAGTGTGCCTCATTTGTAGTCTTATTTCAGCTTCAGCTTCCAAACACTGGATCTTGTTATGCCTTTTTCACTAGATTAATGAGCTGCCTACTGTCAGAAATCTCTTCCACATGTAGGTATTGTGATCCTCTTAACCTTCTTTTCAGTAACTAAATAAATTGAGCTTTCTTAGTTTTTCACTATAGGGAATGACTTTCAGAAGTCTAATCACTCTTGTAGTTCTTACTTGAGTCCTATCCAATTTTCTAACATATTTTCAGTATGGAGGAAACCACAGCTGAACACAGTATTTCAGTAACAGTGTCATAAAAGCCTAAAGTAAAAATTGGAGTATCTATTCCAGTGTGATATTCTCTGGTTTATCCCAGTGGCATATATTCGATGTGCATTTTGGTGTAATATGAATGGCTGTTTTTTTCACTTTGGGAATTAACATGAATTTCTCTGTCATTGTGGTGGTTCTGGATTCCTTTTGTTGATAAGGATTGAACAATGTCAAGAGGTAAATTCTCAGGAATAATTGTGGATGCTGAAGGTTACCCTTGGTTTGTATTTCAATGGCATAAGTATTTCAGTAGGAATAGGCTGTGGTAGAGAGAACTGAACTTAGAGAGCAGGCACCACCAGGTGAGATTGGGGAAGTAACCTTTTGGGGAAAGTGGCTTTCACAGTTAGGATATTGAATGGGCCAGGATAGGTACAAGTGCAATGTTAGCTTACCTACAGAATTTGGAACATCCCTGGAAACAAACATCTGTCCAGGGTTGTCCAAACGAGTTCCTTATGCCACCTTCCAGTCCGATACCTGTCTTATTCAGACAACTTGCATTGGCATGTCGGGTATCAATTTCATATCTGGACAAGAGAAACCAGAGCACAGCCAAACTAAGTGAGCTCAGGAGATCCTTCCTAAGCACGCACAAAAGGTTACCTTTCACCCAGACCTGCCTCAAATTCACCTCTACACACACACATGCACACAATCACAATCCTAGTACTGTGGTGCACAGAAGTTAGGGCTCTGCAAAGAAAAGGAACTCACTTCCTAAGACAGCATATTAACTGGAGCCAGAATTTGTATGGAAATAGGAAGAAGATAGCTCCTGAATCCAGACTTCCCTTGGTTCAAAATTAGAGTTAAGTGGACTCAGACTATCTGCATGATTTGAGTTCAGCTGTCTCTGCTATTTCCAAGTAATGGAAAGACATCAGCCTTCAAGAAAAAGTGGCTTCTTCAGAGTCAGATAGTTTCTTCACAAGTGTGAATGAAGCTGCAGATTTTGCTGGTGACTTCCTTCAGTTTGTGTTCTCAACAGTAAATTCTGTAAGTAACAGACAAAGGTTTCAAGCTCTCAGCCATTTACCACTGTGAATTGCTTTGGGAGAAAGATACTTTACTCTTTAATCCCATACAAAAGCTGTCTCCTCAGACTTCTAGGTCAATTCCTTTAACTTTCCAAAAATGCAGTTACATTCAGTTAACTTCCTAGCCCAGACAGCAATCTTTGGTCAGCTCAGGGGAAACCGTGCTTCAGTCCTCACTTCAGAGGCTTGGGATTTTGTCTGTCCTCAAAAATTTGGGGCAATTACTTCAATTCTGTGCTACATTAAAGGAAGCGATATCAGAACTTTAGGTCTTGCTTCTCTTGTTTGGAAGCAAGTAAGAAAAGAAAACCCTTAGATCTGAAATGGTATCACTCACCACTGCCCTGCCTGGCAGCAGGCTGCCAGGAGATCAGGTGTACTCTTACAGGCAGACTGAAGAGAGACTTGACTCTCTATCTCTGTTACTTTCTTCCCTCATCTCACATTACCCAAATGACAATTTTTCAATTTACCGTACCCATATTCGCCCTGATTTCTTCCCCAAAACTATTTACTAGGCTTGTGTTACTCAGAACACTAGCCAGCATTTAAGAATGCTTTGGCCTCTTTGCACACACTGTTGGTTATGAGTTATCCAAAGATAAATTGGATATTTATCCAAGGATAAATTGGATAACTGCATTCAGTTGCATGACTTCTCTACAGAACTTTTAAAGCACTCTTTTTTTAGAGGGAAACCTAAATATTAATACATAATATTTCAGAGGAAAGTAAGTGAGGTTACAGATTATTTCTGCTATTAATGGAGTTCTTTGTGTATATATAAATGTATTTTAGTAAGTTACTATAGAGTAACAAGAAAGTTGAAATCATCTGAATCCATCTGTAGTATATTTTATGTTTCTAACAATTTCATTTTAATGTCTCCGTTTAGTTTCATACTGATCATTTATACTGACAAAAATAAAGAAAAGAAAACAAGGAACCTGTCATCAGTCATTCATTTAATCAAGTAGCAAAAGTAGATAAATAAACATACTGAGTTAATTATTCTTCTGTATGTAATGATTGACAATAATGTTAATTTATTCCCTTTTTTAACCTTTGACTGTCAGTATAGTTGGGATTAATAGGCACTGACAAAATGAGAAGAAATAAATTTCTGATAGCCACTGAATGTTGCTAGCATGGGAGTGTTTTCCCCTGAAACTTCTCCCTGAAGATGTATCAGATGTGTCATGTGTTATTTTTCACACTTTTTTGTGCCATGTTTCATGCCATTTTGGTGATTGCTATTAGTTTACAGACATATGGCCAGGAATATTTTATGAATGAAGAGGTTTCTGGAATATACAATATTACTTCTTCACATTTATATGAGAATTGTAATTTAAAGATCTCAAAATACTTTGTACACGTTATTGCAGAGTGTATTCAAAAGCTAGCAAAAAAGTCAGTGTTACAGCTGATAACTTATGTTATCTGCTCCATCCATCAGACAGCATTTCTTCCATAGTGAATCCTCTGTTCCCACTTCGCAATGTTTTACTGGGTCCATCCGAAGTGAAGAGGGGATTTTCAGGTCCTTTGACTTACACGTGCAGAATTCCCAGCGCAGCTCTCCCTGCTAGGAGTGCAGGAAGGTGCAGCCCCTCTCCTGGCTTTTCACCACCAAATTGTGCCACATGTGTAAACAGGCACCTAAATAGATTCCAGTTAATCAGTTACTCCAGCTTCTAAAATATCTTTCTGTAATGATATTCCTGTAGATTAGTAATAGTTGTCCTGAACAATATGTGAAGAGAACATTTGCAGCTTTTTTTGAAATACTGTGTAGCATGTCATTCAAATAAGCGGAAGGCATGGTGTATGACATGCTTTTCATCTAGCTTGAATGGTGCATCAGTGCACAAAATACTTCAGTGCTTCTGTTAGAAATAATCTGGTTTTATTCAGGTGTGTTTCCTGCAGTATTTCAGAAAAAGTGTTGTTAGTATTTCAGAGATGAAAAAGCTTTTCATGCGGATCTGTGTGTTTTAGTAACTGAGCCCAAAACTTCTGAGGCACAAATGCATAAATTTGGATGTCACAGATTTTGTGTTTGGATTTCTGTTTTGGTTTGAGGGTTTTTTTGTTTTGTTTTTTGTTTTCCTGAAAGAGTGATCTAGTTGCATATAGCCAGATAATCCCCCAGCTGGCTATATGTTTTCAGAGGTTCAAAAACGGAAATTATTTCTTCTACTAAAAAATTATGCACAATATGGTTCCTTTGTATTTCTTTTTAAGGAATGAAGGGGGACAGAGATGGTAATTATATTTGTCCGTACACAGGTTTTCATATACTAAGGAAAAAAACCCAACACCCTCCCCCCAAAACACTCCAAAACCAACAGAAAAACTCAAAAAAACCCCCTTTGTCACTTTGAAGAGTTCTGCCATCATAAAAGAAGAAACACAAAAAGATTCAGAAAAGCCAAAAAGCCAGTTATTGGCGTGGTGTGTAGGCATCAGTCCTTCAAAAGTGTACTTCATGCTTTTGTTCGAGATTTCCTGACAGACCTGTGTCCTGAGGGACAGACACCCTTGCCATTTTGTGGCCTTCAGAGAGACTGTGGTTCTGCTGGACTACAGCAGGTCAAGCCGAGGCAGGAGCTGGGCAGGCTGCGGTGGGGTGTGCAGCCCCCCATGAGCTTTGCGTTGTGTTGATGGCACAGCCTTGCTGGTAACCCTGTGTGAGTGGAGTCTACCACCTCCCTGTAGTAGGAATAAGGTTGAGAGGCCCACAAAGGCAATTTATAGACCTTATTAGTGAGGGTGGGGATGGAGGAGACTGTAACTGTTAATCTGTAAGGAGCGACAGGTAAGAACAGTTAGTAAGGGCTGGAGGAATAATAAGTAACAACTACTGCAATTGCCCGAGTCTTGACTCTGAGGATCTTCTCATCCCATACTCTGTAGATGACTGTAGGCAAAGCTTTGTTTTTGTTTTTCAGGCTTTGTTTAAGGGTCTAAAATTTTACTCTTTGGGAAAACAATGAATTTTCTGACTCAGATCATATTGAATGCTATATATTAACTAAAAAATATTCTAAGCTAAGATTTTTTTCAATAAAAAGAGTAGCAAAAAATGTTTAGAATTATTTTCTTCTCCTCATTGATTCACTGAGACAAAAATGTAAGACTCTTCAGCTGTGTCACAAAACATAAAATAGAGGACACGACTGCAAAAATCCTTGAAAGCAGTCTGCCTAATTTTTTCCTCTGCAGCAGGATATCTCCTCTACCCCTTCACTGGACTGTGCACAATCTTGCCCTTTGTGTATGACATCTTTATGTTTATTAGCAGCTGTTTTCTCCTAGCTAAGCTTGACAAAAGATAGGGAAGAAAAATAAAAGGACTATATTATTC
Organism: Aptenodytes forsteri; assembly: GCF_000699145.1. NCBI lineage: Eukaryota > Metazoa > Chordata > Aves > Sphenisciformes > Spheniscidae > Aptenodytes > Aptenodytes forsteri. The sequence continues at coordinate 5,272,229 of NW_008794448.1, forward strand.
TACTTTCTGGTAGGAAGGAGGGAATTGCAAATATGAATCGTCCCGTTGCTGATGTCCTGTTCTGAGACCGGCACTCTCCGGTCTCACTGCTGCTGAGGGAAGATGATTCCCCCTAAGAGCACAGCTTTGCTGTAGCAGGTCGGCATCCATGGTAGCTGACTGACATGGTAGCAGAACCTTTCGTGGGAATTTTCTTCTCATCATGATTATTTTTTAAACCAGACATGGTCTAGAAAATAAAGCACTTCTTGCTCACTGAAGAAATTATGCTTAGTTTAAGAAGAGAATGTAGATTTTTCATTCTTATTTGACTACTACATTTCTAGCCTTTAAAAACCTCATGATTAACATAATATTTCGAATTATAAATTTTTTTTAAAATAAAAATTTTGAAAAATGGCATTTGTAAAAGAGTAATGTAAGAATTCTAGCCAATCTCTAATTTGGAGGAGTGTAACATCTTTAAGACAAATTGTTGGGTTTAAATGATATGTCATACCAAAACACATTTGTATTTTTAGGATTCAGAAAATTAACTGGTCAAGGATGTAGAATATTTTGCAATATCATGTCTAAATGTATTGACACTATATCGATAGGTAATTCTAGGTTAGATGACTTTGTAGTTAGTTGCCAGACTACAAATTCTTGTAACAATAATGATCAAATTGCAATATCAGCAAATCTGAATTCAACTGTTTTTCAGCTCAGTACCTGAATATTTCTTTAAACAAAAAAATTTTTTTTTTCCGTGTTTGGAACAGATATTGGTATCAATAATAGACTGAAATGTTATTTAATGGAAATTCTTTTATTTCCAATTTAGATTTTCCAGACTTTCCTGTCTTATATAGCATTTACTAAGTATTTGAATTATACTTTTCTTTGTATTTTACTGGGCAGCTTATGTACTCAAAGCATCACCTAAGTACCAATAACACATTCTTGACTGAATAATGATGTATGTTGAATGATACTTTTTTTGTCTTATAAATGGATGGCAATTTACACAGCTGTGGATGTGGGATGTTTCAATCCCAGACCATGTTGTAAGAAAAATTGAATGACAGTGAGCAAAACAGCAGTAATTATAAAACTAATTACTAAATGCTGATGATGCCCATAGGCTTTGCATAACTAAAATTAGAAAAGGAAATTGCTTTCGGCTTCAGAGAGGCAACATGCTAGTTATTTCACTGTTTCAGTCAAAATGGAACATGGTGTATAAAGTTCAATCAGGAAAAAACCCACATTAGTTTATGCACATAATTTTTTATACAGAAATGTTAAAAAACTCATCCTTTTTATCTTTTAATGCAAACATATCTGTAACGTAAATCGAGAAAAGTGACATGAAACTACTTGTTGATCATCTTTCTATATAGCTTTACAGGGCCTAATTTACCATTGAGTTACTTTAGCTTTGCTGTTTATCAAAAAACCTGCATGAATATAAAAAGGGAGGTGTTTCCTATCACCTAGGTTCATATGAAATAAATGTTTGGGATAAAAACCAGGAGACTGGATTTCAAAATTCCCTCAGCTGAGTTCCAGCTCCTCATACATGTATCCTGGGCAGTTATGGGAACCATATTAATTTGTGTTTATTGAGTTACTTTAGCTTTGCTGTTTATCAAAAAACCTGCATGAATATAAAAAGGGAGGTGTTTCCTATCACCTAGGTTCATATGAAATAAATGTTTGGGATAAAAACCAGGAGACTGGATTTCAAAATTCCCTCAGCTGAGTTCCAGCTCCTCATACATGTATCCTGGGCAGTTATGGGAACCATATTAATTTGTGTTTTCCCAGGGATAGAACTGCTAGAATGAATCTTAATGACTACTTTGAATATAGTATATTTTTATAATTTATGTTCATGCCTATATTACATATACATTAATGCATACCTGTGTTTAATTAGATACACACACACATAAAATACTTAAAGGGAGCTTACATATATTAATAGACAAATTTAACGTCCTTTATATAGGAGTGCAATATGTATTTCAGTGTGGGGTTTTTTTTAATACTGCATTTATACTTTTTCCTGCATAAAATGAGAATCTCTTATGCATTCTTAGCACATTTCTTTAAAAATTTAAAAAAAAAAAAATAATTAAAACATTGATCAGCTCATGAGCTAAAAAAGTATTAGTGACGTGAAGACAAAGTGGCGACAATTCAGGAAGCACACAAGGATTACTGCTTGCAAGACTCAGCTTAACATTTAGAATCTATGCTGTTGATTCATACAAAATTACATGGACAGTATGGGATTTATCCTCTGAATTCAGGGTTCGGTTTTTTGGGTTTTTTTTATCCCCAGTTTTTCTTTCACTTTTTTTAGCTGAGCTGGGAAATACTTACGTTTGTTCTATGTGAGTAACTGATAGATAGCACCTTCTCAAAGGCTTTGAAAGGAATGCTCATTGCATTCTCATCCATCAGTGTATGTCAAATGAATAAAAACCACCAAGTTTGGATAAGTGTTTTTAACTTCCAAGTAGTTGAAATATGTCTGGATTTTACAGCTGTTGATAATGGAATCTAAAAATGAAAAATACAAATTCTGTAATCTGAACTATTGTTAGGATTGTATATATTATTAAATTTTCTGGGTTTTGGTAAGTAGACTGTAAGCCTTAGGAACATCTTTATTTAAACACTCATAGGGAAGCATATCTTAAGTGGATTAGAGTCATGAGAATAAAAAGAGAATGTGTGTTTGCCACAGCTGATTTTGTAGAATCAAACTCTGCAACCCTCACTTTGATAAAGTCCCCCCATTTAAAGGCAAATTTCTGCTCAGTTGTCAGGAGCAGATTGTAACTATTCTCATGCACTGTTTTTATGTATAACATATACAGTTCCAATCCAGGTTTGTAAAAAAGACTCAAAATGGTCTTGAAGACATAAAGAACTAAAACTTGTCTCCGTTCTTTTGGATTTTGGCATTAACAGCAGTAGCATTATTAGTAGCATTATTTCTAAGTTTCAGTTCTGATTTCATTAAAATCATTAAGTGATGCTAGTGAATGGGATTGTCTTTAAGATGCACTCAAAAAAGCAAATAAGAAATCCTTCCTATAAGGAGGACACCATTTTCTCAGAGGTTTCTGTCATGTTACACTTTAGCAATCTCTCTCTTTATTGTGTGAAAAGAAACAATTTATTTTCAGTACTTGAAGGATACAGAATGTCTGACTGACTGCCGTCATGGCCTGTTGTTTTTAACATAAACATTACAGCTGTGTTTGCTTTGAAATATTTGGCCATTATCCAGTAAATCTGTGCTGGAACACTAAATTATCACCTTATGCCCTCCTCCATCGTAAGAAAGTGCTTTTGTCAATAAAACATTGCTGCTGTCTTTTCCTAGTTTTTATTTCTGCATATTCAAGAACTTTGTTTTGTTTTGTTTATCATCATTTAAAAGCTTCTAACTAGTGAATGCCCTGAACAGGTAACCTAACAGGCATACAGAAGTACTGATGAAAGTCTGTCCTTAGTAGATTAAATTAAGAAATTTATACTTGGCCCTGTTTGTGGTGAGTATTTCCAAGGTCTTTAAGATTTTAAGAATTTAAACTATCTGGCTATTCCACCATTTTCTTGACAGATACGAAAAGACTTTTATCTTTGTCATCTTCCTTCCTTACTCTTTCACAGCTATCACATTGTATCATGTGAGCTTTCAGGGTGTATCTACATCGTAAAAACAAAAGGTAATTAAAATCGATGAAAATAGCAAACCTGACATAATCCTAGTTTTCACAAGTGTTAGTAAGTAGGTGAGAGTTACAGTACTGACCCTAAGCTATATCCTAAGTTACTTTTTTCACAACTATTTCAAATTTATCTCCTTAACTCAGGATAGTCAGTGTTGTATGCAGCAGAAATCGGGCTAGTATTTAATAATCACAAATCTTCCCCATTAATGCTGGTATCTGAAATTCAGCATACAGTACAAGGTTGGGTGTTTTTCTTGTGTATGTATGTCAGGATAGAGGAATTACTGTATGTTCTACCTTTCTTCCAGTGTTCTTGAAGGAGTTTTTTTCCCCAGATGCTAGCTGTCTTTTTCTAAAATTGAAGGGTTTTCCTAGTCAGTTTTTCAAAAACCTTTCTACTTCTCTGTGCTGTTTTTTGATTCTTTGAAATATTTTCCAATATCATAAATAACAAATCTCCTCAATTAAAAAAAGATTTAAACATGTGCTTAACTTTAGGCATGTAAGCAGTTCCATTGATTTAAACAAGATTATTCATTTGCTTTGAGTTAGTAATCTATTTAAGAGTCTTGCTGAACTTGAGTCATAACAAAAAGGCAAAGAGTGGGTCTAACATTAGGACAAGAATTACCTTCCCGAGCTTATTATCTTTTCAGTCTTTCTTTGTGTTTGTAATCCCTTATCAATTTATCAGTCTGTATGACAGGCTTATATCTTGGACAATTTGTATTCTATTTTTCAAGTTTCTTTTTGTGAAATACTAGATCTGTTGGTTTCCTTGAGTCTGTTCTGCATTGCATTTATTGCATTCTCTACATGGTGTTTTTAAGAACTTACAAGATTGATTTTAACCACACGCATTTAGATTGCAGAATTTGGTTTGAAATCATTGCAAAGACAACCAAAGCCCTTGTGAGTTAAATCTCTGAGATGTTATCATTGTATGATAAATTTAGCTGATTTCTGCCTGTACTGCACTATTGGCACAAGGGAGTGCATCAAAGGTGTTTAACACAAATAAACTATGTAGTTATCTTAGAAAAGAAGCCTCTGTTTTCACCCAACAAGAATGGGTCCACTTTCTCTATGATCAGAGTATTACAAAGCTAGCAAAGAATAATTTATATCAGAGGTTCTGTGATGGAATGAAATGGAGCTCTTTTGAAGTATGATCTCTGAAAGCACAGCATGAAGCTCAAATAAAGTGAAGGACATTCGCTATTACAAGTAATGTCCTTAATAATCTTGTTAGTCTAGTCTCCCTCTGTACGAGACAAATGGAACATTATTGGCTTATGGGCTGTAGTAAATAATTTAGTTTCCAATATTCAGGCTGCTTTGACAGTAAATTAAAATGACATGAAAGGGGCTTGTTGAATAAAGAAAGTATCCAATCAAATTTAATTGGCATGACTAAGGCAGTAGAAATATGTTTTATAATTAAACCATGTTGTCTTGGAGCTTTATAAGCATGTATGAATCAAAATGTCAAAAATTATTCTTTGATACTGTGCATTTAAAACTTTGCATGGTGAATAGTTTTCTTAAACAAGGTTCTAGACACGCATATTGATTCAACATGAAAATAGTTTTAAAGTTTTAAATAAGTCTGGTTTTAGCATTTATCTACTGATCTGAGGATTTTCTGTAAAAGATTAAAATAATTTTGCAGTCCGCTCATACTTAAAAATCTGGATTTTGTACCAGTTTTGTATGATCCAGCCTTTTACTGGGGTATAAACTCTGCAGTTTTTCACCTGTTGTTATAATGCTGGGTGGTTGAAATTAGTGCTAATAGGTGAAAGCGTAAAAGAAGGAAACCAACAGGAAGAGGCAAAAAAGGGAAGATAAAATAGGTGGCAAACTAACAGAGTTTTCTTTAACTAAAGCATTTCTTTAAATGTTTCTTATTTCAGTCAAGCAGTTTTAGAGTTCACATATATTAACCAATTGCCAAATATTCATTGTTGAGTTCTTATTTACTCATCTCTCTGCCAGTTTAGTTTCAGAAAATGTATATGGAGCGTGTATTTTCCTTAATTGCATAAAGAAAAAACATCTCTGTGGTTCCAAGAAGGACAGTACCTTTAGAAATTTGCACATTTCCAATTATTCTTTTGTTCTTATATACAAAACCCCCTAGTATATAATACTCAGTTATTTGCACATCCTGATGATACTTCTTTCTCTAAAAAAAGAACATACAGCTTGTTTGGCCATTAAAAAAAAAAAAAAAATTCATAGAAAAGTTTACCTATGAAAAAGTACTTCTAAATTAACCTTGTCTTTTGGAAATTATGTACAGATGACTTCTCTCCTGTGTTAAGAATGTTATTTAAGTTACTACAATCTACTGATGTACTTGCATAAATGGATGCTAGGATTCTAAAATTGATTAAACTGTAAAATGCAAGAGGAAAATACATAGATACAGAAGTGGAAATGAATGGAAGAATTCAACTTTTGTTTATAACATTGGCCATGTGACTACATTGGACTCTAAGTGTGACATCCTGCAGTGCCAGATGCTCTGGTTTCCAAGATAACTGTTCAAGCTCATAAGACCTATGTTACATATACTATGAAAAAAAGTTGAAAATCTCTTGTCAGCCTCAGCTAGCCTCATCTTTTGCAGGAAAAAAAATTTTTCTTTATCTTTGATAGGTGTAGTAACTGGATGTTATGTTTTCTGATATCCCATTCCATTCATAGATAAGCGGGTGAAAATTTCCAGCTTTTAGATGAATGAACTCCAGGTGAAAGGAGGTAAATAAAGGCTCTAGCTGGTCTGGTTCAACAGCTGGAAGCCTCATTCTCCCTGAAAGGAGAATTGGGAACTGAATGGGGGGAAGTCTGCCTTAAATTTCTACTCATGACAAATCTGTGCTTGTCTTCTCGGCATTGTGTTCCTTCATACTTTTATTCTCTCGCATTAGAGCCTTGTAGAAATATTTCGAGAGTTAAGTGCAAAACCTTCTTAAATGCCTTTCAACTTCTTCACTTTAGACTACTTTCTGACTCATCAGCCTGCTGATGATTAAGCAGCATTTTACCAGCAGTGACAGTTTAGTCATTGATGTTTTATATCACACCGACCAGATTCAAGTAGATAAGCCCTCCATTGTAGTTGAATCTTAGTCAAACTCCAGCTGGGGAGCTCGCATTCCTCTAGCTATGTCATATTTACATCAGCATAAATATGGAATACCTTCACTGAAAATTATTGTTGAATTAAACTGCTGTGAGAGGTTCATGGTCCTTGACTCTGTTAGCTAGCACTGTTATTCTGGATCTCATATCTATGCTGAGTCTTCCGATAGCCAAAATTCTTCTCAGTTTATCTTCAGCTCAAAGCAGTGCAAAGAATTGCCTCTCAAGAATGGATTCCCATTGTAAATGATTAGCCAGCAAGTAAAATTCAGGCGCAGTGAAACTGATGGCAAAACTCAATGGCAAAATAGTGCCAGCCCTTCCATTGCCAAAGAAAATAGCAAATTATTTTCAACAGGTCAGGATTCCACTGCAGAATTATTAATTTTTTGTAGCTGATATCTCAAGGTTGCCTGGCAAGCCAAACTAAGACGTGTTTTTCCTGAATACTTTTTTGTGTGGTGGCTGGTTCTTACAAGAATAAGGTTTGTGAATGATTCTTGAAAGTGAAGGACATATTTTTGTATTGTGTTGCATCTGCTTTGTGTCAGCATAAATTCCACTGATTTTGCTTTAACTGGCCTTGAAGAAAATATGGTGGAAAATAGTGAAGACTTCAACTTCATAATTGCTGATTACATTTTTTGTTCTATTTACATGATTCATTTTTTCTATAGTTTTTCTAATTTGCTATTTCAGATTGAGAGTTGCTGATTTTTTTCTTTATTCTCCCTTGTTTACTAGACCTAGGCACTCTCTTGTGTCTACCAGAATTTTATTTTTTTTTTCCCCCATGTATCTTTTTGTCAAGGAAATTAATTGGTAGAATAAGGGTCAGTTCAGGTAGACTCAATATTTAGACAACATTACTTTAATCTTACAGTGTTTACAAATTGCACAACTCACAAGAAAAAGAGAAAAAAGAAAAAAGGCAAATTCTGTTTTGGTTGCTCATTGCCTTTCTTCAAGTGTATTGTTTTGATATGTCCCAAACTGTGTTTCTTCTTCTTCTTTGACACTAAGGAAGTGTACTTTTATTTGATTAGAATGCAAACAGGCTGTTTCTAAAAAGAAATCATATGTACTTGAAAGATCTTGTGAAAAACAGTGATGTGTTTAGATTTACTTTTTGAAATATTAGTGAAATCTAGTGTAGGGAAGTCAGAGGTTTCCTTACTGTATGTGGTGGTGTGTTGGATTTTTTTTAATTTCTATTTATTGCATGGTCCATTTGCGCTGAAGTGGAGATTGTAATGAATTCCCAAATAAAATAGAACTTGGAGAAAAATAGGTCTCTCTCTCCATGTGTATAGTACTTTCCTGAATTAGTATTTCAGGGCCTACTTTACCAATTTAAAAACAAAACAAAACCAAAACGGAGAACGCAAAATTGTTTTTTTACATTGTGATTTAGTTAACTAGACAACCTCTGTAATGTCAAGAGTGTCATTTTTTTTGTTATGAAGCCTAGATTATATTCAGTCAATACAGAATAAGGCTTGGGAACTATATTATGTGAAAAATGACCATATGTGATAGATTTTTACAGAATAAAATTCACAGTGATACAATTGCTTACCTTTTCACAGTGACACTTATTAGAACGTATGAGAATCATAAGAGGTAATCTCCTCCTAGAGGCAATATAACGTTGTATTTGTTTGTTAGAGCACTGTGTATTATTGGGGAGATATGTAGTCCATCTTGTTTAGCTAAGACAATGCTACAGCTAAGACAGTGCCACAGTACCATACTCAAGTTCTTATAAACATCTTACTTACAGATATTTTATGATTTTATGGCTTCACGAACAAAATGTTAGAACTTTTTAAAACTTTAACCAAATGTTTTGACTATTTTGGGTTTTTTTTCCCCTCTTTATTCTTTACTAACCTCATGCAGAATATGTGTATTTTTGTTCACTGAAATTCTGCATCCGCTATTTCATATAGGTGAAATATGAAAGTAAAAATAGTAGAATTTTTAAGGCTTTTGTGTGGACTCAGGAGAGTCTTTCCTGCAATACCTAACTGAAAAGGTAATGAACTGTAAAATATGTTGAAATGATTGGGGATTAAAAATCTCTGGTGTGTAGTGACAGTACAATTATATTCCACAGTAAAGGTTTCTTATATTAAGTGTAATAAATAAAACTTATTTTTTTTTCCACTGTGATTGGTTGTCACCACTGTAATGATAGCTTTGACCTTCTTCCTCTTCAAATGTCGTTAGCCTGTGACCAACTAGTCAGGATGCTATAGAATGAATTGGGATGGCTGTACATGAAGCCAGCTATTGAAGCAAAAAAAACAAAACAAAAAAGGAATATTTAAGCACAAAAGTCTATGTCGTAACTTTTGAGTCTTTTTGCATTGCTGCCCCTGCACAACTATTTACTTACATTTTCTGTCTTGCAACATGGTAATTTATCTTAAAGATATCTTTAACTCTAGCCACTATAGCTATCCATTTAGCTCCAACACATCTAGTTAGCATTTTTAACATTCAGATTTATATATGCTTATAGCAGTTATAAGTTATAGTTGCTCTTTCTATTCAAACAAAAGCAGCCCTGTTCATCAGTTTGTGGGGGACCAACTAGAGCAGTGCAAAATAATTTCCAATTTCTTTTGAAAGGTGGAATAGTCAGCTGGAGGAACATACAATTCCCTTATTAATAAGTTTGGGTCGTGCATTACCAGGTGCAGAATGTAAGCCTCTGTTTTAACATTACTAAAGCTAGTCCGAAGTGTGAATACAATAGATATATTGAAGTACTAGTGACTAGCCATAGTTCTTCATCAAAATTATACGTCTTTTGTTTTCCTTCTCCCCCCTCCCCCCCTTTTTCTCAGGCTTTCTATGTCTGGCTGGGACATCAGGCACGTAGCCGTCTTGGTAGCTGACCTGTTCAGCTCTCCATTGTGCTGTTCCTATGTGCAATAACTGACTCTACTCTTCCTGGAGACTTGAAAGCATCATTCCTACAAAGAGTTTAGCTTCTCTTGGTTCAGGGAGCAAGGAGTACAGCTTATTTCAGTGTTGCAGCTCTGGGATCTGTACAACGACTTCTTTTATTGACTGTCATTTTTAGAGGTAGTTATTTGTCTTAAAGGAAACCCTACCAGGCAGCAAGGCACATAAAAATAGGTGCGTTTGTACTACTATTTGACAGACTTTGTAAATATTATTGCTTTAACTATCCTGTGCAATTACACAGCAGTGTGTCATTCAGCATTAATGATCTTGCGAATAACTGTATTAGTACCTAAAGCCATCTAAATAATGATATTTCTACTCACCTAATGGGCATTCCTCATATGACCAGTTACAAGAAATGAGAGCTCACTTGTTCTAAATTTATCTGAAACTCAAGATGGGAGAACTGAAAACTCCTTCACTTTATGAGAACTTTTGATTAGGGTTTGGGTAGGTGGATAATGAAAGAGTGAAACATTGAAATGTGCCTAAATAACATGCTGTTACAAGCCTTATGATAGATTTGTGTTTGACTTAACAGCTTTTGGAACCTAATAAAAAGAACTTAATTGACAATTTCTTGAAATTGCTAAGAAAACCTAGTGATGTTGGTAGGGTATAATAAGGAGTTTTCTCATCACTGTCTTCAAGATTGAGCCTATACAAAAAAAAAGGATTTATCTCTGTGGTAACTCTAAGTAATTGATATACAGACAAGGTTTGGTTCCAATTTGCCAGCAATAAAGTTGTAATAGGGTTTTCTCTGCAATTTTAGCCTTAATGTGCTCATTCCAAAGAGCGGTATTTTTCCAAGCGAACAAATAACATCAGTAAAGCTTACAATCAGTAATAGCCCCACACTGATGTTCGCATTAAACTTGTTAAATCAATTCACTAGACACTTTCTAAAGTGGACTGTCTGTTTACTTTGACTTGCACCCTGTGAGGATTATCCATCAGTTACATTTATTTGAATGATCTTTACATTTGAAATTTGTAATTATTCATGCGTGATTGTGGTTACAAATCTGTCTTCTCATTTTTTGCAGCTTTATTTTTGTGACTTCTGATTTTTGCACCTTAGTTGTGTGAAGGATATGGGTATTTAGTGACACACAGTAGAATGCATTGTATGTTTAGCCTTATCCAAATCCTAAATGAGCACTTTGCTGCATAATTATGGTGGCTTCTCTTGGTAGTTATGTATTTCATATTGCTGTTTACTGAAAGTACCAATTCACTATGTGCAGTATTGTTCTTCTAGGATAAAAAAATTAACATATAAATAATGTAGGATTACAGTATTTTGAAATAATTAGCAAAACGTGGTAAGTACTAAATGATTTATTAAAGATGTAATTTAGTCAGATTTGCTGCATAAGATATTAGAGTGCAAAAAGCCATACTGTACTCTGCAAGGAATCATTTTGTAGATGGTTAATCTACCAACTAGGCTTCATTTTTCACTCAGAACAAACCTGGTGTGCTACTGCATACTGCCTTTTGTCAGCAAACACAAAGAGAAATCTGAAGTAATCAATCTTTCTTATCAGTAGCATTCAGTATGTTTACCTTTTTTTTTATTTTATTCTTTGGCTCTATAAAACTAGACTAATGTAAAACAAAATGTAATAGTTTAAAAGTTTGGAGTTGTTTATCTGGTAGCTAAGTACACACTTTAAAAGGTAGTGCAAAAACAAAATAATGTCATTACCTACTACATGCATTAAGGAAACTGAAAATGTTTTGGAAAGAACTGAGGTCCTGGAAAAAGAATGGGTTGTGGGTAATGGGAAATTCCTGGATAAGGAAGCTCTATCACATGTCTGTAGCTAAAATCTGCATGAATTGTTATGATTATCTACCATTTTGTCACACTCCCAAGGCTGAATCCACATATGTAGGACACTGAAGAAAAACCTGCTGCCTATGAAATGTTACAGCTGTCCCTTACATGCATCGCTTCCCTTCCTGGTGAAAATAATTCTTTACTTTTCCCTTAAGTATAAGTAAGTTTTTATAATGGACATGCGATATGTTTTTTGAAATGGTAGCCAGCTTGATTATAAAAATATTCAGACAAGATGCATGGCAGAATACTTATCCTTTTTTTTTTTAAACCTTATTCCTCACGTCTCCTTATTTTAGTTATCTGTCTATCTAACCTAACTCTATTTATCTATTTTTACGTATTTTCAAGGAGGTAATTTGGCATAACTGGAAGTGGTGATGAGGAGGGAAATGTCTACTCTTCTCCAGAATGTACCAAAAGTCTGTAAACACATAATACTGCAGTATCATGAAGAAACAGGAAGAATGAGAAATATCATTTGCTGTACATGTTCATCCAACCAAAACAATTTCTTCTGTTTCATTTGTTATCATTTCAAACTGGAGGAATCCCATCCCTTAAGCAACCTCTCTTTTTCTTTTTTTCTTTTTTTTTTTTTTTCCCTTCTATATTTTTCCCTTATATGGGAAAAAACAAACGCCTCCTGCCTCTTCCAGCCCCCACCCCTCTCACCCCAGGAATAATGTGATATTCCCATTTTCTGCAGAACAGAAACTCCAGAAATATACTCTCCAGAAAATCAGTGCAAACCATGTATAATACAAAATCTTCTTAACACATACTGTGATATCTTCAGTAGAAATTAAGAGGCGTATAGTCTTTGCCTTTTTAGACTTACTGAATGTTGTTGTTTGAAGTGTAGATTTGCAATTTTTAAATATGGAAGGTGCAGAAAAGTAAGGTGATATCTTGTCATTGTTTCCTCTGCCCCTTTCTACTGCACAGCTGCAACTGAAGTAAATTGCAGGTGATTAGAAAAGATGTTGAAGTTGTAAGAAGCTTAGTGATAGATAGAACTCTTCTATGTGACTCACAGTTTAGTTAGGGTAGAGTAATAACATAATTTACATAGATTCTGTCCTGTTTGGTTACAATTGATTGACATTTACAGTATGTTGATGCATCTTAAAAGCCAGTTAAATGTCGGAACATTTTGACATACTTGAACTATCTTTTTCCCTTTTTGTGGCTTATTTGATGTGATGGTAGCATCATCAGTTTAGGAAATGAACTCTAGAAGAACTGGGATGTGTAATATCTCTGCCTTAACTAATAGCTCCACCCAGTCTTGGACACGGGAATCCAGAGTGGTCGGGGACAGAAACAGGGATGGCTCCATCTCTCAGAGGGGACTGTAGGTGAATCCATGGCACTGGATGGCAAGAAAAGGTGGGAGAGACCCATCCTTCCCCAGCCTGTGCCTGGAAGCATCTGGGATTGTGGTACAAATTAGTGTTCCATCAACTTAATGAGCAATACAAATGGCATTGCTCTTAATATTTTATGCAACTAATAGTCTTCCTAATCTGTGTGCTACTGTGTGTAACTTCAGTCTTCACAGTTTATGGTTGTTCTTCATTCTCGTGATTCCTAGGTAGTGGAGCTGTATATTTTGAATGGGGTGCTAGTAGAATGGTAGAAGAGGAGACAATCGCAAACAACATTTACTGATAAGCAACTTTATATTACATGAAAAAGAGAAGTATATTAGTATTGTAAGCACTCTGCTAAAGGAAATTGCCCTTAATCTGGAAAATGCTCCTCATACACTAGAAGATATGTTGCAGTGCTTACTGGCTTTCCTGACTTATCTCCTTGTTTAGTTACATATTCAGCAGTTATTTATGGCTAGATCTCTGTTCAGAATTGAAATCCATCTGACTCTTGCCAGTACGTACTGTACTCACATGCTATCAAGCAAAACTTTCAAGTGGGTTTCAGATAATAACTTTAGGAAATGTTTCAGGAATTAAATGAGCAGGAAGTATCTTTTTGAGTGTATGTTCTCGTTTGCTTTTTTATACTGGAAGTTGGGTAAATCTCCCCATGTTAATCCAGATCACTAAAATTATTTTCCCTACAAATTGAGTATTTTAGCTAAGTCCATTGAATGATGTCAAAGACATCAAAGCAGATGTTCTACTTTAAATAACAATTATTAATTTTTATCTGTCTGTAAAGAGGGAGCAGCTTTGTTGGGTAATATTTGATCAAAAATTCATGGGTAGTTTATGTTCTGTTACCAGCAGATGTTTTTTATTTTATTTTATCTTTCAATGGAGAGTTCTCTGCGCAGTCAAAGGTTCTTCCTGAGCAGAAGTGGTCAATGAGCTGGCAGTATTGAAGCACACCAATTCCATTAGCCACCGGCCTATGAGGGAATGATGTAGTGATCGTCACAGCCAACAGCCCTTGTCTCCCCTCCCTGGTACACTCGGATGGAGTGGAAACAACTTCCTGCATGAATTTGGAACATGGCTCAAACTGACATATCTGAGTCTTTTGTGAGATGCCTTAATTGCTTTATCACCTTGTCCACCCTGTTCAGTAAGGAATAAATAATTTAAAAGGCTTCTCCAACAATTCTATAACTCTAATCTTGGTTTAGATAGAGTACAAAGAGTTTCAGTGTTTTTGTTTAGTGGTAGTTTTTCCTCATTTCTGATTTTGTTCAGCTCTTTTGTAAGGATGGGGAAGAAGATAGGCTTAATCAAATACTTTTCCAACTGATTGAATGCATCTACCTAATTGACAAGTATAGAAGCAGAAGTATTCCTTGCACAAAATGATTCAAGATTGAAAAATCATTATTTTTAAGAAACAACCCCTTTGATTTCCTAATAAAAGCAGGCCATGTGAATAATTACTTCTCTCTAATTTCTGAAAAAACTCTTACTGCAAAAATTGCCCCATTTGCTTTTTAAAAAGTTTATCAAAGGAGCAAAAAGTTTTGATGAGATTTATTAACTTTGAAGTAAAATGTATTGTAAGTGAGGTTTTACATAATTGTTGATTAGACAGTTAATATCTACCCTAGGCCAGCCTGACTTACACAGTGACCTGCTCAGAAGAATCCCTGGTTTGTTCCTTTAGGGTGCTGTTTGTTTTTATGTTGAATGGAAAGTTATCATCAGAATCTTTTCTAAAAAACTATTTACCTAGTGACTATGGTCATTTTGTTGATTGATATTTAAGATTTAGTGCAAAAAGAAGGTGTAACGTTTGGTAAGAACAGCAGTTAACTAAAAGAATGCATTTGCTCTTCTCAAGTTTACATTTTGTTTAAGAGACAGAAGGCTAATGACAAAGGTTCTTATGAATAATATTGTTACTATGTGACTGGTTTATTTACTGCTAATAAAATACAAATGGTAACAATTCTTGATTTACCCGTGAAGAAGTGCACAACTTTACTTGTTTGATTATTTCCAATTCATTCTCCAACATTTCAGAGCTTGAAAGTATGGCCCCATGTAACAGTTCTTCCACAAGTGTCTGTACTGCAAACTTCTGGCAATTGTATATTTAAAGATTATTATCAGAGACCTAATTGCTGCCTGTAACCCTTGATTGGCTAAGAAACTGATTAATTTTGCCCCTTGGTCACAATTAAAAGAAAAACATATCTAAAGACAAATGAATAACAGCAGCTGGATCATCCCTTCTGTCTTGCGTATGTTCTGTCTTCATTAATCTGATCCTTTTTTTCTTTTTCTTTTTTTAAATCAAATTCTGTTAGGGCTTGTGCTGCCAATTTCTAAGGACAGTGGTTCAGTGGCCATGTTGGATACTAATGATTTCTTCAAAGAGAGCAAGGAGAGCTCAGCCATTGCAAACCTGCGATGATATCCACAAGCCATTGATAATAGGATGTTGACCGTACCCCTGCTAAAGCAGCCATATATCAGTGTAAGAAGGCATTGGCACATCACATTTTATGATATACATGGGTGTAGAGGCCCATGGTGCTAATAGATGTGTTCTCATGGTGTGAGTAGTTCATTGGTGAGCACAGAGAGAGATGTTCTGATGGAGAAATTTGCTCACAAGGGATTAAAGACCCAAAGAGAGGAAACTTCTGTATAATATTGTAGTACCTTATGAGATAGGATGGCATTGAGAGAGCAAAATGGGGTCGAAGTATACTAGGTTGGATCTAGAACAGGAAGTTCATAAACTGCTTGTAAAATATAGGAAGGGACAGTATGGGAAGCCTGCAGAGGGAGAGCTGAGTAAGGACAGTAATAAGACAGGCAGAGATAGGGTCAGTGTGGCAAGTGGAGGGTTTGGAAAAGGAAAGTAGAAAAATATGTCAAAGAAGTGTTAGCAATAAGGAGGGACTGATGGAGAGTTGCAAAAGAGTGCGGGGAGGGAGGTCACATTGGTTTGGGTCAGTCTTCAGATGTAACTCGATATTTACTTGTAAAGTATAAAAGTTAGTTGGGAAAACAGGCCAAGCAAATATTGATTTAAACCAGGAGCTGGTATGAGCTCTTAATATTGTTGTTCCCTTTGTTCGCTATGGCATTAGAAGCTGAACTCTTTATTTACTTACAGGTGGGTATGGTGCAGATAACTTTGATACAGGCTTTTAGGCTTGCTACCAGTGATCTGAAGCTTGACCTGTGAAAACTGTCCTTTCTGGGTGTCAAAAGTAATATAGTTTTAAAAAGCAGTACAGGGCCTCTCCTAAGTGACCTGCCAATCATGCTAAACTGAAACGTTATTTGCAGTGGTTTTGGAATGTGGTTTAATAATTCCCAGAGGACAGAATTCAGACCGTGAAATACATTTCACTTTGGATCTGAGGACAGACCTGTGGTGTGGTTCTGAAGGTGAAAGCTGGTGTTTATATCCAGTAAGACTCATGGCCTAAAGCAATTCAGGAACTTGCTGGAAAATGTTACTAAGGAGGTGTATGCTGCTTTGAATGTTTCTTTTTTCTTCTTCCTTCCAATGTACATTGTTGTACAGCTGTTAAAGAATGTTAAAGTGCATGGTAGAAATAGTTCCATTTCAGAAGTACTTAAAGAATGACAGAATAGATAAGCACCTGACAACAAACTTACAGTGAGGAATATTTAGTATTTCACTATTCCAGTTTTCTCACCAGACAGGTAGTTATTATGTATGTGCTATACAAAACCACAACGGATTAGTTTTTAAATTTCTCTTTTTGCTTAACACACTGATTCTTTGGCAGAGAGGTGCCTGACTGTAAGAAGTTTTAATACTTAAATTTGGTAGTGATTCATAACCACATTTCAGAACGTCTGACACTAAAAATAATTACTAAGTT
Source organism: Aptenodytes forsteri (assembly GCF_000699145.1). Lineage (NCBI taxonomy): Eukaryota > Metazoa > Chordata > Aves > Sphenisciformes > Spheniscidae > Aptenodytes > Aptenodytes forsteri. The sequence continues at coordinate 5,289,246 of NW_008794448.1, forward strand.
CACTGTAGACTCCAAATTAATAGCAATATGTTGCTAGAGAAGATTCTGTTGATATACCCTGCCTACTTGCTTCCAACTTTCTTTTATGTTGAGACAACTCAAAGATAAGAATTAGATATATTTTACTTGTCAAGTAGTTCCTTGGCTTTCATTTAAAAAAGTAACTTTTACACAGATGAAATTTCTCTGTTTCACTTTCCGATCAGTAACATGTACAGTATTTCTTTACATGTCTGAACTTGAGTTACTTAGAAGTAAAAGATATAACTAAGAGATCAATTATATGCATTCATGTTCTTATTTTCTTCAGATTCATTACACATGCAGATGGGTTGAAGTGCAGTACATGATAAAGCTGATTGATGGAGTTGCATGCTATTATCTGAAAGGTCATATTTTCACCTGGTTCCCTTGGCATTTGCTGGATACACAACTTAAGTGATTTCAGTCCAAACCCAAGGTTGTATATTTAATGCACATTATTAATACATGTTCTTTAATAATGCAAATTATTGATATACATGTATGTGATACAATTAATCGAAAGCTTTTTTTATCACATTGCTTTAAACTTTAGTAGAAAAACAAGATTGTACAAGTAAATTCTAGTAAGTCCTAGTCCACGTGCGGCTCTCATGCAGTTTGACTGCAGGCTCTGTCCTGAAGCTACCTGAAACCCCTGGAAGCCAGTCATCATAGCGTACATTGGGTCAGTTGGGTACTTCACTGCAGTGACATGGAGAAGTTGCTGACTTTTAGGTGTTCCTACATATTGTAGGATATGTAATATCCTTTCTAATTTCATATATAAGAGGGTAAATATTCTAAGGGAGGGCTGCTTGGCCTTCATCGTGCTTTGAACTAACAATGTCAAAAGTGCACTTGTAAAATGATTGCTTGCAGAAGTGCAGTTGGCAGCTTGGACAGTGTACTCACCTGCACATCTAAATAAAATAACGTGCAGAAATACAGTAGTGTAGATGTCATCTAGATGCTTCATTTCACCTCTTTGTAGAGCAATGTCCTCACAAATGTAAACGAGACAAGGTTTGCAAGTAATAGCCTTTATTAGACTAGCTGATATGGTGAAAAAATAGATGGGCATACCAGCCCTTCTCTGGGTCTGTAAATGCACACACTTTGGGGGTGTTTTTAAAAGAAAACACTATCTTTGTGTGCGTTTGTTGCATGTATATGAATGTAAAATACTGCTATATACCGATAGTTTACCTACATAGTTGACATTCATAAGTGTGTGTGTGTGTATAAAATGACTGCCAAAACTTGCTTAAATCTAATACTTGAAATGTAGCACCTGGGGTAATGCTAAACAAAGACAATTGCCTCTCTATATATTTTTATCAAAATAAAAGGAATTTAATAGCTACAACATTAACACCTTATTTTCTGACCTTGAAGGTTTCTGAAAAACAGGCTGTGCACTTTAACTTATTTAAACGTCGTTAGTTTATGGCCTGCAATATTCAACAGTTTAAAGTTGCTAATTAGACTAATTATTGCGAAAATGTATGTGAGAGAATGAACCATTTTTATTAGCTTTTTATAATGTGGCAGCAGGTCAAAACAGAGATTACCTACCATACTTCTAAAGTTCAATATGGTCATTTAATTAATTGTGTGGAATGGTGGCTAAAGTGTTAGACCTATGCAATCAAAGAACTTTTTGTCTCCTGCACCAACTTTTGGTCTTTGTAAAATGTTACTTATACCCATTAGATATAGTCTAAAAGTAACACGCATAGTCTGACATGAATGCCAGCCATTGCATATTTTTGCTCAAGAGCAGCACTGGGATCAGCTTATTTTTCAGTAACCAGGAAATGAGTTCTGTTTTGGTAATAGCCACTAGGGAAGGTCAGAAGCGAGGTTACTGGTAAGACCATGGGTGTTCTTGTTTTACTGATTGGTTGAAGCACACCTGGAAAATGGATGTTCTGAGGACTACCACTTTCCAGCAATGCTATAGTTGCTTACTGCTTTTGAACAAAAATATTTATTCAAAATTGCTTGATTAAAAAAATAATCCATTGTTGTTCATTCCGCCATCTGTTTTTGCACTTAGAGAGTACCATTAGCATAATTAAATTAGCACTTTTTTCTCCCAGTCTTTCTTATATTGCCATGTATTCCAACTTATTTATACAATTTTAAGTGAGGATACATTTTATAGTCTTCTATACATTTTATATTGTCTTCAAGTTCTAAATGACTTTGGAGATATAATAGTGTTTAATTTAAGATCATACAAACCTATTCTTTTACAAGCTTTAAAATATTGATGATGATATTGGGGAGAAGACGTAACTAGAGCAGTAAGCAAATAATTTTGAAGAAGTATGCATTGACTTCAGGTGCCTGTCACTTTCTAAATTTTGCCTGATATGTTTATGCAATGGCAGTGCTCTGTTCTATGGGTTTTTTCCCTATGTAGTTTAAATAATAATTTAAAAAAAAAAATCTTAAACTGCAGCAAGGATGGCTAATAAAGGCTAGTAGAAGGGACATTTTCACCATTACTTGGACACAATACGATTCTCCACTTGCTTTTTTACATATGTCAGATCCAGAAATTGCAACAAACACCTCTCCCACTACAGAATGCCTCTCAAAGGAAACAATAATTGTTGAACTGCACATATGTGATTTTCAGCAAGAATTGAAGAAAATTATGCATTTAATTAACGAAATCCTAATTTTTCAGGAATCCTTGGATGTCCAAAGTCTATATGTCCAATGACTCAAACTCACAAAGACAAGGAGTTTGTGCCGTAGATGATGTGAAATAACAAGGAGTAGTTTGCCTGTTTTAAAGCTCATGGAGGCTTCTTAAGCATATAATGTTTTGTATGTGTGGTCTGTGCAGACAGACCACTCCATTTTTAAGTAAGTATTTAATTTTGGTACCACTGAATTTCATTGGAAGCAGGCTGTCAAATTTCACATAGGTCCGTGTGGTCTTTCAGACAAATGATATAATAAATTTATTCAAATAATTAAAATAATTTATTTCTGCCTTTGCTGCTTCTTCAGATTCCATTCTGCTCCATTTTCAGGTCACGCTCTTTTTTCATTCTCCTCAGCTTCCTGTTCAACACCTTCATCTGAGAGCATGTCTATACTGAACAAAGCAGTGGTGTCTGGATTCACATGCTGAGTCAGCATAAGTACTAGAAATAATCTATCCACAGCAGTATGGAGCTCTGAGACATGGTAATTAGACCACATGCATTCTTCACTATACTATGCAATATGGCCCTGTCCTTAATCCCCCTTCTTCAGAGTCTCCTGCTCCATTCATCTGCAGCTCCTGCCCTCAGCTGCCTGAGCACTTGGGTAAAGGAGCATCACTGTTCCCCGTGCTGCCAGCATAAGCAGAGAGAGCCTATTTCTTATGGCCTGGATGGTGGGAGCCAGAAGAGGAAATCCAGGTGCTACCAAAGATTGTCTGGGGTTTATGAAAAGTGTGAGAAAACCAGATCTGTATAGCAGCTTGCCAAACACTTGATGTATTCATAGTTTTTCCTGTGCTGGAATCATCTTACTACATGCTCTCTTACATAGCTTGCTGTTCTTTACCCAGTTTTTATTTCATTTATTTTTGCTTAAATGAAGAAGAGATTTTTCTGGAAGGAGATTCCTTCTTGTTGCTGTGGGGTTTAGTAGAGTTGGGGTCCCTCTAGAACCTACATTACTTACCTCTTAGCAGCTGTTGGAGCATGTATTCGTAGCCACATAAGACAGTGAATGAAAATTCAGTATTCTTTTGGACTATTTGAGAAAGCTCCTATTAAGGAAGAATTTTGCCATCATTTTGTCCCTTCACCTTTACCATGTTAATATGTGGCATGTTTTGCATAAAGATAATTTGTTCACAGTAGATATATTACTTAGTGTCTAAGACGTTGACAACATGTGAAACAATACCTGTCAACTTTGATAGAGAAAACATAGATAGTAACTTGGACAGTGAGCAAGTGATGGTGAAGGAGTAATACCAGTATACATGTTAAAGCACAGAATTCTAGCTCTGTCTGTCAATCTCTCCTTTCTCCTTCAGCACTCAACTTCGCATTGCCATCATTTTGTCCCTTCACCTTTACCATGTTAATATGTGGCATGTTTTGCATAAAGATAATTTGTTCACAGTAGTCATATTACTTAGTGTCTAAGACGTTGACAACATGTGAAACAATACCTGTCAACTTTGATAGAGAAAACATAGATAGTAACTTGGACAGTGAGCAAGTGATGGTGAAGGAGTAATACCAGTATACATGTTAAAGCACAGAATTCTAGCTCTGTCTGTCAATCTCTCCTTTCTCCTTCAGCACTCAACTTCACATTGCCTTATTCTTCTGCCTAAAATTTTGTAATGAAATACATATCTTTCTATTTGGTAGACATCAAAATACAATACAGCTGCTCACCTTAAACACTGTATATTTCAGGTACACAAAATGGTCTCAAATGTAAAGAGATACTTTGCATCAAGATTGAAAATCTAGACCCAGATAATCAATCTTGATACAAATCTTGATGCAAAATTTCTCTTCAAATTATCGGTCTGACAAATAGTAGTCCTTGCAGAATTGTAGTCTCCATTCTCTTGCATGCTCCTGCAAATTACAGTGAGTCACTCTTGAGACTATTTATAGTGGGAGTTTCTTTCTTTATACAGGCACTCAACGTCTTTAAACATCGAAATACTTACCTGTTTTAGCAGCCTAATATAGGCGTGTTTTGAAAATCTTGCTTCTGACCACCTTTTCTTGCAGTATAATGGGTATTTCTTCAAGGTTTGCTCTTTGAACATTTATCAAGCTCTTCAGTCATCTAGGCTTTTGCATTCTTATGAAACCAATGCCAAAGGTAGTGTTGATGTCTGACACTATGTTGCACTTCTGGGTGGGAGTTGGTGATAAGTGGAAATAATAATGCTGCAAATCTATTGAGAAATGTTAGTGTCTAACCTGATAGAATTGCGACAAAGCATAACAAGTAAACCCATTCTAGGTTCAGGTAATAAAGATTGCAGCTGAAGGAGGAAAAAAAAGTGGGATTAGATGGGAAAGACCATTATTGCATCAAAATGATGCATCTGCGAGCTCCTTTCATGAGTGTTTTATGACTAGGCAAACACATTTTCGTGTTGGCTTCTGCAGTAAATGTTTCTCCTTTATTACTTGATAGCCACTTAGAATTTAGCCTGATTTTTAACAGTGCTAACATACAGTACTAGGAAAATTTATTTGAATAAAATAAAGCTACGTTCTTCTAAACTGGAGACATAATATTAATACTTAAAATACACAGCAACATGCTGGGAAAATGGGATAGTTATTTAGATATATTATAAAATGTATCCCACTACTTTGATGTGATTCACTACTATTTCACCAAACCAATTTAACAGTCTCCTGTGGAGAGGGAATAGTGCAATTAAAATTAGTAACAGAGATTTTCACATTCATATATCTAATTCAGGGATGGGTGATAATGAATTAAATACTTTTTCCTTCTTCTGAAGTCAAATCAGTATTAAATGAATCTGAGCTAGAATTCATATTTAAAGAGTGTGCCTGTGTGCAGTTACAGCATCTGGAGATAGATTTTCACATGAGAAATAGGTGTTCCAGCTCAGGTTAGCGTGTTAGTTGTCTTTTTTGTTTGGTTGCTTTTTTTCCATTAGATTCTTGAAAATTCTGTGAATGTATACAGCGATTGCCAAAAAGTTAAATCACTTTGCAGTATGCTCTGCTCCCAAAAACTAAGAACTTCCTGGGAAGAGAACTGCTGTCATTAGATTTGCCTTGGACAAAAATTAAGGCAGGTAGAGCAAAAGATTGATAGCCCTGGGAACAATGGTCTCTAGACACTTGTTAATCAGACATTGGAATACCCAATGGATAATCCTCCAGGGTGAAGTGACTAAATTTGTTTGTAGACATTATGAATAAGAAGCGGTTCTCAACTCATTACAAAGCAGCATAAAAAAATAACAAGGATATGCTGTTGTCTATGTATGATATTACTCTGAAAAAAAACCCAAAACACCAAACCTCAAGCCTCCTCCTGGTACTTCCCATAATTAGACAAGGAAATTAGATATCACTTCTTAAGCAAACAAGTCAGTGTAGCAAGAGTTATATTAACCCTTCGCCTAACCACAGATTAAAGAATAGTTGTATATTAGTAGGGGTCTAGTGGTAAAATAATATCTTCGATGACTCCTGCCGCATCACTGAGTTTGCAATATATGTGATCACTTTTCTTTCTCAATAAAAGCTTTTAAATAAGTGAATGAACAAACAAACCCATGTCCCTGTGCTGACTGCACTTGCACTTGCAGATGGTATGTAAATACTGAAAAATGTAAATTACCCATTCTTTAGAGACCTGACCAGTAATGGGGCTGGTGAAGAACAGGAATCAAAACAACTGGGAGTTTAAGGCAGATTTTTTGTGCAGTGTTACCATGTTTATTTTGGAGGCATTTTGCACTAGTTCCTGCATGTTGCTGATCACTTTGTGGTTGAACAGCAATACCTTCCATGCATTATGGCTTTATTATATGTGTGAAGAAATCCACACTTCATAGGAGAAATAATTGATTGTGTTTTACTTTTAAAATATAAATTGTAAATGTATCACAGACTTGACAATGTACATGCCTTTAAATGCCTTAAAGATGGAAACGAGTATTGTACCCTGTGTATTGATTGCTAATTTTTTTAAGGTAAGAAAAATTCTGGAACTTACTTATTCTAAATGTGAGAAAAGGCTTATGTCTTGCCCAGATAAAAAAAAAATCATAAAGGTGGCTAATTTGTTAAATCTAAACTGATTATACTCATGTGAGTTCAAAAAGTATCTTATAACTTACTGTTTACTTTATAACTGTGCCTTGCGCTGTGCTGATTACGAAGTGAGTATTTTAGTTACCCAACTGGCTTGCATACTCATATTTGCAGAAGAGAAGTGAAAACTGAGGTGTCTGTGCATTTCGCTTAAGCACAGAATGCCACAGGAAGGCAAATGGGTAAGTGATAGAAAAGGGGTTGCTGCAGTTCTGCGAAAACTTGCTGTGAAACAGTATGTTGCAAAGCGAGTATGTGGGTTAGGCAGTGGAAACGTTTCATAGATTTTTGTGCTTTAAAAATGGAGGACCCCAGGTTTCCTGTTTTCCCATAACTCAGATTTGTTTTATAGCACCAAGGAAAATCAGATGGTTGAGATTCCACCAAAGAAGTAAGTTAATCAAATTAAATAGCATGTTTTAAATGGTGTAAATGAGCCAGCTAAGGAATGTGATGACATCCAGTCTCACATGCTTCCATGTACCGCACTGGCACTGTGTGAGGCCTGAGCACTTCATAACATTATTATTTCCCATTTACCTGCAATGTTGCCCTGAGGTTCTTAGAACTTTAAGTGCAGTAAGTTTTCTTATCTCCATCCCTTTCTTTTCTACCCATCACAAAGGTGATAAATCATAGTGACCCTCCTTGTAGTAAAGAAAAATGGGCAAGTCTTTATGCAGCTTCTGTCAACGCCGTCCTTTCAGACTGCTAGAAGAGGTCACCAAGATCAAATGTAGACATTTCCCACTAGAGTGGAGCATGTGACCTTGAACTCTTTCCCAGCACCTGCCAACCCATCAATAGCCAGTTTTAGGGTATAGCCAGGCTGAAGTTACTGCAAGCCTTACATTGAAGGAGAGCTTTGAGCAAATGAGTGAACATTTATGTCAGCTGGAAAAGGCTTTAAATCCAATTATACTTCTGTGGTTTGCAGTTACACTCTTTGAGTCTTGGTGAAGCTTGGTTCTGTGTGTGTTTTGTGAGAGCTGCTGGATCTGACAGACTGGGGCTTGTATAGTTTGACTTCCTTGTCCTCTGCCTATGCAGCAGAAACAAGATTTTCCTACTGTATTTTGACCGTTCTGTAGCCTTGCACAAAGTGGGAGGAAAGGATTTGCCCTAAATTCCTGTGATCATTTGTCTCGTTGACTGATCTACAACCTCGCTTTTGGTTCTGTTAAAAGTGCTATTATTTAAAATGTCTGTTTTTTCCTTTGCACATGTTCACTTCAGACAGACAGCCACAAGACCCTTTCATTGCAGTCATGTGAGTAGCGATGCACAGAAGTGGTGCAAGGAATGAACCAAAGTTTACAATCTGGTTCAGCAATTCATTAATTTAAGGCAGTCTATTTATTGTCTAATTTACTTGCTTCAACTATTTTCTAATCCAAGGTATCTTTCTTGTATTGTAATTTGCTGACAGCAATGTCAATTTTTACATGTCTATATTCCAACAAAAGAATTATCATAAAGCACAATTGCATTGTGTAAACAGTAATACTTATGGCAGTCCATTTGCCTGAATACATTAGAGTCCATTAAAAAAGGACTATTTAAAAATGTGACTTTCTCCTTATTTCATGCCTTTTGATTGTCATTGTTTGCTCAGTTATAAAGTGGTTTGTTGACACCAAATATTTTAATAATTCCTTTCCAAGTCCTTGTGCCTATGCCTTTGAGATGCTGCTATAGTAATTAAACTGTCTTTTAGTTGAAATGCTTGCGAAGCGTCCAGTTCTGTGCCTGGCAGCTGGTGATGCATTATAGAGACATTGAGCTAATCGATTAAAACCGCAGAGACATGGGAGTTGTCTGACAGCACTGTACTAGGACGAAATTAGTTGGAATTGCATGGTGAAATTAAGGGGAATGCAGGTGATTGTAGCTCTTCTGGGAGAATCCTGGGTGAGAGGGACACTGTGCACTGATCCCTGTGTAATTAGGACAGCCATGTTTTAACAGTATTTCTAAAGTATTAAAATGGACTGGGTAAATCAGCAGGGTTGTTTCCAGTGAACTTGGCATCCACCCACTGTGACTGAAATAACATGAAATTTTTCGGCTGCTAGGAAATGTGAAATTGGACTAATTGTCTTCTAACTAGTCTGCTAGTGTGTTAGTCTGTAGCAGGTCAGGAGTACGAATACCGTATGCTTTCATGTCTATTGTTGGAGCTTAAGACATGGTGCTATATCTGCAGGTTAAATTACACAGAGTTTATGGTAGAATATTTATTGGAATAAAGACAATGTAAGTACAAACACAAATTGAATCACAGCCCATAAAGGCAGCATGTATATACTAGTTTGTAAAACTGCCTAATAGGTCTGCTTTGAAATATTTCAAATGATACTTGAAGAGGCAGTCCTATTTCTAGACAGTCTAAGTAGAGACGTTCCTTTTCACTTGGAACTTGCTCTACACAAATGCTGAGGAACCCATAAAATTAATTTCCAGAAAAATCATGGTTAGCTTTTCTAGCTAAATCAGTCAAACTTTCGCTCTGCTTCACATTACTCTGATAATTGTTCTAAGCAGTGCTGGCCGTAAAGGAATCCACTTTTAACTGTAATTGTACATCTCTTCATCTGCATTTGGAAATACTGTTTGGCTAAACAGTTCAGCAGAGTGGATGGCTGTGGAATGCCTGTTTTCGATACCAAAATCAACGTTACTGCTGTACATTTCACTGTAAGGTAAGATGACAAAAGACCCATTCGATGTGACGAAAGAGACCTCCTCCTGCCGTCTGGAGCTATAGAGTGCACTGATGACAGTCCTATGAGGCCTCGTGGAGACCACGCTGCACTCCCAGCTGTAGCACTGGTGGCCTCCAAAGGCTCATCCCCTGGAGCAATGGCAACTTCTCTCTCTCCCTTCCTCTCACGTGGCCCCACTCCCTTAGAGCTGGGGGGCAGCAGAAGGTGATGCCCTCCCTGCCATTTGGGAGCCGGGTCTGTCTGGTGGATTCCAGCTACTGCATTTCATGGGCATTAATGCAAGGGAAGCTGATTACGCTGGAGTTACACTTCTATCAAAGCAGAGTAATGCATTACTATAAAGGAAGAGTTGCTTCTGCATCAGCAGAAGAGAGATTATTTAGCAGTCAAACCAATACTGTATACAAAGACAGAAATAGTAGAATTCCGCAGAGGCTTAATTCAATGTGAATGTGTCTCCTGAATAAAATAAAACCCAAACAGCAGGATCCCTTAGCAAGTACATGGAAGTGCTTGTTGGGCAGGGCCCGTGATCTGCCTCTGTCAACCTTTGAGCACTGGTTCCTGATGCGACTGGTACTTTGGTTAGAGGCCAGATGCTGTATTCAGGATCTAGGCTAGAATAACTTCTGGGAAATACCTCTCCTATCACTCTGAATCTGGGAGTTCGTGGCCATAGTTTTTGCCCTGTGCTTCTCTTGTATTCAGGCTAACTAGTCGGGTCAAATTGCTACTGAACTCAGTTTTCTCTTGTAATTAATTGCATACTGAACTGGTACCACAGACTGACAAAACACAGTGGCTTTTTGAAACTATCTTCTTAATTTTGTTTTGAAACAAATTTGTTTATGAGTTCTTCCTCATGGTGTCTTACCTTTAAGCTGCCATATTTAACATGTCTTACTTTCTTTTCCATTTTAATTCAAGCAGTCAAGATGTTTATTTTGGAAAGAGTTGCAGCCATGCTATAACATGTTTCACTTTAAAAAAACAATACGTGCTCTCAGTCCTACTGCACTGAACGTTTGCTTTTTGTTGTGCTTTTGGTCTGGGGTTGTCAGGGTGTGTGTGTTTGTTTTTGTAGTTATTTAAAATTGCCTACATTGAAGAATAAACAGAGAGAGCATTTATTACGAGGAACATACTTACATTGCTTATGATATAAAATATGTTTTATTTTTACAGCTATATTGACCACATCTGTTTTAAAAGCAAAAGCTACAGCATATTTAGGAGAACATTTATGTAAGCAATGGGAATATACAGACTGCACTTCTCAATTTTTTTCCCTTTTAATCTCCATGTTCTGCTGTACACATATGCACAGAGCACACCTCTCCATTCTCCCGTCACAATGAAATAACAATTGAATTCACCCTGAGTATATCTTTGTCTTCCATGATGAGAAGTACCAGTAACTGGAATAGTAATTTGGCACTGGAAGGGGAATTCAGTATCATCAAACAGTATGTCATACATTTTTATTAAGCTTTATCTGAGATGCAGTAAGACTCCAACACCTCCCTTATCTACCAAAATTTCTTTGCCTACAAAATAAACTACCAAAGAAAGCCATTGGATTATTTTTGCAAATCTATCATTTGTAAAGCCATTCTTTCTTCACTTGAACATTTGCCTGTAAACCAAGAATGGCATGTAAGTTATTAAAAAGAACGGCTGTGGAGTAGCATTTCCAGTTGTTCTTAATAGGCGTAGTTATGCATCAATTCAAGAAGTTATGTTTTGAAATGTTGTATACCTAAAGACTCTCTTAAAAGGTGCAACAGATAGAAGTATTTTGAAAAATGTGTGACTGGAGACTACTGCCCAATTTTGACTTACAAAACTTAGCACAGCTCTAATAATGAAGTCATAACTAGTGTCTGTAGACTTAGTTTGGATTTTTATGCTTTCAGACTTAGCCAGATTTTTATTTTTATTTCTTTCATCATCAGATTATAATTTTATTTAGCATGCTTGTTCTTGTGCATTTTTCAAATGTCAAAACTACATGGTTTGAGGGATCTGTTGTCTTGCATTCCTGTTGAAAAACCATCCGGAATGGTTTCTTTCTTAAAAGATACTCCTAGAAGAACATACTTAAATATTTCTGCATGAAAAGCCAAGCAGGTAAAAGAACAGTGGGAAACTGTCTTGGATGAAATCCTTATCTATGATCTTGCCAAAAGCAGAAATCTGACTTCCATCAGCTGATTGTCCCTGTTTTCAGCTCTTGTAGGCATGATGGTGAAGAGGAAAACTCTACATTTCAGTACATCATCTGGAAATGACAGGGAATGGGAAATGCCCCAGATTTTTTAGGGCAATGATTATCCAGTCATTATTTTAACTGGTTATTTCTTAATAACGAGTTTTGAATGCAAAACAATTTTTGAATGCTTGGAAACATGGTAGTTTTACAGAAGCCAGCAGAGGCCTAATCAAAACCAGACTGTAAGTTTCAAACAAGGAAACCTGAAAAGTATCCCTCAAACTAGAAAAGTCTGAGTTGTACTAAAAAAATTCATGAAAGGCTTAACTGTAAATGGACCCAAATATGTGTGATAAGGTAATGAAATGCTAAAACAGTGGTATAACATCTTTTCTTCCTGTGCCTGAATTTAGCTCTTTGATAGAGCACAGATCAAGCAATTATTAAAATAACAAAACAAAAAAAACCCCACAAAACCAACTACAAAAAACCTTTCTAGAACTTTTTAAAGGTTATTACATAAAACCTCTGAACTATTGTATTGAAGCCCTGATGAACACGTTAATATATCCAAGCCAGCTTTCAGAGGGAAAATGCCATGCACTTTCTCAGTGAAACAACTGTTTCGTGTATGTAAGGTGCATTGTAAATACTTCGATATAATCCAAATATTTGGAATATTTTTTAAATAAAGCTGGGAAAGCTTATTGGTGTTTCATTGACCAATGTCCTCACTTTATTTCCCTTAGGTATGTTTTAATGTGAGGTTTAAATGTTGTGTTTACACCTCTCCATTCTGGCATGTAAGTTTCCATTCATATTTTTTATGACACTAAAACTGTTGCATGTAGCACGTGTCCCTTGGACTCTTCAGATCTCCATTTCCATACACTTCCCAACCCCATCAGCAAATTATCGGGGACCTCTACAGCCAGCACCATTCCAGCCTTTGAATTAACAGCTCACTAATTTCAGCTTGTGTGCAAAACCGAGGTGTGTAGCCTTCTCTGAAGCAGCACTGTCAGTGGTCCCCATCCCCACAGCCGGTTTAGTACTTCTGGAGTTGCATTCTGTTATCTGCTGAGCTTTCCGGGCTGCTTTTCAGTCATGTACTTAAACATGCAATCTCAGATGGTTGTGGTCTAACAGCAGAGCATTTGGAGGTTTGTGCATGCTGCGTGCCAGGTTGCATCTCACACCTGCCAAATGCAGCACCTGGAGGATGTGCCAGGATGGGATGCTTTGCTTTTGCCTTTGTTTCATTTTCTTCTGCCTTTCCACTTGCAAACCCCTTTGGTTCGGTTCTACGCTGCCGGGCAGGCTGATTTCACACAAGTGAGCTGAGGTGCATGCTATGAAAATAGGATAGGTGTTCACTTTGTTCTCCACACCATGGAACAACAGCTATCACAACTAGCTTTTTTTTTTTTCAAAATAGACCAAATTTCCTTTTATTGACCGTTTTCTGAATTTAATTCCAGGCATGTTCAATTGTTGTTATTTTTAGTTACCTTCACATTCATGGATGTGACAGATGATAGACATTATATTTCCAAACACATAAAAGTTGGTGAGGTTTTTTGAGGCAGGACACATTTCTGGTTGTATTTTCTCATCACTACTGTCCTTTTCCTCTGTTATCTTCCATCCAAATAGTGCTAAAGTTAGAGCTGTATGTACTTTTTTCTAGGCAGAGTTTGCAGTGCAAAAGGAAACCCAGATTCTATGTATGTCTCGCCAGGGAAGAAAGCTTTTAAAGATTTCATTGCGGGATAAGGACGTGTGTCCAAAAGGGCTTTATAGCTGAAGGAATATCAGCCCCCAGTGGTCTACAAGCTTATTCAACCAGGGCGGTTGTCTCCTCATGAGTGGAAAGAGTGATTGACTGTACCAGACTTCCCTCTGGAATCAAGTCATGTTCCTATGTACCATTATAGCATGAATGTGAGGTATTCCAGCAGAAGCTAATCAGGATACTTAGGTGTGCCTTAGAATCATAATTTTCTTTCATCTTAATTTTCTGTGCAGTGACTTTTAAGCTCAGCTTTTTACAACCTTCGGACTATGGTTGTAGGACTAAGAGAAAATGAAAGAGACTATTACTAAGATACCAGCCATTGTCACCTTAGAATGATTGCACATCCATTGAGAAATGAAGTAAATACAGAAAGAAGGCTGCAATGAAAATACGCTTTCTATTTCTATTTCATCAGTAATGCTTCCTTTGATGCCAAATAATATCTAAGCATGGATTACATTCTGAACTAAGGGATGGAGGTGAACCTGTACATTTTGTTGGCTAATTGTGTAAAAATAACAATGTAATGATAGAATGTTGCCTTAAAGGAAACTGCAGCCAAATATGCAACTTTTTATTTAAAGGGTAGCTATATTAATAGGTCAAATTATTGTGCTAAGTATATCAGTAATGCAGGTTAAAAGACAAGAACGGTGCAACACAAACTCTGTACTTGAAAAATTTCCCATTGTCCTTTTCTCATAAAAACATTATAGATTTTTAAAAAAAAAACAATCCTGATAGGTGAATTAATTAATCAGTTTGCTAGCAGTACATTTTGAAGAAACATTTTTAGTCAAATAAAATTTGCTGCTACGAATCCCAGGCATCAGTCTCACTTGGTTTAACAATATTACCAAACATTGCTGTGGGAGAGTAAGCCTTTGTATTCTTTGTTTATTTTCTCATCGTTTTTTCCCCTTGAAGCAATTCCTGTAGGCCTGTGGAAGGAGAAGAATTTATTTCGAAACATTACATGAAATGATTTGCCCTTCCAACATGCCTGAGCTCAAGATGTTATTGCAAAGGCCAAAAGGGTTTGTCTATATGGACCTAATTAATTAAAAATGGAAGTTAGAAAGGTTAGGTAGTCATTTATTAGAAGATACAAAAAAAGAAAACCAGACTCTATTAGGTGATGTTTTACTTTTTTCTCCCGGCTGAAAAATTATGAAATTAAATTTGAATAAAAAAAGAAAATAGGAAAGGCAGATCACGCAAGATTAGCCTGATATCTTTCGAACCAGATAACTGATTTTTTTTGGGGGAAAAATGCTAACTACTAGTAGTCTTTCTGGAGCTTACTTTGCTATAGTGCTGTATCAGAAATTATTTATTCAACCAAAAAGTATAGGTGTCAGCATAAGAATTGCTAGTTTGTGGAGTGGGTAAGAAACTAAACTCAGTGAGATGGCAGCGAAAGGGAGCTTCCTAACAGGAGAGAAGATTTTGAGGAACTTCTCAAGATCTGGAAAAAGTTGGCCAGTGACACAAAACTAAGAGAAAGAAGCAGTCAGGGCTGAATAATTTTGAGGACTAGAGTAACAGAAATGGAATGAAATTGCATAGCAGAAAGTGCAAAATGATGCACCTGGGGACTAATAGGACTAAATTCTCTTAAAGCAAGGAATTCCACCAGATAGAAATGACTGAAATAGAGAAATTGATCTTAAAGAGCCTAAAAGGCACCACTGCGATGCAATGTGAAAAAGTCAAATGTAATCCTAAGGCTGGAGTGCTGTTTCCGGTGGAGACTGGATGGTGCTGGAAGGAAATGTTTTATATGAAGTTATATGAAATACTGGGTACCAGTGGTGGGTACTGGTGGTGCCCCCAGCCAAGGGGGCTTGGGGCTTTTTGCCCAGGGTTTCCTTCTGCCTCCAGAGTGTCTCAGGAGGTGTTGTATTGGCAAGCTTGGTGCGAGCATATATGCTGTTTATACTCAGCACAGGAGGGAAATGAGACATGGGAAGGTTTTACTGGGGGTTATAGAGTTCTGGTGTGGAGGTAACCCACTGTTCCCAAGGAGCTGCCCCTGTTGGGCTGGGCACGGAGTCTCCTGTGATGAGGAAAGGGGAATTCAAAGTGTGAAAGATGCAGACAAAGGCTTTGAGGATCATCAGGGGAATGGCTTGTTTATCTGGGGATGGAGAGGATGGAAAATCTGGAAATGTGGATGGAAATTAGATGTAACTAGCAAAAAGAAGGCTAGGAGGTGATATGATTGCTCTCCATGGGGTGCTTAGAATGCCAGGGACCCAGGAAAACATTTTCAGTTGGAGGATCATATAGTTCCAAGAAGAGTTTGGTATTAACTGACCACAAATAAATTTAAGCTGGAAATATAATGGAAGACATCCAGCTGCTAAAGTAATCAGGACCTGAAAGAGCTACAGCAAAAGGGGCAAAACATTAAGTCCTTTTCAGAGGGCAATCAATATGTTTATGAAGAGATATATGATGATTTGTGCAAATAGATTGCCAAACTCAGTGAACAGGGAGGTCCTTCTTACTCTTTATCCCTTGATTTCTAAGACATTTAATAAAGTGAAAAAAAATCATTGACCACCTTTGAGATTATTTCAAAGAATTTTTTGCACATAAGAAAGTCCAGGTTCCCACCACACTCCTTCCCCTATTTCTGTACAAGTAAAGTGCAGAGCAGTTTCTAGAAATGGTGTCTTGTTGTGTCTAACACACAGCGACTTTGTGATACGAATTAATGTAATCTGCAGGGCGAGCGGAGAACCTACAATCACATCCCATGTTGAAGTGTAGGCTGGACTCGAACCCCAAAGCCAGAGGGGGAACGCACAGCTTCTGTGCTTAAATCACTAGACATCTTAGCCTCCAGTTTTATAGTCTGAAAGAATCTCAACTTCTGTTTAGATAACAGATGAGGATGCTGTAGGAGAGAAGCATTATTATGATATGATAGCTCAGATGCAGCCACTGCGTGTGCTGAGATTTTTAAATTTAGTCCCTCAGCTGTGGTAGTACATATCTAGGAACAGCATGTCTACAGAATGAAAGATCTCAATTTTTTTCAGACTTGTTATGTTTGTCAGTGTGCATTTAAAAAGTTTGTCAAACATGGAGTGTTTTAGGTGAGAGAAAATATAAATGATCAATATGGTAATAACACCCTGATTATTTTAATGGTATACGTAATCTTATTGCTACTTCCTCTGTTGTTATATATTTCTTGTTACTTGTAGTTACCTGTATATTTATACTAATGAAGGAGGCAACAGACTATTCACTGCTCTTATATTCCTGAGATATTTAATTTTCTGTGCAGGTACTAGCTGTCAATCAAGGCTAATCAAACTGGCACAGTTAACATAATACATCATAAAATTTCACAGTAATGTCAACCTGTAATTCTGTCAATCTGGTTCAAGGAAATGGGCTAAAAACAATATTGTCATTCTGTAATAACACAGGGAAACAGAATTTTAGAATAATATTTTTACTGTCTGCTATAAATATATTGTGTACAGGTTTCAAGAGCAGCAGTGGTTTCCTTTAGGATTGAATTGGTCAAATATCCAGAGTTTTGAATCCTTATTTTTCACTTTTCTCACTGTCAGATATTTTCAGTGTATCCTGAAAAGGAATGGGGTATTGCAGTTCTCCCTGCACTGTGACACTGGAGATGTCCGGGAGGAAGAGAGAAGGGGAGGCGTGAGTTTCTTCTGTCCTTTTGTCACTGCAAGGGAGTGTTTTATGATGGAACTGGCCAAGGTTGGTTGGACGGTAACATCTGGGAAAGAGGGCTCCCAGCTCTGCTATCAGCTACGTTTATATCACTTGCATCCTAACAGTAGAGGAAGCTCCTAGCAAAAAACCAAACCAAAACAGATACAGTACTATTCCAATTTATACACATGGGAACAGAAAAGTGCAGTCTGGCTATTTGCATGGCACAACACAGAAATGTAGGCAGAAAATGTAAGGCTTCAAAGTCCAGTGTCTTTCTACTTAGGAGACTATGATTTGCAGACCTTTGCAATTTTTTGGTAAGCATGCAAGCCCTTATCTGACAAGGTTAAGTCTCTCGACAATAGCTTCCTTTTCAAAGTTGCCTTTGGCAAAACTCTTACAAATAATTGAATACTACTGAGTTGTCAGCAAGATGTATCCATTTACTGTTATTAAAATGTATCAAAATGCACAAGTAACCCTATTAAAATGAATGGGGTTTCTCATGAAGTAAAATATTAATTGGGCCAAACAGGTATTAAAGAATTCTGTGTGGGCATAGCTTGTTCAAGAATGTTTGTAGCATATCTTTCTGTGATGATCTTCATTTGCCTGCAGTAATTGATCATAAGATGTTTCATGTGCTGAGGAAGGAACGTCTTTGGGAGCACCAGGCAGATTTCTCTCTCCTCCTAGAAGTTGATTTTCTTCGAAAAACAGAGCATTGTGTAATTAATCACCGAGGTTAGGTGGTCTTTGTCAGGTGATGACATGTACGTTTGTAAACCAGGGAAAGTTTAAAGGGAAGTTTATGTGAGATGGATGTTTAATGATCAAGAATCTTAGGTTGTAGGTGCAGAAGCAAGAGGAGAAAGGATGATAAATGAATCTGAGAGATCTATAAATGAAACATAGTTAGGTCTTGATGCAAAAAGTAATAAAGACAATGAAGGCTGGGAAAATAAGGTGAGAATATGGTCTTTGGGAAAGGCAGTATTAACAAATAGATGTCAATAAAAAGAAGGGTAAAAGCAGAAGCAAGCAATCATCATGCCTGGGTACACCATCCATGGGAATGCATGAGACTAAACAATGATTGCAGTAAGAGAAGAGAAGCAGAATGGAAACTGAATTTACTTCAGTTTAATATGTGAAAATCCATCATTCTTTAGCAAAGCAGCACAGAGAATCTGAGACAATGACTTCTCATGGCAGATAGACAGGACTAATTTAAAAAAATCAGGCAAAGGACTTACAGTGATACAATACTTGGAAGGTGAAGCTTACAAATTCTATCTGGAGGGAAAAGGCAGTAGCATTTCAAGCTTACTTTAGTTGCAAGCATAAACGGATTTGTTAGATAACATTATCCAGGGAACAGACTGCTTGGGAAAATGATAGCTAAGTTCAGGAGCTGTTAACCAGCAAATTTAACAGAGTGGTCTTGCAACAAGGGGTTACCTCTGAATGCAGATTAAGAGCTTGGAAGTAAATGTGCAGTTGATGCAGACATGAACAGTGAGAGAGCCCTGTCCAGCCTCATGGACTCTCCTTGCTGTAATACCTAGTGGCAGTAGGAGATGATGCCATAGACCTAACTACTTGGAAGCTGTGTACAGCAGCCTCCCCCACACCTCCATAAACCCATTGGCCAAAAGTTGAAAGACCCATTTTCTCTTCCCAATATGTATGTGTGAGAAGATGAATCAACAAGAGAATTGTTGTTGCACAAGTGCCCAAGCTGTTCCCAACTTTAGGTCTCCCTGTTTTCTTTTTCCTGTAGGAGGGGGAGCGTGCGATTGCTCTGGACTCATTGCATTCACCCTCAACCAAGAGAAGTAAGCACTGCTTTAAATGTGTAGCAGGAGGCCACACAGGAAGGATTGTGTGTTAGTGCAGAGAGAGAGAGAATACCTTAAAGGATAATGCTGGTTTGCTTCTTCCAATAAAATGCCTGCCTCAGAGTTACAAGAAAGCTGTTTTCTGTTAGTCTTTACTGCTGTCACACGACAGTGTTGGGAGTCGACTTCTTTTAAAACAGCAAAAGGAAGTTGGAAAGAAATGTCAGAGTTAACCCACCTCAAGACTTTCCATCTGATAAGCCCAAAAAGTGACCTGAGAGAAAGGAGCCCTTTTCCAGATCCCAAACCACAGCGAGACTGAGCAAAGTGCTGAAGTACAGGTCAGTCCAGTGATTTATGCAATGTGTAGTGAAGTGGAAAATATTTATAAATCACTTGCCTTCTCTTCAGAAAGGATATAGGAATAACAATGACATCACTCTTAAAATGTGGGAAGAGCATTTGAGTGCAAACATGAATGTGTTGCAAAGAGGCATGTTTTTAAATCAAAACATTCAGAAACCAAGAGAAAACATGGAGTACTTATATAAAGAGGCTTTCTGTAAAGCAATGAACTGCAACACTCTGTAGCATTAATAAAGAAAAATTAAGTGTTTCCTTGCAACTGTAAACAATGGTTTTAAGTAAGTAAGTGAAGTGTATATTCTAAGTTACTGTGGGTGTGGTAATGCTAACTGGTATAGAGTCGTGTGTAAGTCATTCAGACAAAGTAGGAAAAGCTTAGCACAAGAAGTAGGAATCCCTCCCCCAGCTTCCAATCTGTTCCTGTAGGAGAAATGACAATTGCCAAGCCCCAAACTTTCTGAGGCAGAAATGTGTCAGGAGCGTAGATGAGAGCACAGAGCAACTGGAATTTGTCTAAGTGTTTTGGGTTTTCGAACATGTGAAGACAAAAATAACGCTAGGAAGTGAATTTGTTGAAGCTGAGGGGTGGAGGAGGTAGCCTGAATATGCATGGGGAATGTATTTTTTCTTGGGATCTGTATCCCATTACAATATTCCAGAAGAGGTTCAGACTGTTAAGCCAGAAATCTGCAGTGTTGTTACTCACTTGAGAATTGGTGGGAGTTGTCAGTTCTCAGGATTACGATTTGTAAAGAAATTTTGAATGAGTGGATTTTATTTCTATACTGAAGCTCCTTGTAGTAGAACTGAAGGTGGCAAAGAAATCACTTTTAACAATTCGGTGGTGATGTTAGTTATACATGCTGGAGATGTGTTTCAAGCTTTTGTCACCACACGTAACCTCCTGCAGCTGAGTCACATCTGTTCAAGTGAAACCCTGAGGAGGCATAATAAGAGGAGGATGGGATTCCACTGAAAGCATCATTGAGAAGGTAGTAGTTCTACTATTCCCAGCTTCAAAAAAAGAGACAGTTTAGATGAGCAGCACATCAAGGCATGTTGCTGGTCCACTCAAATAACATGCTGTTAATGAAGCTTAACAAATTAGTAAAGAAGGAATGTTATTTTCCCCTGTGCAGAAGAGATTATCTATGTGGTAACTAGCACTAAAGTATTTTTCTTGCTAAAAGCAGTATTGGCAATGCAGTATTGCTTTCTGGCAAATGGTGAGCCAAACAAGCAACCATGACTATGCCATTCAGAAGATCGTGTGTTCATGAATTCCTGTTTTGGCTTGGGAGACACCTGAGAAATTTTTCAAGGGAAGGTGAGTTGGAAACCTTGTTTCAGTTTACAGGAAGATTGCGAAAGACAGTAAAAACTAAACTTAGAAAATATATGCTGTGAAAAAACTAACTGTAGCTCTTAGGGAATGTTGTTTGATAAAGTTTATGTAAGGATAACACAGAAATAAAGACTATACCTTGTGAAACACCTTATCCCCAAAACACGTGAATCTTCACTATGGTAAACATATAGAACAGATTTATACCTAACCAGTCCTCAAAAGGCCACAATTATTAACTGCATTTTCTGTCATCTGAGCTTACTGTTTTTTTTTTTTTAAAAACGCCAATTTTAACCCCTCCCACCCTTGAAAAGGGGAATAAAACCTCTTCAAAGGCTTCATAAAAGGTGTATGGCTTATTTGACCGAGCCAGGTAAAAAGACAAAATGGAAAAAGTAAGTTTATTAAGATGCAAATAGATTACCTTCCCTCTGAACACTACTGGAAAATACGCTAATCATTAGTATCGTCTGAGCTCTCCCTTCCCACCCTGCTCCCCACCATTGCTGGGAGGCCACCACTTTTTTATTTTCCTGTTATTAAGAAAATCTTGGTGAGAGGTGGTAGCCTTCAAAGAGGAAGGCAAAACCCTTTGCTGTTCCTATCATACATGTTGTGCTCACCAGCCACTGCCTATCGGGTCCCAGTAGACAGCGTGCCATTAAGCATTTATTCACCACTAAGGTTTTTAACTGGAAAACAAAAAGGAACAGGGAGTAGAGAGATTAATTACACTTTTAAAAATTACAATGAGAAATTTATTTTAACTCTCAAAAAGGTGCATATGAATGTTTGAATAAAATTACGTGTAGCCTGGCAAGTAATCCGGCACTCCGCTCCCTCTTTGTCACGATCAGTACAGTTACAAAAGTAGACAATTTTTAAGTTTTGGTGGAACCATATGTTAGGATTTTTTGAATTAAAGAAAGAGAGAAGTCGTGCACACCTCTAGGGAAGAACGAGAAGGCAGATCAGGAAGAATTTCACAGCCAAGGAATAACTGTAATAAGAATGAAGCATCAATCACAAACGATTTCAATTATTTTGTCATTGAGTGGAATAAGAAGATACAAAGAAGCAGAAAGATGACACATTTCTTAAGCACGATTGGTATGTTTTTAGACACCAGATCAACATGAAATATCAGGTGTCTCTTCCATCAGAACCAAACCTGTTTCAAGAAATTACGCGCTAAAAATGTTTAATGTAAGTGTTATGACCATAATGAATTTCAACTCTTATCTCTCTCATTAAGGGAGAATTGATATTTTAATTGATTAATTAGTTGTTGTTATGGTTATGTTATTAATTGTAATAATTATAGCTCTGATTCTGTGAGCTACTTTACACTCTTGGGCCTCTGCAATTGCAGAGGTCTCACCGTGTTTCAGATGCCTTGTGCGTAGGTGCAGGAGCTGTCCTACGGGTAGGTAGGAGTACAGAGACTAGAATCAATACAACACAGCACTGCAAAACCCACCATAACATTGTGGTAGGTTATTCAAGTGGACTCCAAAATACAACAGAAGCAAACAGATCCCTCCTTGTCCCCTCACAGTCTAAACTCTGGCTGTGTTCGTCCCCTCACAAAAAGCCTAAATAGATATACATGTTTCCGAGGCCCAGAGGCAGGAGTAGCCGCACATTTGGATAAATTTTCAAATGTTTGCTGTCTTTACTCTTACCATTGGCTGAACATTCTTGAATGATGTGGAGAACAGCTGACTGGTGGCTAAAGGATAGGTGAAAACATTTGTATCTGATTTTTCAGGGGAAAAATTGAAAAGGGAGTAGGGAAAATATAGTGATTTCATGGTCAAATATAGTAACAGACCTTGGCTACCAGATGGGAACATATATATAGACCGTATTATAAATTAGGACACTTATAAACTAGCAGGTTCTATATTGGAGGGTTTTCCCCTAAAAAATAAACATCTTAGACATACAGAAGTAAGAAATGGCATCTTAAGTGTTAGCAGCCTTAAATCATGATAAATCGTGAAACGTTGGCAATTTATCAAATAAAACATCAAAACGTGGAATAGTTTTGTAAATCAAGATTAACAGATCACATTTTCTCTTGAGAACACTCAAGTTTTACGTTCAGCACACCGTGATGCCAATACATCAAACTTCAACATTGCTAGTGTATTAAGTGTTGGTGATAAAATTCTTAATTGCCGTTATGAGGAACCTGTGACTTCACATTTATATACTGCCCACTAACAGTCATCCAGAATTTTTTTTTTTTTCAGACATTCTAAGATCTGTCTAACAGGAAAACAGTCCATTCTTCCCATCGGTTACTTAGGTGAGGGCCAGAAATTACTTAGGTGAGGGCCAAAAATGCACGCTATTTGACAGGATAAAAGCATTGTATCTCAAAGCTAGAAATTATGTTACAACTGAGAAGGAAACTCAGCTTTCTGGAAGAATGCAGAGTAGCTCTGGAAAGTCTTGAAACATTGGACTTCAAAGATATTCTGTTTTTACAAATTAAAAGTTACTCTGGTAGCTTTCAGGTAAGTTTAAATGTTTTGCTGCTTTTTTCTTTTCTTTCACTGAGGTTTGTGTGTTGAACTTGTGCTGAGATTTTATAGTTTAAAGAGTATGCAATACAGTTCCTATAAAATGTTTTAAAGCTCTCTAAGAAACTAATACATTTTAAAAATAGTATTTCTGTTAAACGTGTCATATAAAGAATACATGAAAAAAAGATGTGATACATGAGTTTTATTAGATCTCGCTTGTGATGGCCTGCTTTTTCATTTATGTGCAATGCATCCATCCAAACTTCTGCCAATAATATCTTATTTGCCAAAGCTTACACCATCACATACTGCACTCTCCAACTTACACCATTATTCTCATGTCTCTCTCAGCAAATGAAATGAATAGTAATTTATTTCCTTGAATTGGTTGGAGGAGAAGTATGTGCACAGAGATAAATAAAATCATCTCAGTCGCTAAGTTCCAGTTATAAGCGGTTATGACCTCTCAGTGTTGGAAACTGCAAACATAGAAAGCCCAGTAACTTAACAAAAAATAGGAAACCCAGATATTATTACAACTAGACTCTAAAATGCAAAAAATATTTCCATGGGGGATATATATGAATATTTTGGGGAAATGCTAGAAATATTACAATATTTTGATTTTTCCTGTTATATCAAGAGCTTAAAATTTCAATGTAAGCAGCCCATAGCATGCTTCGCTGAAAAAGAGTTTTAGAGTTCTCAGATACAGTAGCCAATTGCACAGAGGATGTAAAATACAACATATTTGAAACCTAATACTTAACCTCAGCAGCTAGATGCTAGTGACTGAACATGGGCAGTCTGCAAACCGAGGGAACCGCCACCTCCTTGGTTATGATGAGTTCATATTTTCAGAATACCCATGTCCAATAATGACCACTGGAGACTGCCTTTTATAAGAAAAAAATGTTGTTCCAGCGAACAAGGTGTCAGCCTAAAATATAGGCTGGCCAAAGTTGAACCTTAGAGGTAGAAGAGCTGCTGGAAGGTGCTGTTGGTATAAGGGTAGCTGTTGTTTTCTTTGTGAGAATGCTGATGGTTGATCCTTTATAAGCATTTCTTAAAACAAGGAAATATCTGTCTTTTGTTCCAAAAAAGCTACTTATACAGTGTATTTTTTTAAGTATTGTCTTCTGAACTTGCAGGTGACTTCCCCTAAGTATTCCTCATGTGGTTGCTCAACTAAAAGGAACTTTTGTGAGACAGATATAACAGAATTCAATCAAGACTCTAACAGCCATCATAATTATGGAGTTTTAAATTACCGTTGATCTTTACATGCCTTGTAATCGGTAGATCCATGTCCCTTGTGTTTGTGATAGAATTTTGTTAATATCATTTTATATTCTACAATAAAACTATTAAAAGACAATGTGAAAAGTCATGTGAGCATCTGCAGGTTTGTTAGATCATAAGGTTGTGAGATCTCCTGCGGACTGATCCTGCACTCAGTGCAAAGGGACAAACCTCTGTGCTTACGTACCTACCACTGAAAGCCATGGTTCAGCAGAAAGTGGTACCCACCTGCATGGTGCTGCAGGATGAAGGGTGTATTTTAGCAACTGAAGATACTCGGCATTTGCTGTTAAACTGAAGAAAATTTAAAGAATGTCTTTTCAGATCTCTATCAAAACATCGGGGTATTTTTAGGATCACAGCCACATTCTCTTGAGTGTTTTCATATTCAAATTCTGAATTGGAGTCAGACAAGGTCACTACATATGTGAGTTGCCTTAAAAGGAAGCCGCAGCAATGGAAGAGAGAATATCCTGGTACTTCAGTGGGTGTCTGTCCATCGTGAAGAGGGGCTTTAGCAGATGTAGTGGTAATACCAGATTTCATGGAAGTGCTCCCGTTAGCTCTAAGAAAACACAAGGTCTGTTTTTAATAATTTGCGATCAGTGAAACTCTGTTGCATACTCTGTATAATCAGAGTTTTTCTCAAAAAAAAAAAAAAATGACGGCAAAGGAAATAGAGGAACTTCAGTGCAGGCATGAGGAGAGCAGAACCTGCTGTGGTTTGTCTAACGACTTTTCACTGTACTTGGCAAGAAGAGCTCCTGTGATTTTATTGGACTTTCCTGCAGTCCCTAGCTACTGATGTTAGTAGCTCTCTACTAAATATCTAAGAAGCAAAGATAGCAAAATGTTTAACCAGCTTTAACAACCCAATTATTTAAGTGGTTTTTGGTACTACACAAACCTAGGGCTGAAGCCCTACATCATATACAACTTCTATAAAGCCATCATGCAGATGACAACCTTTTTCACTGGTGTGTGCAATAATGCGTGTATTATATCTATATCTTATCTTCTTCTGGCTTTTCTTTACCATTTGTTAACTACTATGAGATTTTTTTTAGGTAGAGGATACTGTAAAGGTCCAGATTATGTGTTCATAATGCTCTAACAAGGATAACTATCATGATAGCTGTGTGAGTGTTCGGCATATTACAGTATCTTAAGTTAGGGAGGTTATAATAGACATCTTTATAGACCTTCATAACAGTGTTATGAAGAATATTGTCACTGGCACACAAGGCATTAGTTATTATCAGGAAACATTATTATTATTATGAACATAAACACAAAGAAAATGTGCTTATTTAAAAAATGGATATAAGAATTGTATGAAAAATAAGCATCAAAGGGAAGCATGCAACCTACCTAGCATGAGTAGTCAGCCACTAAAGTGGCATTCCTACATAAATTCACCCAGCATTTCTGTCCAAAAAACTCCAAAATTGATGGTAGTAGTAGTAGAGGTTCAAACCCTTCTATTGCATCTCTTTGGAGATGCTCTGCTCTTGTTGCCCATGCTCTATACTGTATGGTAGATGAGATAGGTTTTGAAAAATCAGTTTAGCCTAGAAAGGTGTAATAAGCAGGTTATCTTTTCTTTGTAGACCAGAAATATGACATTATTAATTTTTGTCTTATTGAAAGCATTTTGTAAAGAAACTTGCTATGCTTAGCTATATTGAAACGAGAGCTGAATCCTCTACTCAGCTCTTTGAAGGGGCTTCAAAGTAGTCTTTAGTCAAATTAAGTCCAAATAAGAAATAAAGTTTTATGGCACATCTCTTTTATTTTTGGATCCAACTCTTCCAAGACGAACACACCTGATTAACTTTAAACATGTGAGTAAGCCTGTTACAGGCACCAGGATATTTGCGTATTTCAAACTAGTTGGCTCTGTAGGATTTTCAAAGCTGTGAATTTTGATCTTTTCACAAGAGCCCTTGTTTTTTGCTGCTTTCTCGACTATTTTATTAGCCTTCAAGTCATCCACTGGGTTGGTTTTAGATTTCCCAGTGTGAAGATTTGCATTGATTTTCAGCCATTGCAAATTTATATCTCTATATGTGCACTGGACTTTAACTATAAAAGTAACTTAATTATAAAAGTCTGAATAATTCCTTCTGTTTTAACAAACCTAGATTGATGCCCTTATTATATATAAAAGAATAATAATTCTAGTACTTGAACTATTCTAGCTGTACTTGATTCTATTTTAAATAGAATACTTCACAGTAAGCAATATGTGTATCACTTAAAAATCAAATCCCATTGATTTCATTTGATTATGTGTAGTAAGAGTTTCAGGAACAAAAGAGAGACTCGAAAGAAGAGTTGCACAGCTATGGAATCAGTACTTGTCTTGTTCAGTTGTATTGATACTTGAACAGCTTGAATGTAGCAGGGAGTACTTTCTCGGATCGCTCAGTGGAGTGGGAAGTAGAAGTAGTAACATCCTAGCATTTTTTAAAAAGTGCAACAGAAAATGGTAAGTTTTTGTTATGAAATTCAGTTGAAGAGTTGTGATCAAGTAAACCAAAATGAAAATGAGCTGTCATAGCAATGTAATACACAAGAAATAGTTCAAAGGCCTTCTCCTGCAAACCTTCATTTGAAGGCCTTTTCCTGCAAATGTTCATTTGACTAACTGTTATTTACATAGTAATCCCATTAGGAAACATTGAGTTCACTTGCATGAGTACTGACAACCTACTTGAGAATGTTTTTTAAGATGTATAGTAAAAAGCAGGGGAAAGAAATAGTTCCAGCTGTCCAAGGGCAGAAACATTTTCCTTAGGCTCTGAATTTCATCTGAATCATTGGTAGCCTTCATGTTCTGCACTTGGCTGAGAACCTGAGCAGATCCAGGTGTAAAAGCTACACTGGTTTATGACAAATTGCCACTCACTGAGAGCTAGAAAAAACACGTCTTCCAACTTTAGGAAAAGATTAATTCAACAGGACTGAGGATACCCCCTGACTGGAAAGAAAGCAGGAGTAATGGCTTCCTTGGGGAAGTATAAGGTGATGGTGTAGACTGCTGGTTGAGTAAGAATGTCTGGACAGATGTTTCTGAAATATACTTTGTCATAGTGCTAGGAGTGGAAGACTTCAGGTATTGAATCAGCTGTATAGCATATGTTACTTTTGACAGTTGTTATTTCTTAGGATTGTAATGACGGAGCAGGGTCCAGAAGA
Organism: Aptenodytes forsteri; assembly: GCF_000699145.1. Lineage (NCBI taxonomy): Eukaryota > Metazoa > Chordata > Aves > Sphenisciformes > Spheniscidae > Aptenodytes > Aptenodytes forsteri. Next base: position 5,317,157 of record NW_008794448.1, read on the forward strand.
CTACAAAATGTTTTAGTTAATAACACAGACTTCAATGAAAGGAGATGGATTTTTTCTTGTCCTATGAAGTGTTTCACCTATCACATTAGCAGTTTTCTCTTGTTTGCTTTCACCAGGACTCATTTCTTTGTTCTCTCAATAGTGTTGTGTTTCTATCCAGAGGCTGACTTTGTTATGCGGTGGGCAAACAGGACAGCGCGGTGTCTGTGTGCAGTGTAGTAAATAATCAGAAATTGGTGTTGCTTGCTGCTTGCATTTTCGCAGGGTAAATTTGTCTCTTTTAATGGCACAACATTTCTGTTGCTTAGGTTGGTGAATCTTCGGAGGGGGACGACTCATGAGCAAGGGCTATGAAAGTGAATTGTTGTTAACATGCCATTTCCCACACAAATTATTCCAGCACAAATTTCAGAATAACTGCTCTGAGCGCATCAGTAGGCTTTGACATGCCAGATCTTTAGGACATGATATTTCTTTTGGCTGATGTTGCTGAAGGTTGCCAAGAGGTGTAAGAGTATGTGACACTCTAGTAGGAATAGTCAGGAGTGGTAGTCCTCTAAGGTAGGTGGAGTTATCCTAAAAGTCTTCTACGTAGCAATCTGAAAATAAAGGAAAGATCTATCAGCTCAAAGTCCACCTGAGCAGGGGCTGTGGTAGAAAGCAGGGTACCTAGTGAGTCAAGCTGCTAAAACCATGGACTCTCCTGGCTGTATCTGTTCAGCTTTTAACAGGTGTGCTTGAGCTGTCTGGAGTTCACAGAGCCAAGTGGTTTGAGCCAGTTGTATTCACAGTGTCTGTAAGGGCAGAGCTCAAGTGTAAGCCCATTTCCAGTTTGGTCCAGGTTTAGTGGCCTGAAGCGGTGGCTTTTCAGACTAGAACCACAGTGTGAACCACTGCGGAGGTAGTATGGGTACTACTGTGAATTGCAAACTAATGTGACAGGATAATATATGATATAGCCTTTGAGACCATATCCCAAGGATGTTGTAATCAGAACGTGATTCAGTGTGTTGTGTATGGGATGTGGGCACATAATGGAACCTTATATATCAAGGAAAATTATGCTAGAGAAATAGGGAAAAGGAGATTGGGTTCTCGGTAGCTGAAAATGAAACAGTAACAAAGGCAAGAAAGGATGATGATCTTGTACAAGTGGGCAAGAAAAGATGTGAGGAAGCTAGAAAAAGGGCATATTACACTCTTAAGATGGAAAGAAAGGTAAAGATGCTGTTGAGACGAATATAAGGAAAAAATGGAGAACAGAATTATTTTAGAAAGAAGAGTAGTAGCTTAAGGGCATAAGCATTAGACTGGCATTGAAGAGATATAACTTAGTTCCTAGTTCTTGAATGACCTTGGACAAATCCGTTAATCTGTCCTTGTCTTGTTCTCTGTCTGTAAATGTGGATAATATTTCTGTATCCCTCAATAAAATTATGAGAATAAATTCATCTGTAGTTGAGCTACTCAGCTACTATTACTGTAGGGTCATGTAAGTGCTGAGGTGGATAGGTTAACCAATCACAGAGAGAGAAATTAAACCTGCAGCCTAGGAAGGCAGAGATAAAAGACTTAGAGGAGAAACTTATTGTGAGTGCTGAAAAGGTTTTGTTTTGAAACAACAGAACAACTCTTCTTTTACTCTTCTATTCAGCCTGGAAATTGCCTGCAATACAGAAATCTTTTAACTATCTGGGCACATCAAGGGTAATTTAAGAATAATTTAGGTAATTTTTCTTTGACTCAAAAAGCTTTGTTTTCTTGCTTGCCTCAAGGTATTGTGTCAAATTATTACTGTTGAGTGGCTTGTAGGATTTAATGACAATTTTATGACTAGTCAACTTGCTCTGAATTCAGTGCTGACCCTGCTTGGAGCAGGAGATTAGACTAGTTGACCTCCAGAGGTCCCTTCCAACCTGAATGATTCTTGTGATTCCATCTAGAAATGGAGTGCGTCTAGTGTCTAATTACAGTTGTCACCTGCAACCATCCTGATTCACATCTCATTTGCTCATTGTTACATCTGTGTAACAATCTTCATTTTCCTGGAACTACTCTGAATTTTCACCACTGTATGTGAAGCCAATATCATGTCCTAGTCAACTTGCTGAATTCAGTGCTGACCCTGCTTGGAGCAGGAGATTAGACTAGTTGACCTCCAGAGGTCTCCTCCAACCTGAATGATTCTTGTGATTCCATCTAGAAATGGAGTGCGTCTAGTGTCTAATTACAGTTGTCACCTGCAACCATCCTGATTCACATCTCATTTGCTCATTGTTACATCTGTGTAACAATCTTCATTTTCCTGGAACTACTCTGAATTTTCACCACTGTATGTGAAGCCAATATCATGTCCTGAGCTATATTGTTGTAGTGCATCTACTTTTATGGGAACGTCACACTTTTAATTCTTCATATTGGACAGGTATTAGGACTTTGTTTTGAAGCTCTGCACTTCATGTGAATTGTCATCCTGAAGATTTTAATAGCATCCCTAGTGCCAATGGTAGCCCTAGAGTGAAACTAACTTCTGAGGTAAAGGCTGAATGGATCACTGGTGTCACATGTTATCCACTGCTGAGTGAGGACATCTTTGATGTATAGTACTAGAAGTTACATGATTTTGTTAGTTATTTTCCAATATTTTCTTTCCTAAATGCTATTCTCCATAGTTGTTACTAGCAATGTGTTGTATTTTCTGTTCCCGTATAGAATTACCTCTCTTGAGTGACAATCTCTGCTGGAGACTATTGTCTCATATTTTTCCTGGATATTCCTCTGAACAGTCCATGAGATATTTACAGTGTTGGGAAGGGAAATAGTGGTCTCTAGCAGTGTATCAGTATCCCCCAAATGGAAATTCTTTTCTCTTAACAATACAGAAAGGTTAATGAGTTGCACTGTTCCTGAAAGGAAGTAGGCTAGCTCCACAACACCAAGCTTTATATAGGATTAGTAGGGAAGTATAATGCATACAGTTTAAAACCTGTAAGAACTTTCACTTTAAATGGTAAATGGGACGTTTCTGGTGTAGAAATATTACAAATTTTAATCAAATAAAAATTAGTCACATTATTTAACCTGTTTGCTAAACAGAAGCCATCTGGAATCCTAGCAACAAAACAGAGGTCAGCAGAAAATGATTGCTTCATCTTTTTCTGATTGTTAGTTCAGCATGTCCCATTATGAAACACTGTTTTTAAGCTATCTTGTGAGTAGGCCAACATACGTACGTGTGTGGGAATGATACCAACAGTCCCCTGCTGAAAGGAAAATAATCCTGTAAAACATCCCAGAATAGCCCTGACACAGCTGAGTGGCTTCAGGCCATGCTCGGAAGGTGTTCAGAAAGGTCTTAGTTTTAAAGGTGTTTAGGCAGATGCATGAGCTAAGCAGCGGGTGCCTTTGTGGACCCCAACTTACACCTACAGGATGGTTAACAGGACCTATTCCTCGCTCACTTTTTTTATGTTTTGAGACTTTTTACGTTTGCTTCCAACACCTTGGGATAAATTTGGGGGTTTTTGTTTAGTTTTATGAACCTACTGAAACAGTTTCATATAGATGCTCACAAAAGACAAAAGGCAAGAAACAAATATTTCTATAGAAGATTAAAAAAAATCAGCCCCACAGAACCCCACGTAAAAGCATGTGCATGAGTATACCTAAACATAAAAAGCAGTACCATACCTCTTTTAGCATTTTCAAAAACTGTGTTATTTTAGTGAGCCTGAAATTTACACTCTTGGACTGTGAGAAACTTAAGAAACTATTGCAACTAACTCTAGTCCTTGATATCCAGTAAAGCTACAACTATTTCAAACCCATTCGTTATTCTGGCAGAACTGCCTCTGAAATAGTTTTGTTTAAGTATACAGTGTATGTATAGTTTGCTCAAATCTTAGGCAAAGGTTAAAATACCATTATTCTGGTGAGAAACTTCTCACTGTTTTGGAGGTGAGCTCCTGAACTTCAGTGCCATGTCTAATCTCAGGACTACAGAATTTCATGAGAAGTTTTTTGAAAACATCTTGGCCTTTTAGAAAGCTGGGCTGATCTTGAGTGTGTGTGCATGTAGTGTTTATGGATAAACACAAACTTAGTAAGCTTAGAGTAAGGCTTTTTTAGGAAGGACTGAATGTTGGGCAAAGTTCATCAATAATATCCAAGATGACGTTTCTCAGCCTTTCAACGAAAAGTAAGGATTATAAAGTTTAGGGGGAAGGAAGATAATTTTTATTTGTAAGTGAAAGCTGCTGAAAAATGGGGTGTGCCTGAAGGCAGATTAAACTGCCATGTGGGAGTTTGAAGGGAGCCTGTGGATAAAAAGGGTTGAGTTTTGAATTCGGAGTACAATGGAAGTAGAAATTGATTAATAGACTGAAAATAGCAAATGAAAATGGGATTTGGGAATGGCCAGAGAATTGGCCTTGGACCGCTTTCCTAAGAGCTGGTAAGAAGCAGTGACCAGGATGAGGCAAATATAAAAGTAACTTGTGTTTTAAATTCGTAGTGAAAAAAAAAGTAAAAAATACCTTTACTAATGTTCGTGTGAAACCCTGAATAACATTCTATGATAACAATGAACAATGCATTCATTAACATGCACATCGCTGAACACACAGCTATTCAGAGTGAGCTCATGCTGTCACAAAGACCTTGTTCTGAATGGGAACCTCATGGTTTCAACAGCTTCCTGGGCAGCCAAGCTTGGCAGAGTTTGACTTTTTCCACCTGTTTAGTTGCCGAGTTATTTGGAAATGAAAAATCTAATGGCAAACAGCAGTAAGCTCGAGAGAATGAAAGGGGATTGTGTTTGAAAATCTGGACAACAGCTCATTGTATCTATTTTATTCACTGTACTAGATCTGGAGTGTTCTCTTACTTCCTCCATAGCGTTGCTATGCATTCATCCTGCAGAGTTAGAGGCATCTCACTGGTGAATGTGGGGATCTCCTTCTCTCTCTTTTCCCCTTGTACTTGCCTTACAGTGTATTCTATCCTCAGTGATAGATACCACACTTCTAGACTTTGAGTTACAAGCCTTGCGGTGAAAAGGAGTAGCCCCTGTCCCCAGACAGAGTGTCATTAGCATTTGTTAACCTAGCCTGGTGGGGGTTATTCGTGTTGTGCGGAAAGGTAATTTGTGTTTGCCCTTCCTTTTAACTTGGGGAATTGCAGTTCGTTCATCCCAACTACAAGTGTCTGTCCTGCTGAAGGAAGCCAAATGTGTTATTGCAGGTTTCAACATAGGCAGTCCTAAGGAACCCTGGGAATTTAGATCTTGTAAGCGGTTTTACTTGTGACCTTCTAAAGCTTTTATTTTTCACCTGATCTTTGCTAGCGTGCAGGAATATACCAGACAATCAGACTAATTATTCTCAGGTTGGCTTTACTAACAACTTGACACCCGATACGTGAAGTCAATGGGAAAACCCCCAGTGATGTTAGTGGACTCTGATCAGCCTTCTGAATCCCTTTTTTTTTGAAGTCATGTGTGATAAAAGATTCAGGAATAAAACTTTGAACACTAGTTACGGATTCAGGATGGTGTACATAAAAATATGAAAATTGCAACATATCCCATCAGAAACAACATTTTGAGAGTTTTCCCAGTTACGAGAATTCTAGGGACGGAGGTGCTAGGTGCACGTCAACTTTATCTTCATGAATGAAGTTTGTGGCTTATTTCTTTGCCCCATGGAGAGATACCACAGCGTGGTGGCTTTGAGTAAGAGCTTTTATGCTCTTTCCAGCTGTAGGTGGGTGTCGTTTTTAAGTGTCTCTCTCTGTTCCTATACGTTGCTGTCAGAAACCCACATCATGAAAAGGATCCTGTTGGGTGTCTGTAAATGTATCGTACCTCATCAGCTGTAGAAAAACTGTATGCCAGTGAAAAGTAGAGCTGTGCAACAAGCTCATTGGGGAAATAGTTAACTGTCTTCTGTGTTCATTGGACTTAATCATCGCTCTGTTTTTGAAACTGGCAAGGCATATCATAAATTTTATTTCATAGAAGTTTTGCTCTTTTCTAAGTATAACTGTTTAAGGATCCACAAGCATACAAAGCATTTTAATAATGTCTGCAGAATGTAACAGCTTTCCACTTTCCTTGAAATTAGAGAATCTCATACTAATGCCCTTAAATTATGAAGTTCAATTGCCAAAATAACTTTCATCCAGCTTGATGGCCAGATATTTCCTTAAACTCCCACTGCACAGAGGTTATCTACTAATATCCAGAAGTGAGTACATTAGTGTCTAGGGATAGAGGTAGACAAGCAAAAGACAATAAATGGATTGAAGCAAACACATGCAGTCCCCTGGAGGGCTGGAGTAGTTAGCAGCTGGAGGAGGGCCTGGATATAGAGGTGGATATTGAAACGTTTGATATTCAAGCAGATAAAATTAAGTTGAATCAAGTGTGCAGAAGATGAAGGTGTGAGTTTCAGCGTTCGTGCCTAAATTGAATAATGTCAGAAAAGAAAGCTGTGATTTAATAAAGATTTATTTTATAAAGTTACCTTGACCCCCTCAACTGCATGCGATGCATTCAGCTCTTCAGTGTAGCATGAACATTTATAAGCAATTATTATGAGATTAATGGCTGAATTTCACCAACCGTGCCGTTGCTTTTCTGTTTAATGATAGAACAGAAGTTAATGAAAAATGCATAGTTTTGACATATTGTGTATAAAATATGTCAGTTTGGAAGATGGGAATTAAGCACAGTTTTCCTTTGAATCTGTTGTGGGTAATATTGGCGGGAAGAATTTAATAGCTATGGGATGGTGTTAAAGAATGCAGCTAGCAGTGAGGTTCAGAAGTTGTTAATTTGGGAAAACTGCTTTTAGTTCTGAGGGATATGCTCATATCTTTGTACAGTGCTAAATGCACTTTTTACAATATATGATATACAGTATACAATTTCTTTTTCCTCTAATTTTGAAACTCTTATGTGTTCTATAGACCTATAGGTATATAGGTGTGTATATATATACACACACCTATAGGTACCTATAGGTATATAGGTATATAGAACTTTATATAGGTATATAGAACTTGTTCTATAAGTGTATAGAACAAGTTAGACTGCATAAATTCTGCATCATGGTTGCCAGGAGTTACAGGCACATTTGTGAGTCTTCTTCAGGAACATCTAAAAAGTTGAAGTTGTAACTTCAGTATATCTCAAAGTCAGAACTCGTAGCATTTTCCACAGCTGCTGCTTGAATGCTGGGATTGTACTGAATCCTCAGGCTCCACCTCACAGCAAATGACAACAAAAAGCAGCTCTTAATTGGCTTTCTTGAAGTTTCCTATATCAGCTCTACAATGTGCCTTACGCAGATACCTTCGGAGTGGTTTGTGGGTGTCTACCAACTACTGGTTAGAAACACCACACAACATATAATGATGTTTCATGTGAAGCCATTACGCACCAACTCCATCTTCTGCAGTAACCTGTGTTATATTCAGAGCACAAGGAGAATGTGCAGAGTTTTATTATTATTTTAAGTTGACCAAAAGTGGATCAAAAGCTCATTGTTTCAAAGCATTTAGAGAGAATACATTTTTTCAGTTAATGTGGATTGATAAGTCTCCAGAATCTCTGAGGATTATTTCAGAAACGTTTTTTCTTTTATGCTGACCTTCTGCTATTAACTTGGAGCAAAGCTTAAAATCAGTATTTAACGTTTAATGGAAGGAACAAACTGATTCTGCAGTTTAACTCAACATTTGCAGTAAGATGACTTGTACCCTAATGGCTTGTAATTAATTTTTCTGAAAATCATATTTATGATAGTCTGCAGATTCAAGGCTTTATCTAATACATAATGTTCATTTTGAGCCTTTAATTGCATTTAAATTAAAATTGGCTTAGCAGGAAGATGAATTGTGGGAATGCATCAAACCACCCAGCATGTCCTGAAGATGTGAGCCTGAAAATGCAATTTGGTGGAGATGTGCAGAATCATTTGGAGTTCATTAATTTTTATTGCACAGGTAGTTTTACTAAAGTAGGTTATTTTCTTTGAAATTTATATTTATGTTTATGTCAATAGTTGAATATTGTATTAAGCTATACATCTATTAGAGTTTATTAAGCCAGTCTAATGGGGGTTGTTCATATTGTGCAGAGCGGTAATTTGTGTTTGCCCTTCCTTTTAATTTGGGGAGCTGCGTTTAGTTCAGCTGAACTACAAGTGTCTGTCCTGCCGAAAGAAGTCAAAACAGGTGTCACGGGAGGTTTCGGTGTATGCAGTCTTGAAGAATCCTGGGAATTTTGATCTTGTAAGCGGTTTTGCTTCTGACCTTCTAAACCTTTTTACTCTGAATAATCTATTTTTTTTTTCATGTTGCTGAGGTTCTGACCCAGCCACTGGAATGAAGGGTTATTGATGTGTAACTCAGTTTTGTGGCTTAATGTGGTGCACTTTGTCCAGCCAGCTTGTAAGTGATCCTTTAAATTGCAGATGCTGCTGAGGTTATACAATTTAATTATAATGTCACTTTACAATTATAAAGAAAAAAAGGCCTTTTGCATTGCTTAATGAATACAAATTGTGCACAAGTTGGAAATACAAAAGAATAAAAATTAACATTTGTCCTTCTTGCCAAAGTATTTACATTTTTACAACCGATAAGTAGCACAATAATTCCATTACCTATATGCATTAAACATTTGTGCTTTTCATTTAGTGATTTGTATACAGTAGTTATTAATAAAATGAAACTGTCAGCATTTGCTGCTTTTGCCCATCCTCTTCTTACCCTTTTTCATTCCGTTGCAGACAGAGTAATTAGAGGTTGAAAACACGATGTGCAAATGCCTGTTACAAGGATTAAATTATATAATCATGGTAATGATTTTCCTTAAAACTCTTATTGCCAACTGTAACATTTTTCACTTCACCAGGTTTTTTTGTGCTGTCGTATTTTATGAGAAGGTGGAAGTATTTCTCCGTTCTGACAATCTGCTGCAAGTTACTAGTTTGTGGTCAGATATGATAGAAGCCCATATTCATTTAATACTCGCCAATCAGAACTTGACAGAGGTATTGCTTATTTTCTCATTTCATCACTGAAGCATGCCGGTGTAGTTTAGTCCCTAATTACTCTCAGACTGAGACGTTCCAAATATTCCCATGGTGGTAATATTTTTCTGCCTGGATGAGTCATTACGTTGTTTGGCAGACTGAAACACCAGCTTTTCCTTGTTGGAACACTACCCCTCATGTAGCACCACATCTTTTCCTCACTGCTGTCTGTTCCACGACTTTCATCCTGCTGTGACATTTCAAGCTGTACCGTACGAAAGCACATTTGCCTTCCTTCTATCTGACTGATTGGACCGGTGCCAGCTCTTTCTTCAGGGCCAAGGACAGGAGACTGGGGTAGTCTGAATAGAACTGCTTAATGATCTAATGGAGCAGTGGCTCTCTCCTGCTGAGAGATAGGGCTTATTTGTTTGCTGGTTAGAGAAAAGGTCAGGGAAATCCTTTTCAACAAAGGCTGTGACAGTGAGAATGTGCAATACCACACATTCCTGGGGCTTGAATAACTTCATACATCAGGTGTTCCCCTCATGTTAAAAATCCTTTTCTGTTTTCATTTCATTTTCAATATCCTGCAGATGGCACAGAGATGAAAGTGATGAATTCTACAACTTGGTAATATAAAGCCAAATGTTGTTCCTCCTGATAGAAGGAGACTTTATACTACGCGTGTAACACCAGGGAAGGTAACACGGAGAGCTCACGGTATTTCGTAAAGGTGGCTGGTTTTCCTTGTCATTGTTGTGAAGCCTATTGGGTATATGACTTTTAATGGCTTTATGCTTAACGAGGCTGTAAACATAGTTTGCATATTTTCCCACTGAGTTCGACAAGGACTACAATTCCAGTTTGGTCAGTCAAGTTAATTTAGTCTAGACTTTCCACAGCAGCTGAGAAACAGCACAC
>NW_008794448.1:5327173-5359170 GCF_000699145.1 Aptenodytes forsteri
GGAGATGTACGTGCACAGTGATGCTGCCACGGCTCTTGAAATTGCCCAGAGTGTTGCATCAAGCGAGGATTTGGGGCAGTTTGGGGCAGACCTGTCCGGATTTCCTCAAAGGAGGCTGGGGAAAGGGGGGTGATATGACAGGAGCAGCAGAGGCTGGCTCTGTGCCACCGGAAGATCCCCGTGCGCGTTAGTGACCTCACTTGGCCAGTGGCGCTGGCTTCATGCCCAGAATGTGTGCGTGATGCAACTCAAAGCAGCCACAACGTACCCCAAGATCTGGGCCACAGGGGTTTTTCTTCCATGCTTCAAAGCTGAGGTCTGTTTAAAGGGGCACAGTAGACCTCTGAACCGGCTTTTTCCTCAAAAATGTTTTTTTTCTCCAGTGGAGTTTTATGTAATTCCAGAGTGCACTCAAAGTGAAATAGATGAAGAAATAAGCCATTTTTTTTCCTTTTATGTTGTCTCCCTGGTTTCTTTACTTTTCTCCTAGGCACTTTTGAAAGCTATTTCTGCTCAGGTAGCTTTCACTGTGCCTGGCTTTTTGTTTGTTTCTGCGAGGCTTTTGCACAGAGACAGGAAAGAGAGAAGCCGTTCTTAAAATAGGAGCATATGGTTTTAGAACCACAGAAATTGGCAAGTGGGGCTCAGGGGTTGATTTAGCACCTGACAGTGCTTTTTTTGTTTGTTTTTGTTTTGCTTTTTGTTTTGTCTTTAATTGACTAGATTTCAAGTTGACAGTAGCTATTTTAACAAAATAACTGTAGGTTGTTATTTCTAATGTAGCTGAAGGAAACGCTGGAGTCGGCAGTGCCATAAAAGAACATGCAGAATGTTCTGATTATAAAAACAATATTCATAATCCACACTGAAGTTCTCAAATACACGCTTCTGCTGCCATTGATGTGATCCCAGGAGATGGGAACCTGAACCCCTGAGGTTATTTCCTGAGTAAAGAAGATTTAAAGATAAATAAATCCACATAAAATGATTCTGATAACATCTTCATAGATTAGGAATAAGGTGCTTGCTATAGTCTTAGACTATCTGTCAACTTGTCAGAATTTTTATTCAGTATTTCTAAATAGAAAAACTAGGTGAATTTAAGTTAAACTGTGTAGCAAAATATTAAGAGTACTAAAAAAAAACCCAACAAGCAACAACAGGAATTAATTAATAAAATATTTACGAGGCAGTAAATAAAAGTGTGTGTGGGGAGGGAAGTAAAAGAGAAGGCAGGTCCCTCCACGTCACGGTTGAACTGCACTGGAGGTGGAATGTGGGATGCTTGCAGTCTGCTCACTCAACTGTATTTGACTAGGGCCGTCATCCCCTCAGCTTTCACAAGCACTGAATGTGTCAAAAATCTTTCAGAGAAAGTGTAATTTTAACCAGCCTGCTTCTGGTTCATATTTAATGTAGTTTAAAATGCTTAAATCGTATCGATTCAAGGTATTTCTTCATCAGGTTTCATGGAGGCTAGCATAAATCAACAAGATAGTTTGATGTGTGAGTACGTGTTAATTACGATAGGGGTACAGCACTGATTTGTTAGAATTTGTCTCACTTAGCCCTACTTGAATGAAGGGTTTATAATTTGTGCATGCCATGCATTTTTATATGACAATGGCTCTGTTTAAGGACAGATTTTGACCTAACTTCCGGTGCTGCCAGATTAATCTAGAGGTGTCCGTGCCTATCCCTAACTTGTTTGAAAACAAACAAGAGTTTCACCCATTCAGCCACTAGAAAGTGGATTACAGTTTTTGTATTATTCTGGTTTCTTGTGTTACAAGCTCTGCGTCGAAGGAACTAATGAAGCTATAATATTTTAATTTTTGGAATTCCTGTCATGCTGATACATAGGTTTGTGCATGTATAGCACCAGCTTCTTAACTAAAATTTCATCCTGAATTGTAATATCAGAATTCAGTGTAATCCCTTCCTGAAATGTCATCCCTTTCTTACCATTTTGCTATCACTACCTATTAGTGAAAATTAAGCAGGGAGAAGTTTGATCTTAAGTATCTGGATTAAACTTTCACATGGAAGAAAACTGACTGAGAAAGGCTACGTATCTGTCCTAAAATCACCTATGCAATGCAGGTGCAGCAGTTGTCCTCAAACAGCCGGTTGTCTTGCAGACACAGTCTCGCTCTGTGACATGCCCTAAATTTCGATTCTTTTTATTTTCAGAACGCAGTGTCAGACTTCTAAGGTGACTTTTTTAAAGTTCTTTCCCACCTCCCCCCCCTTTAATCTAGGATAAGAGTTTCTGACTTATAATTATTAAAGAGGCTGGTAAAACTGCACATATTGAAGAACAGATTCTGTAGTAGTAGTAGTAGCTGGCAGAAATGTTAAGTGCTTTTCACAGTCAACATTCAAACAGATTATCAGATGGCATATTTCACCCTGTTGTTACTTTAAATGAAGTGACCATGAAATCAACAAATCTGCTGTCAGGTGCCTGTCACAAAGATAGTTCTCCCTGTCACACAATGCCTCACATAACAGGTAATGTGTTTTTAAGAATCAGTCCTGTGTCACCTCATCAAGTCCTTGTTAAAAGATGAAATAAGACGGATGGTGTTGTCTCCCATGGAATTGACTGAAATTCAGTAAAAAGCAATGAATGTTATACAAAAAAAATACGAAAAGGAAAGTAACGCAGGTGCCAGTAAGATGCCTCTGAGACTGCCATTACTGCCTTTTTCCTTTGTCTTGAGAACGATTATTCACTTTTTCCTGTTTATTGCTTTCTAGCCTGAAAATTAATTGGGTCAAGTTTAAATTCTGTGGTAAGGACAGGAAGAATTAATCCTCAGTCATCAAACAAATGAGAACTCAGAGTGGTGTTGTGCCAATAGCCACACGTTCATTTGGAATGGTTAAGACCTGCTTCCGTGCCTAACAGAGATGACACTCATAATTAATTAAGTTGTGGGGTGTTGCTAACAATAATTTTGTTCAGGATTCTTAAGTTTAATCATTAAATTCAGGGCCAGAGATAAACTAAAATTACCATATTCAGTTTTTCTCTGTATACTTTCATAACAGTTCTCCCAAACAAAATAGATTTTTGTCTTGTTCATGAAATTTTAATTATAGCATCATTCTCAGCTTCTCAGTGTAAGGAACTGTCAGCCAGCTTGAACTCTGCTGAGACAGATGCTGCAGGGTTTTTTTTTTCTAATTTTGTTTTGACTTTTCAGACTCACCATTTCTGATAAAAAATAAAAATAGGGAGGGAAGTCACCTTAGTGATATATGGACATCTGTTACTGTAATTTGTTCTTTCATGGCTAGGTTGTGACTAGCATTAGTATATTCAGGCCAGTATGAAAAAAATAACCTTTCCTTTCCTTGCCACAACTAAATGTAGTTTAAAGATTTTTTTCTAAGTAAAGGACTGGTTTAGAGTTGTTGCTTAAAGAAGCAAGAAGGGGGCAGGAGGTACAAAGATTAGCCTGCTTCCTCTATGCTGGCCGGCCAAGCTAGTTGACTACAAAGATCTTACAGCACCCACTAGAAATTGTTGCAAACTTCTCCCAGCAGTGTGAAAAGGGAGGGGAGGGGACTGTGCTTCTGAGAGGTGACTGAGGCACTCAAGGCCATGTTTTAGGTATAGCATAGATCATGATTTCAAGGTGAATTTGAATTGGATGCGTAACAGTACAGCACCACTGCTCTAAGAAAATTGATACTGAAGCCAATGAAAGGAACGAGTCAGTGAGACACGCAGGCAGCCAAGATGGCACTGCTTGGAACTTGTGTCTTGTGAGACAAGACTTTACCTGGTTTGCATTAAGCCAATTCTTTCGGGGTGTCCATGCTGTTCGTCTAATTCATGACTCTGTTGTAAAGTATGTGTTGATCAGATGTTTGAACCAACCATGTGATTGCCATTTTTACTTTCCTACAAATTACCTGGATACATTTTAAATGCATTTTGATTGTTATTTACTTTTTTCAAATGCACTTGTCTTTGAGACATTGAAGATACTGAGGTGCCATTTCAGAGCAACTTCAAAGAATCATGGGCTGGGATTACATGGAGAAACTGCATATGGGTTACAGGAAAGCAAAGATTAGGAGAAACATGCTAAACCTTTAGTTGGGTTGATACTTGGCAATGCTTTTTAGTGCATTTCTCTTCTCTGCCTACTTAAGATTTTGTCATGATGTAGGAATGGAGAAGTGATGTCTTTTGGATTAGAAGCAGAGATGGTGCAGAAAGAGCAAGAATTGTTAATGATGTTTTATGTACTGGCTTCTCTTATGCTCCATATGGGCAAATGCTGCCACTTTGCTATATTAAAACTGGAGGCAGAGCCCAGCCAAATCTTGCATCATGATTAATTAATTAATTAATTAATGATTAATTTTGCTTATTGTTAAAGCCAAAAGGAGGTTAGAACTGTTAGATACCTTTTCCAGTAGTGCCACAAATTATTTTACCCAAATAGTTTATTGTTGCTGTTCTTGTTTTGGCAGAGAAATAACCACAGCTCCATTTGAAAATGAGCATATATTTGAACAAAAAGAATAAGTCTGGGACCAGGCTGATCCTAGTCCTTGGCCAAACCTCTGTTTTCCACATGCACGAGAGGAAATGAGTAGAGGACAGTTTCATAGACATTAAGAGTGAATCTTACAGACTACTCTGAGCATAAACCTCTGCAGAAATGGATGGAGTGAAACCCATAGCTTCCCCACCCCACCTGAGAATAAGTTAGATGCCTGTAGACATCACACAGATTTCAAACAGTTCTGTGTATTTTAGAAATCATGGTAGGATTTTATAGCTCTTCCCCTTATAACTGTCACTGGAGACCAGATACAGGGCTGTACATGGATATAGGATATATAGGACCTGAAAAAGCAGAGAAGATAGTGGTGAGACTGGAAAAGTCTTCCACTCATCTAAATATGACAAATCAGGGGATTTGGTTATAAAGTTTAAACAGCAGGAATATGGAATCTTATTCTAGTAAAAGTCATGTATCTTGGGGAGAGTTTGCTTCTGGGTGTGATTCAGTAGGCTCTTCACGTGTATCTGAAATGTGGAGCTAAACATAATGAAAACCATTCCAAGGTCCTCTATTTTTGCCTGCCACTGAAAAATACTGGAATATTTACTACCTTCTTATTTCTGATGGGAGGACTTCTGAGATCTCCAGACAGCTCCCAGGCAGTGACAGTAACACTGGGAGCTCTTAGCTAAAGACCCAAATCCCACTGACTGCAGCTGCAGTTAGAGAGAGCGATCTCGTTCTCCACTTTGTTGCTGGTTACACATTTCTGCCGCCTTTGTTGTGCCAGCCTGAGTGTGTGATGGCATGGTTAGCAGATCAGCTAACCAGTTCAGCTGAAGACTAACCCAGAGGAATAATTCCTGCCCCCTTAATTCCCCAGCATGGTTCACTGCCCAGATGTGCCACGTGCTGGTGCTGGCACAAGGTAGGAGGTAGAATTGGAGCCCAGACGTGGGCAGGATGGTGAGGCCTCCTTTTTCAGCAGTTTTAAAGTGATGACAGCTGTATATGTGTAGGGGAAAAGAAGAAGGCAGCACTGAGGAACACTGGATCTTATTGTCTAGTGCCTTTGTTTTCCGCATAATTTTTCCAAACATACTGTGTGCTTAGCCCTCTGAATGATCATTCCACAGGAAAAACTGAGAAATGCATTCAGTAAAATTTTCATTGAGTTCAAGCATTCAACAAGCATGCTAAGTAACACAGCCACAGATTTTTTTTTTTGCACTTCCATCACAAAATGTATTAAAAGTTTCCCATGCTAAAAGCCTATTACTAAGAACTAATACATAAATATCACTAATTATTTCCAAAATTGCACAGCAGGAATTTTAACGTAGGTGATTTAAAGCCTAAGCCAATCCCTAACTTTTAGAATCTAGGATAATGTAGAGTGTTATGTCTGGAGGATTACTCACCATTCCCTGCTCTGGAAATTTTATATCTGAATGATCTTGAATTGCCTAAGGACAGGATCCAGGATACCGAGGTGGATGTTCTGTTCTTCCCAAAGTTGCCACAAACACAAAGCATATTTTCAGGGAACCTGCACACATCAAGTTCAGTTTCTTAGACACTGCTATGCAGGTTTTCATGTTAATTTTGGCACAGTGCTTCCTGAGGGTGTACCAGGAGGACCAGCAGTCTTTAAAGAAAATGTGCATTGAAATATCTAGTTAAATTTATTGCTCTCACACAGGGGTTGTGAGCATACTCTTACCTTATCTTAGCATACTTTGTGGCAACTACCACTCTGAAGCTACTACCAGGCCAAAGTTTTATTGTTTGAACAGTTATTGAGTTTGAACTTCCATAGGTGTCTCGAGAAAGCTCCCATCAGGTTTCTTTCAGCTGCTTTTCCTTTGTGCACCTACACAGACTCCAGGGAAAGAGGCAGAGAGTATGTCTACATTGGACTTTCAACTTGCTTCTGGATATGAGTGTACAGTGAGCTCCTCGACAATCCTTGGTTAGACTGTTCTCAAAGCTCAGAAACTAGCTTGGGTAACTCATCAGTATAGAACTGCCATATAAACACACTGTCTGGATTAGGATTATTTGGCGCTAGTTGGTAATATAAACAATGTGGTCCTTGGATAACAATTGCTGTTGAACTTCTGTTTCCAAAGTGGCATTATATTACATTTGGAGTCTCACAATGCCTACAGTTTCCACACCCTTAACTGGCATTTCTGTATGTGGAAATTCATATTATTCCACAGTGGCTGAGATGCTTCTCAGTACAGTGAATTGTTTTCTTACAAAGGCTGGTCTTGATGCAGCAGTAAACTCTTGTAATGCACAGAGATCAGATTAAATACATATGAATTATTATCTCTATCGGATTTATCTCTCAAAGTCAAAGTACTCATTCTCATCTTCTGCAAAATATTCTTGACTGAAGAAACGCAGATCCAGAAACAATCTATCATTTGAATCCCCTGATTATAATAATGATTGTTATTCAACTTCTTGCACAGTTCAAGCTAATGCCCTAGCACACTGGTTTATTGAATCACAGTGCTGGCTAAATTGATGTTCTGAAAGTAAAATTCAGTTGGAATAATCTCATAGATACAAAACTATTTATTAACAGTTTTTTTCACCTAGTTTTACTTTTAATTAACTGCTTGGAATTACTTATGCTTCATAGGCTGTTTATTTTGGCCTACAGGGTTAGGATTTACAGAGGACTAGAAAGATGTTTCAGTTTTTTTACAACGGTTTAACTTTTTTTCGCTTTCTAAGAAGAAGGCCTTCTGCATTCAGATATTTTTCAGGTCTTGCAAACTGAAATAGCTATCATAGATTTCAGTCTGGAACTCAGTACCTCTATAATCTGTGATCTAATAATATTTTATTTACTTGAGTATTTCTTTGGGTCACACTTGATGCTTCTTGTGCAGTACTGCATCCTTTCCCCCTCAACTATCACGTGTAATTTCCTGAACTCTTATTCAAAATCTATAGAGGTAATAAAGTTTCCAATGTATAGCCCTAGGAGCAGCTGTTTTATTTTGCTGATTTAAGATATTTGATTTTTTCCTGCCTCTTCTTTCTCACACTTTCAAGTTCAAAAGAAGTATGCATGCTATCAGACTGAATGAAGTGTTATGCTGAAAGATTTAGATTTACACAAAAGCACTAGCAGAAAGGTAAATAGCGTAACAATAATAATACTAGCTAGAGACAACTTGCTATGGAGGAAACTCAGATCTGTGCAGATATTTTCACACATGAGAGTGTCAAAAGTTAGTGCCTGTTAGGATTTTCAAAGCATCCGTGTGTTTTTGAAACTTTGTTGGAATCCTGTTCTCTATTTTTAGTCCCCTAATTTACGCTAAAAATCTGGTCTAATTATGTGCTCTTGTGAAATTATGCAAAGTGATTTAAATAACAGAAGCAATCTACCTCATGACTCTTAAATGCTTGCTGCTTCTTCTTGATGTACATGCATTGGAACCAGTTAGAGATCTATCTTTTCATAGTTATGGCTGCAATAGGACAAGTAAAGGATTTAAGATGGTCCCAATGATTTCATGGGGCATTGGATGAAGTCCACAGTCTTAGATATTTAGCAGAGCTTTATAAACGATTTTGGCTTGATTTACAGCCAATCCTTAAAAGCTTTAGAAGTCAAGTTCAGTTCAAACAGTTAGTTTGCACCAAAGTATGGAATTCCTTCTTCTTATTTCAACATAGCAATGTTTCATTCCCGGTAGTCCTGTACTGCAGAGCACTTTCTTCATTCACACTTATGATCATATGGATGAAAAAACAATATTGTGAATACTAAATTGAGTGCTTTTTACCATGTCTGTTGAAGGCATTGTAAGAATTATTTCTTAATTCTAAAAAGAATTAATCCACATTCCAAAATGTTATAGAACAATTGAATTGCATTACTATCTGGGTACATTACATCCCTCACAAAATGCATGGTTAGCCTTAGGAACTTGCAGTGACCCGATAGTATAGAGTCCAAGGCTACAACTGTCTGACATAAAAAATAAAAGTACTCGGTTTCCTAATACTGTGATAATAATACCTACATCAAATGAGCTAACAGGCAAAAAAATTGATCACTTTGGAAGATGCACATACATAGGGGTTTTCACTTAAGAACTTAATTATTGTAAATAGAAAACTGTAGCTGAAGTTATCTACCACATAACTACTTAATCTTGGATTTCTTCTCTTTCTCTGGAGCATCTCCTGCTGGCCCGTGATGTCCCCAGACGGATTACAGAACACATTCATTTTATCCAATCCGAGCTTTCTTTGCTGTTACTGTGCCATGAATTTTGTTCGTTTTTACTAACAGGAGTCGCACAAGACACTGAAAGGACAATTTTCTGTATTTTTTTTTCTACTTCCATTTTCTTTGCTTTAAAATGAACAGATCAATTTAAACTTGATTTAAGTGAAACACTCCACAGCTCACACCAAGCAAGCAACCAAAAACAAAACAAACACAGACACACGCACTGATGTAACAGCCTCCCTTCAAAGTACATAATGGGAGTACTGTTCAAGCACTGTCCTGCAGGCACCAGTGTACTGCACAGTACATGTATTCACTGTAGGGGCTCAAATGATCAGATCAATTTAAACTTGATTTAAGTGAAACACTCCACAGCTCACACTCGGCAAGTATTCAACCCCAAAGCAAACATTTACAGATGCACTGATGTAACAGCCTCCCTTCAAAGTACATAATGGGAGTACTGTTCAAGCACTGTCCTGCAGGCACCAGTGTACTGCACAGTACATGTATTCACTGTAGGGGCTCTGATCTGCATATGCAATAGTTTCTCTATGCTGTTTCTATTGGCACAGGAAAAAAACTCAAGGAAAAAAGCATGAGGGAAAGCCTTCAAATGTGAAGTTATTTAGCTTTTCTCTTCTACAGAAGAGCCTCATAACCTGTTTTTATTTCTAAAAAGACTTTTAAAAAATTCCTAGATGACATGACTGGGCATGTCTGAGGGAGGAAGGAGAGCAAGGCCTGTGGACATGAAACCAATCTGTTGACGCAGAGTCCTGCCCCAGGGGTTTTCCCCTGAAAGGCATTGACACAGGCACAGTGGTTTGGTAAGAACCAAGAGCAGAGTCAGACTAAAGACCATAAAGGACAGTAGCCGAGGGAGGCAGGTAATCACAAACTGTATTGAATTAAGAAAAACTGACGAGCTACCTCTGAAAACAGGCTAGGCATCGGGCTTTCATCCGCCCGCCTCCTTGTATATACATGTAATCTTGGATCTTGATTGAATAGTCCCACTCTGATTTTGTAATTAAAACATCATTTATACTGAGAATAATTAAGACAACTGTACATTTGATTTTAAAATCAGTTTTGAGTATTGTGCCTTGTCAAGATACAAGAATGGTTCCTGCAGCTTTACAGCTTAGCATTAAGAGGCAGACAGTGACCGCAGGCACCTGAGTGGAAGGTTTGACAGTTTGATAAATTAGGAATGACACTTGCCAAAATGGCTGTCCTTCCCTCAGCCTGCCAGTGGAGCATTTACACACTGTTAATTGAATTGGCAATTTGTGTAACAGTACCTGCCCCTGAGCTTTTGTAATGCTGGAGCTGCCATTTAGCTGTGATAATCCAGGACTTGGGAATAAGGACGAAAAGCTTCACATGATATTATTGCAGATTTAAAATGACAGTTGGGGACCTTGTTGCCAATTTCCCATTAAATGAGAAATAATTAACAATAGCAATAACAAAGTCTTATAAAGCTGGAAAGTTAAATTGACTTTTCAGCAGTAGTATGGTTTGAAATTGCTTCTAGTGTGATTATCAGATTGCCCTTTCAGTTTTATATACCCTAAATAGTATCATCTGATGGTCCGAATAGGCAATGTTTTCAAAGCTACCCTGTTTTATTAGTGAGACTCTTCTGATTTATCTGTGGGGTTTTTTTAATTTCTTCTTGCCATGTAAAAATTGAGTTATGTTATAATATTTCATACAGATAAAGAACTTAATGAAATATTAGAGATTCTGATTTCCGTGGTTCAGTAATTGAGTGACAGCAGAAACAAAATTTTCAGTCGTAGATGTATATTGTTAATTACGAGGTTCTTTTTTATAGTTGTACTTGCAGTTGATAGCTTCAGTCTTTCCCTAAATTTCGGTAGTGTACCTAATGCCATCATCTGAAATGACAATTTATCAGCAAACTATTATTTTTCTCTCAGGCTTCTTATGTTTTGATAATGTCTGTGAATACTTGCTAATGATTTGATGTCCAAAGACTATAGTAACCAAAACCCATGTAAGAATTAGCCACTAAAGACCAAAGTCTTTGCTATCTTAAGGATTAAAAAAAAAAAAAAATTAAAAGCTGGCACAGTTGCTGCATGTCAGAAGGCTAACTTCCCTATGCAGACTTGCAGCTCTTATTCTTGCCCCAAGATTTAGACTTGTGGACTTCAAGTGATGTACTGAAGAGCAGGTGGAGCTACTTTCCCAGGATGGGTCATTCCCATCACAAGAATACTTATGCATTCATAAGATGCCAAAAGCACTAGATGAAGCACAGAACAGTCTGATCCATTTCCTACATAATAAATAGTTGAAGACAGTACAGGTTTAATAATTTGCATGCTTGAAAATATCTTTTCATCTGATTACTGTGATCTTAGGACTGAATACAACTATGTGCTGGACAAGGACTGAAATACACACACACATGCCCCCACACGCCCCCCCCCCCCCCCACCCGTCTGTGCAACCAGATGCAGAATAGAATGATCCCAGTCAATAGGCCTACACTAGCAACAAGTCATATGTGTGTTTTAATATTATGCTACAGTGTTTAGTGGTTGTAGAAGCTATAGTGGTTGTAGAATTGCATAGGGGATGAATAGTTGAAATGTGAAAGAGGGCAAAGAAAAGGAGAGGTGAGCAAAGACGAGCTGATGTGGAGTAAAGGAGCAGAAGGATTCATGATGAAGCTTACAGTTCAAACATTTGTGCAGGAGGTGATATTTTTCTTTCTTCCGTAACTGGTGAGAAGCAATTGATGATCTTAGAGAATTCTGTTCTGGAGAAGGAATTCAGTGAGAGGTAAGCACATATAAAATTTTGGATGGTTTCCAGCTTAAAAGGAAAGTGTACAGGTCAGGCACTGGAAGGAGTACAGAGGGGATGCAGAAAGGCACTGATTACCGTTCGGCAGCATGGTGCCGTGCAGCCTGCTACCCTAGCCAGTGCTAAGTCAAAGAGGAATGGCTAACACTTCCAGCCCCAGTGGCAAACTCATGGCGTGCATGGCACACTCTGTAAAGGAGAGGCAGAGAACAGGCAAAGGAATGAAGAAAACAAGGAAATAACAGGGAACGGGAGTTAGGGCGTGCTATTGTATGCGCTGTTGAAGGTGGAACGGAGAAATTAGTTTCTGTTGAATTGAAGGCAAAGTTGGGGTAGTAATTTATGACAGTGCATGAGGAATGTAAGTAGAAAATAGGTTTCTGGATTTCTTACCAAGAAAATCTTTAACTGATAGCTCTTTTTCCTCTACCAAGCTCTTCCATCTTGACGCAAGGAAGGACGGGAGGAAGGAAATAACTGTGACCGGATTCTAAGGTGTGATTTTTTTTCCAGGGTCTGCACACCTGCAGGTCCCACAGTATTTGTGGGAAACTACTTCCAACAATTTGAGGTTTCATAAAATACTAGTTCATACAGCCCAGAAATTCTGGATCTGTCATTTTTTAAAATTATTTATCACATGATTAAATATAGTACCGTTTGGCAGGGGGGAGGGAAGAAAGATCATCTTGTGGTTTGGTCTGAGGCATGATACTGGAAGGCTTTGCTATCTGTTCTGGCAAGTTCTTTGTGTGATTCAGTTGGGTTACATCTTAGGTTTCGTATTTGTAGTACATGACAATGAAAATGATCTCTTTGAAAGTATTCTGACGTTTAATTCTTCCAGAGTTTTAAAAACATAGTTATCTCTATATAGGTTTACAAAACTTTTTTTTTATTATGGTATTGCATTTTTACATAGATCATGATCCAAACTAAAAAGAAGTTTGCAATACAAGTTAGTCCTATTCAAACATCACTTGATTAAAGTTGTCAAGTTAGAGATTTAGAAATTAGTGTAAAAAGATATCAATTTCCAGGGCTCTTCATGGCATGTGGAACTCTGTTGCAGATTTACACATGTAGCAGAGAAGAAAATGCAGGTACACTGGACAAAACTGATTTACTTGTCTGTAATTTTGAAAGTTAATGTGTTGCTGTTGGCAAATTAAAACATGAATAATAAAGTGTCTATCACTACCATCTTTTTCATGTATAAAGGAGAGAGAAACAGGGGGGAACCCTTCTGTAACAGACACCATGTTCCAGAAACATGGTATAAACTTTGTGATACTTTTAAGTGTATTCCCAGAACAACTGGGTTACTATGCTGCTTATGTACCCATTTGTCATACAGGATTTTAAGTGTTTTCCAAGTCTGCTTCTGGAATTTCTCTCCTTATTACATACTGTTTTTCAATTTATACTATACATCTATTATCCTTAGGATAATTATACTAAGTAAAGGCATGACTGAAAGAGCAATATATGTGTTGATGAGGAATTTTCTTTCACTGAAACACTGAAGATCAAAATCGCCTCTTATCTCAGGGGGAAGATCAGTAGATAAATTAGTTGTAGAGGGCAACCAAAAGGTCAGCAAATTAGACTGTGTTGATCCACGCAGGAGGGAACCCATTTGGGGAGTGGCTGTCTCCTGGATTCTCTTTCTTCCATTAGCTGTCAGCTGAGTGTTTTGTGCATTCCTCTTACTGCAAGGTAAAAAGAGTCTGAGAGAAGTATACTCAAAGAAGTAGTCAAAGCACATACTATAAAGAACTGCCTAGGTAAAAAATAAAGTACCTTGCATAGCATTGAAAGCTGATGCAGAATGGGATTATTTCTCTGCCTGCAGAAAAGCCTGCTAAGGAACTGCTAGCTGTGTTCCACAATAGCTTCAATTTCTGCTTCTCTTCTAGGGTTTACGAAATTCTTAAGTGTCCACTGTCAAAACATCAGAAAGTCTGAAGACCATGGCTGTGCTTGATCTCTTTTTTCTAGAAGCTGGTTTCTTCCTTCCTTTTCAGTGGCATTCTGTTGCCCAACTTCAATCTAAAATTCCTTACCTACTTAAAAGCAACAACACACAAGACTTTCTATCTTGCAGCTATCCCCCCCACTCCAGATGCGTCCGTGGTTCTCCCATTATTTAGCTTATCTTTCTCCCTTCCCCCTGGCTTTTCAGAGTTTGGTGGAACGCAGGTTCACTTTGTGTTGTCTTCATATCTTTCTAAAACTCACCTTCCAATTTCTCAGAGCCTTTCTCTTTACTTTTATTTTAGGATTTCTCAAACACCAGGAGCAGCCTGTTAATTTACTTTGCTTTCTTGTTCACTTTCACTTAGGACTCAGCAAAACACAAAACAATTATCTCTAATACTCAGGATAGAATACTTTAATACTTGGACAGATAGTTTCATATTCTCCCAGTCTTAACTGAAAAAGAAAAAGACAGAAAATCTCCCCATGCCCCGTTATCGCTGTGCTTGTTTATGCCTCCCTTGGAAGAGGTTGGATACTCCCTGGGGAAGCTACCTTCACAGTTAGAGCTAAATAGTGTTACGACTGGCTCTTACCCTATGAAATGTGGTGTAAAACATGAAGGACTCCATATATACATTATTTATTGTGTAAGAATAATTGGTGTAGGTGTATGCAAGACAAAGAGGATTGCAGAAGTTCTGAACAGATTTAAATCCATGTGTTTAAGTATGTGATTTTGTGAACAGTCTAACAAGTGTTATCTTTAGTGAAAACATTAAATATGTCTGTTTAGGACTCACTGTTCTCCTGTACTTATTTTCATTTTTCTATCAGTTAATGAGAGAAACTGCTAGTCTTGCTAACTAAAGAGCAATTAAAAAAATCTAACTGCTCTTCAGTCCTACCACATTACTGTTATTGATACTCAGTGTCTAGTGAAATCTTCCACAGTGTGTTTGTAGGAGCTTATAAGGGAATTTATAACACCAATTGTTATTTTATGCCCCCTTTTCTTGCAGAATTGGGTATGTGATAAGCAATATGGATAAGAAAGAGCTGAGAAGATCTTTGTAAGAATATTTTTTTACATATCCTCTGAAAAGGTCGGGTTTAGTACCCCCAAAACATTTTGCAAATAAACGATTTTGGCAACAGGTAGCCAGTGAATTTGCATGTGAGTTTCTCTTCTCAGGTGAGTGGCCTGCCTATAGGCTTAAAGGGACTTCCACTTAGAATCCTTGTTTTGGAGCTATTTTGTTTTGTATGAAATAGCTTCAGAGTCATTGAGACACCGAGCAAGGATAAGAATGTGGGGTTTTTTAGCTTGGGAGTGAACACAATCTGTCAGGATATGGGAATCCTTTCTCCCTGTGTTCAGTTATTTATGCATAGTCCAGTAGTGTCAACAGGAGAAGTCGATACTACCTGAACTCAGAATAGTTCCTAGCCTGAGTTAAGATTGTCCCAAGAGAGAGGTGAGAAAAATTTTTTTACCTGAACTGGAATAGCTTTTTATTTTTATATGATAAGGGGTTGCGGCAATTGGAGACTGAAGCGAGAAAATTATTCATATAGCTTTGTGCATAAATTCTAATGATTTTTTACTTACCCTTGCAATGGAGGCACGTTTAGAAGGGATGAATCTTTACTGTAGCCATATATCTGAACCACCTTTGATGTTGAATTTTGAACATAATCTGAAATTTACAGTTTTAGCCTACACTAAAATATGATCACAATTCTTCCAAGAATCACAAGCAGTTGAGTTTTCTATAAATGCTATCAATCTAAATTGCACAGGGTTTCTTTCTGCTCTGCGCCACTCTGTCTTACCCCTTAAACAGGGATCAGAACAGTTGGATGCTACCCAGTCCAGTCTTGGGGAATGTTGGCTCTTAATCCAAACTTCAGATCTCATGTTTGGTGATTTCAACATATGCTCTTAAGTTTTGATTTAGAATAAACAAACGCTTCCAGAATAAGGTATTTACTGTGACTTTTTGTGGCTAAAGTTTGAAGAAAATCTAACTTTGGTTGTGTTTTGTTATTTTAATTGTGCTTCTAGGAAAAGACAGAGAGATTTTGCTCACTTCATGAAGTGAAATTAGTTGTATTTGCTGCAGAGAGAAAGAAAAAGGTGTTTTGCTGAATATGTATTTTTAAAGGGCATATGGTGATAAAACAAAAATTCCATTTGCATGTAAATGATTTAACAGACCACAGTAAGAAACTAGAATACTACCAGTTCCTCAAAATGATGTGGTGGTGAAGGTGACTGGCTCTGTGCTGAAAAATGTGTGGGTTTGGCATTGGGGATTTTTTTGTACTGCATGGTAATAATTCAAATTAAAGTCTGTATAATAATCACATTGAGATCTTATTTTCAACCAGATATATAAAATATTGCTCTAAATCATACTGATAATTTTCAGGCTTTAATGTTCTAAGAGTTTGTAACTAGCAGCCTTACATCTACTGTTTTGTGTTTCTATGGCTCTGTTTCTAGTGGAACATGAAAGCTGCTTACACTATTTGTAACTGCTTCAATTTCAGGTAAGCAGAGTCTTGAAAGAGGTTGCACATAAACTCACTTTCTTCTGTAATGAAGACTGTATATCCTTTCCCCCTTGGCACAAGACTTGTCTGAGGTTTAGGATGAAATATCTAAAAAAATCTCTTTACAATATATGACCCTGTTTACCTTCACTTTCAGTGAGGCTTCCGCTTCGCTCCCAGATCTTCAAATATTGTATTTAGATCCGTATAACCTACTAATTCCAGTGAGAGAAGGTACTTTTTGCGAATCTGCACTTAATAGTTGATTTACTTTGGAAAATTGGATTCAGGCTACTGAATTATTTAATCACTTTTGAACATTTTACTGCTTGTTATCAACAATAAACATAATGCACTTTCGAAGATGTTGCTCTTCGCTGTAAACAATAACAGTAATCTCTTTGTACATCTATAATCACCAAGTATTGCAAAGCAGTATTAAAATATGAAGAAATTTCCAACACACAGAATTTCATAGGATCAATTCAGTAACAGTGTACATTTCAGTAGCATTTATGTTAAATCATTTTATTGATTGTTAAATAGTTTGTAAACTGGAATGATTTTTTTGTCTCATTTGCAGAATGAGTTGCTTTTCCAGTTTAAAAAGTTAATGCTTCAGAGTCTGATTGGAAAGTAGGGCTATAACTGTGATTTTTGTACTACTTGAGCCCTGATAAAGAAATTACTCCACTTAGTAATATGGAATTGCAGTATTAAAATACTTTTCTGGATATAACATTTGAAGATGTAAAAAAAATGATGTCACTCTCTCAAAAGAATGTCCTATATTCCCTTAACACTGTATGCAGGTAAAGCAGTGGAAGAGCATTGGATATTTCACAAGATAGTTTAATTCCAAAACGTCCAGCAGGAATTCACCTGGAATATTGTTTTGAAGATATTGGTATACAGCTAGGGCCCAAAATGCCTTTTGTGCCAAGAAAGCTAATTTTTGTATTTTAAAATTAATCTAGCCAAAATCTGGATTAGCTATGTCACATCCCCTTAACCACAGGCATGTAAACCTAGGATAGACAGCTGTTTGGATGTTTCAGACTGGGACTCCTGCCCTCAGCAAACATATTTGATTCTCCTACATGGTCACTTGGCTGCGTGTACTCATGCCCATATGCTTGGATGGCATTGTGCCCGCTCACTAGTTGGTCAAACTGTTCCATTAGGGCTTAGATGCCAAGATAACAGGTTGAGTTGGGCACCATCTATAACAGCATGCGTTCTATCAGTTCTGAAGGAAATCTTTCCTCAGGGACAAGATGCCACGCTGCATAACTTGCCTTTTTGCATTCATCTTTCTTGCCACTTAGATGTTCCAAACACCCCAAAAAGAAAAAAAGGAGAAAAAGACAGACTGAGGAGAAATTTTTGGCTTTCAAAGAAGTAATTGTCATCATAGCTGTGGCATAAACTCATGAAGTTCACAGGGGATTTAGAAATGCATGCAAAATGAATAGTGTATAAGCCCTCAGGCAATCCGCATTAATTCAAGCTTAAATCAGACAACACCACAAGTGGGCAAAGCGTAAAAGAAGTAGAAGAGTCACTGAAACATTTTGCAGTTTGCCTTAGATAGCTGGAAAAGGCCATTGTAATAGTCTCAACGTTGCTTTATGTTTACGACAGCTGATAAAGTTGGGGAGAAAAAGTTAGCATGCTTTCAGGTTCAGTGTCATCTTCCTATGAACTTTGCTTTCCTTTTATTCTTAGACTATTGTAGCTACATAAACACACTTCACTGTGTGAAGATGAATGTGGTATTATTTAGACATAAAAACAGTAAAGGCAGAACAGTTTTAGGAATAGTCATCAAAAGTCAAGAAAATTCATTGCTTCTCATATGTCAGCAGAAACTAAGTTACTAGAAATTATTGTGCTCAATTGGTGATACCTCCAAAATGAGCTAGGGAAGAGGCAGCAGTGTCTTAGACAAAGTAATTGTTTGGTGAGCCTGATCTCCTTAAACACTGGGTAAACGAAATAATGTATATACTGATTCAGAACAGGGAATTGCCTCTGATGATGCCTATATCTCAGAGGTAAGAGTATGGCATATATAATATCACATAGAAACCTCATCGAGACCTTGAAGAACTGGCTCTGGAACAGCATTGTTGTTGTAGCATTTACAACAGTAGCTGTTGGAAGTTGGTTAGCAAGGGTAAAAATCTTAACATTTGCTTTTTGCTGACAAACACCAAAAGGATTGACTATGGTCTATACAAAGCAAATATAAAAATGATCAGAAGTGGATTTTCTACCATTGAACATATTAATTACATTTCTTTTTTCCCTATTTTCCTACCACGAGTCCTGCTGCATTGCACTTTGGGACACTTTCTTGGCTGCCATGTTGCTATGAACTTGGTTGTTTCATTTTAAATAATTTTTGAGAACTCTCATTACATGAAAGAAAAGAAAAAGTTGTCAGGGTTCCAGAAGCATATACTGCTGTAAATGTGTTATAAAACCTTAGTGCTGTGTCATTTCTAATTAATATAGATTTATTAAAACTGGCATGACTTTTAGACCATTTTCACTGAAGCAACTGAGAATAAATCAGACAGAAAAGCAACAGATGAGGGAGTTTTAAGCAGCTTAGTGACCTAAATCACTTGTTAGTCCCTGTCTCTTCTTGGATACGTTACACAGTTCACATTTTTTCTACTGAAAATGAATTATTTCGATAATGAGAGAAAGAAAAAAATTAAAATCAGACAATTACTTTGAATTAACTTATAAGACTGACTGTGATGTTTTTGTTACTGAGTGCATAGACAGGACAGATACTGACCTCTCAAAGTTAGAAGCTCCAATTCAAATTACTCTGCTACTTGGTACGTGTGTTATACTTACCATTATGTAAGTTTTCCCACTTTGTCTTAATGCTCATGTTGCTTAATGTCATCTCAATTACTTGATATGTTGTTAATACAATTCTAATGTGAAGTAAGCATGTTTCAGTTTAAGTCATCCATATGTACTTAAAGCAGTCGATACTAACTAAGAAACAAACATGTTTGCTTTCTTTCATTCCTCCTCCACTGTTAAACAAGTCATTCATATCTTTACTACTTTGCCAGTGCTGGTCTAGTACAGATTGCAAGAGCTGAGCCTTGGTTTTGGGTTGTTTTTTTTTTTCCCCTTTGAGTAAAATCAGTATAACATGATTCTTTAATATAAGGGCTGAGGAGGGGTCTTGGACTTAAATGGCTATGTTTAGTTGTTGTGGGATTTTGTTGGATATCACTAGACACTGATTAACATAGACTGGGAGTGATGACAAAGCATGAGTGTAAGAGCCAGGAACGGAAGAGCTCTGATCTTGGCACTGCTGCTGTCTTTCAGCAAGACTTTGTCTAACCCCAGACATGGGAAATTTCAGGGACTTGTGATCTTTCAGAATTAGCCTTAGACCTCTCTCTGTACCTTAGTTTATTCATGTGTGAAATAGATTAATTATGCACAACTAGTTTTGTAGTGATATATGAAATTCCTGGATGAAAAACACTGCAAGAACGCAGGGTAGTATTCTGTGTAATAACACCATCTGCTTTGCAGGAACTTCATTAGAGAAGAAAGAGGAGAAAATAATTCATAATTTCATAGTAAGCTGTCCTTTCTTTCTGTTTTGGGTTTTGTGTGCTTTAGCACTGCCCAGGTAAGTTCTCACGGTCAGCAGCACTTAGGGTTAGTCTCAGCAGAATTTCCAGAGCCTGCTTTCTAATTCAAACTTATTCTATGGTAAACTGTCCGAGCTGAGTGATTGTGAGCCAAGAGTTCTCTATAGGCTTATGGAAAATTGAATGATTATTACTAATGGGGATATAGAGCATAGGTAATAACATATCAGTGTGTGCTTTTTAACATCCAGTAGGCTTACAATACACATGGATATTTTGTAGTCCTAATTGTTGCGGCTTTTTGAATTACTTCCTTGCTGTGATTGCAAGAGTAGTGAGCACAATGGGTCAGGCAATTCTTGGTAAAAAAAATTATTTTAATATTTGTTAGGAACACAGTCCAAACATAAGTGAGTTAAAAAAATTACGACTCCTGTTCTAATATAAAGTAGAAACATTATAAAACAATTCTCAGTCTTTTGCTATCAAGAGCTATCCTTTATCTCTTGCAGATACATAACTTGGTTGAAAACTTTTCATTATTTTTGACTTACTAGCCACAGAAAAGATATTAACTCAGGTTAAATCATAAGCCATCTATAAAAACTCTACAAAGTGGGCAAGCAAATTCTCTGTGTTAAAGGTGTGGAAACTGCGGCACAGGGAGGTGAAAAAATTTATCGGAGGCTTCCCACTAGGCTACTAGCATATTTAATAAACAAAAGGAGTCGTTATCGCCAGGCTGGTGCTCTGTCCTTTAATTTTGCAGGTAAATATATGGTTCTGCTTCCCAATAAGTGAAAGAGAAATGGAGAATTAAACTGAACTTTTTTTAGAACAAAAAATGAGATCTAAGGGTTCAGGGGGCTAACATCATTTATTTATTATCAGCAAAATGAAGTAGCTACTTTGCAGAGAAAATATGTTTAGGCTGTGGTTCTACAAATACTGATACTTAATTATTAATATTAATATCAGCAAAGCACCATAGATTTGAATTAATTTAGGCATGGATGCACAATCACATTTTTGTTGGATTGGTCAAAGGCTGTTCAGAGGGTTAATGCCAGCTTTATCCTTTTATACAAACTTCATGCTGACTGGAGAAAGACAGGACATTCCTGAATAAAACCTGGAGCTTTAAAGTTAAGTCTTCAAAAGATTTGTCAACAGAGGTGACTGCAGAGGGAGTCTGTACCAGTGTAACACCTTCTGTTATGTGGCCGCAGCATGTTGGTAGAACTGCTAAACTTGGATTTACTCTACCGCTAGCCCCCACTGCCATAGCTGCAGATGCTAATGGGGTCCTGATTCAGCACAGTATTGAATGCTTAATCCACTCCTGTTTAGCAAAACATTTTGCTTGTGCTTAGTTATTGTATAGTACCTTATAGCTAACTCTTTTCACGTGAAGTAAGCTTAAGTGAATACCTAAAGGTAAACACATGTTTAAGCACCGAAGAGGAGCACTTCAGCTTTATAAGAACTGAATGATTCAGACTAATGATGGTTTTGAGCTGACAAATTGTTACTCTGGAGGAATACTTAGGATTTACCATTTGTCAAAAACCATATTATTGTGTGTACTAATGATTTTATTATATTCTGAAGTACCTTTGTGTCCCTTCAAATAGCGATCTCATTGATAAAAGATTTAGTATTTTGTGATTAATCTTCCCTTAATATTAGTGCGTAAAATCAATGTCTGCAGTTTGTAACTTATGCATGTACCTGAAGGAACTGGAATTAATAAAAAAGAAATTGCATATTTTAAATGAAAATGAACATGTGATAATGTTTAGCTAGCAGATTCTCCTAGTCTACATACTTCTACCCTAATCTTCAGGCTCTGTATTAAGCCGAAGGTTACTTTTTCTCAAAATCCCCAGTGGCAATCACTCTCTCTCTTCAGCCTTCCCATGGCACATCAAAGACAAACTCGGGGAGAGAAAGGTAAGAGGAAGGACTTTATTAACCTATCCATTTTATGTAGGCTACCATTCTTTCTGTATTAACATGTTCATTACGCGACCTAGCTGGATTTGCCTGAACAATGACAATAATCCTTACACTCATGTCAAGGCGTTTTTTCCAGGATACTGGGTGTATCTAGAGATGAGCGTGTGGGATGTGTCTCCATGGCTCACGTTACATTAATGAGTGATGCTAACGCCCATGTCTGTGTGAAGGCCTAGGTTTCCAGCGGTCCGTTGTCCTCCTGTTGTACAGACAGCTGACCACATCCTGCATAAAGCTGTCGTTTCTAGCCTGACACTTGCAGGCTAAAATTTTGCCCATTTACTTTAAAATACCAGGCTGTGAAGTGTGGGAATTCAGGTGCTGCTGAGCAAGTGCCTCAGCTGTCAGTTGTACAGGTGAAGGCGATAACCTCAGCAGCCATTTTAGCCTAGGCCTTCCCCAGTGTGGGCCTGAGCTCTCAAAATGGCATCCACAGCTGCTAGCGTGTTGGGTGGTGCTAGACCCAAAGGAAGCTCTGAGGGCAGCAGTCACGTCGTACGGCCAGGCAGCCTCTCCCACAGAGCCCACTGCTTTCTCCTGACAGAAACCACTTTCCAAAGTCGAGGTTTGGAAAGGTGTTTCACATCCATTTGAAAACAAGCTTGGAGAAGAATGAGCAGTCTCTCGTCAGGCCTCTTTAGCTACTGGTTGGTATGTTTACTGGGAGGCCTGTGATGGCTCTTGCTCTCTCATTGGGAAGACTGACATCTGTATTCCCCATACTGGAAGAACATGCCTTCCCCACTCCCCCAGCCTACAGATTGTCCTCAGATTTGAGGGGATGCTTTTTGCTCTGGACATTGCCCTCTGGTTATTTTGATGATCTGCTAGAAGAAGCCATGGCTCCAATCTTTCCTTTGAGGACTGCATGTATAGGTTGTTGAGTAATCATTTTGGTGGTGGTTTTTTTTAATATTATTTTATTCTAAATTTTTTTAAAAAGGCAGCCAGCTGCCATTTATTGCCAGTACCCAGTCCAGAAGGGACAACCTGAGCATTCCTACTGAGTGCCACCATTCTAGCAGAAAGCCACAGGTTTTGTGTGAAATGAGCACTGAGCTGCACCAGTGATGTGGAAACGTGGAAAAGCAAAAAGTGAGGTATATGGATACTTCAATGGCAGCTAAATGAAGCTCTCAAGGATCAAGAATCTTTAGGTGCCCCAAATACCCTTTTGAATCTGCTCCTAAATACCTTTAAAATGTATTGAAATTTTACTAATGTACTAATCTGGAAGCCACTGAAACACATGCTTAAGTTGTAAATTCATAGGTAGTTCCATCTAAAGCCTGCTCCATTTAAAGAAAAGCTTGTACTTATGAGCTTTGCTATACTGGAACCTAAAGATGACCATTTACACCAATGTATGCAAAAAATTGAGTGCAAAGTTAGTTCATTTGCACATGCAAGTTTTCATGCAAATATTTTCATTTGCAGTAATGATCATTTGCATGTGAACTGTCTCTGCATCTGTAAGTGGAAGTTGCGAGCGGAAAACCGTGTGCAAACTTTTTAAAAATCAAACCTTGATATCAGTGTGGTTTTTAATATAAATATAGTCTTGTAGGTGTTTGAAATCCAGTCATAGAATTTCTCAATTCAGTCAGGAAAATATATCAAAATTAAGTATACAATGTAGTAGTAAAGCTACACCAGGGAATGGACAGGTGCACAGAAGTTACTTTGAATTAAAGGAGGGTGTAAACTTGTATAGCATCAGAGGCTTCACAGGAACAGTCCAGGTGTACACTTTTACCCCTGATAAATGTTATGTAGTTAGGACCATCTTTCATTTAAAGAGAAACTGTTGTGTGGTTTTGCAGTGTGTGCTTGTAAGCTGCCACACAGCAACTGAAGTTCATACTTATTTTACTCTAAAGGCACTGATTCATATATCAGAACCCTTGTTCAGGCTAATTAATTTTTATTTATTAATTTTTGTTTATTTTGCTTCTCGAGTGTATTAGGCATAAAGGCATCAAAACTATTTTAATTCTGAATGAGATTGTCCAGACAGCAGAGTTTAATGCAATTTGACAAATCCACTTTGCATTCTCACATTTAGTTAATTTGGATTAATTTTCTTCAGCACTTCCAAATAGTTAAACTCTGAAGCCGGAAGGATTAGTAACATATATGTTTAGCTAAAGAATACAAGTATTTTTGTCACTTTTTGAAATAATACTTGCATTGTTTTTTTAAAACAACTTGAGCGAATCCAGAAATTATTTTGGAACTGAGTGTTCTAACAGAGTGTATTAAAGCACCACACACACACCACTGAGAGATGTCTAAGCAACTTTCTCTGGCAGGGGTTTCATTTTCTGATCGCCATTCATAGAATTTCTAACGGAAGTGTTTTCTTATCTTAGCCAAATTGTAAATGTATCCATTGGATAATTTTATAAACTATAACATACGTACATATGTGTTCATTCCAAACACTATCTGGCTTGTAAGCATTTAGTTGGAACTGTAATACCCATAACAAGTTAAAATTAGAAAAAAAACTCACTTTGACTAGAATCTACTTTTGAACCTAAGGAAATCATATAAAAACACGAACTGTATATGACTATGGCACCTGCTGTTTTTCAGGGGTTTATAACATAAACTTAGCCATAAAAATACACTCCAGGCTGAAACTTGGTATTTAAAAGTCTCAGCTCAGCAGGATTTTTAAATCAGATTTGGTTTAAATTAGTTTGACTCTTTTTCAGTTATAAAAAGGAGGGTGGAGGAAAGAAATTTTGATGTGTCAAATATAATTTTATTCATTCCTCTAGCTGAAAAACAGTTTTGCTTTATAAGGATATAATTTGCAGGTCGTTAGCCCATAACATGGAGTAGGGAGTCAGGGTGTCAAAGGGGGAAAAGAGGGAGAGAAAGAATTACCATCCAAGAACTTGGCATTTGCAAATGCTTAATGTCTTCTGTGAGAACATTTACCATAGATCCTTACTGAGCTTTCATAAAACTGTATCCAGGATATACAGCATTTTTTTAATTGAAAAACATGCTTTCATTCAGTAAAGTCAGTAACTCATAGTTTAAGGTCTGTTTTGTTATATGTCAATGACTGGTGGATGAATTATGTTCAGACATAATTGATTTAATACTTTCTAATGGTGACATTAAAGAATCTGAAGCAATCTGGGACCTCAGCTTCCTCTGTGTTTTACTGGAAGCTGGGCACCTACAATCCCTCTGGCTCATCTGCAAAATCCATCCTCCTTCTGTTGTATTCAGTGTATGTAAAACACAAAACCAATTTTAATTAACTGAGGATCAAATAGAAAGATTGACATCATTTACATTTACAATGCATCACCATTTGTACATTGCTTATATATATATACACGCATATGTACATACTGGCATCTCTGCTTATAAAGACCTTCAGTTGCAGCAGAACCTGGTAGATGACTGGGCTGAAATTTTCCAGAGTTGCCAGTGGCTTTGGGGTGTCTCTTTGCCCAAACACTTTGGGCCACATTTTCAGCTGTTCTGAGAAAACACAGCTCCAGATGAAGCCTTTATAAGCTGTGGCTGCTGAACACTATAGTAAATCAAGCTTTTGGGGTACAGAAAAACTGAGGAAGCCAAAACTGGAGGGCAATTTTTTTTAAACTTAGCTAGCAAAGACTCAAAATGGCTAGTATTAATTTCTTTGAACAGAATACATTATGTGGTATTCCTCCTTATTTTTAATGCTATTATACAATGGAATGCATTACCATAGTGTTCCCTTCTCCCATCTGTTCCTCAAAAAGAAAAAAAGAGGAATGTAACATTACAAAAGGGCTCTTGGAAATGTTTATGTAAAGTACTACTTTTCGTCACTAAATCAAACCTGGAGACAAGCTAGCAGAGTGTGTTCTTTCTTTCCCATATAGGGGCTATGCATACTTTTGCTTTAACAATCAATCCTGAAATGTGGACATTTTCGCTTTCAGTTCATCTCGCGGTACATAACTCTGGAGAGATGTGCCTGATGCTCCATGAATGATTAGCATTTAGTGATGTTGCTCTCATTGTGAGGTACTGCCAAACCACAATTTGCAAGTACCGAATGTCCTGAACTGCAATAGGATAATTTTGATACTTCAAGCTTGGCATTATCTCCATATCTCGGGTTTTGCTTTAAATTTAATTCTCATGTCTGTCCTAACGTGGCTATTTTACCAATAAACCAGACACGTTTATTGTTTCTTCCTTTTTTTTTTTCCCCCTATTGTTCATGCTTTGACAGTTCCATAAAGTTTATTTCTCCCTGCTGCTTAGTGTCTTTTTATTCTGTTTGTTTTTCTCTACTTCCAGCTGGGATATAGTTTAATGAATTATTTTTCAGTGTGTGTGATATGGCTTTTATGGCCTGCCTTTGGAGATTGTGATTAATACAATTTTGTTTTATTCTTTGCCCTGACCTGGTTCCCAGTGCTCAGTGTAGTGATCATCATTGTATTAAGAATATTGAGATGATATTATCCATGTTAAGCCTGGAACATATTTTCATTCATTCCATTTTTTATTCTTCTGCCTGGATTTTTAATTTTAGTTTCAGTCCTGAAATTTTTGTTTCCGTGCCAATATCTGTACATTTATTTTGTGCTGCAGTTGGGTAAGATCTCTGCTGCTAGTGAGCTATCCCACACAGTCATCAAATCCATACCTTCCCTGAATAAGTTTTTTTTAAGTGATTTGGCATCCAGGTTTGTGTCTTTTTTTTTTTCTTTTTTTTGTGAGCTTATGTGAAAATTTACAGAAATCATTCAGCATGTCAGCCAGGTTTAGATCCAGCTGTTCTTTGAACAAGCAGGAACCTCCCCAACCATGGCCAGGAATACAGAAACTTTGTGAAACAATTCTAATGGGGAGGAGATAAAGGCATGCGAAAAGAGTTGGAGAGACCACATTCCACTTCTGGTAAATCCGCACCTACTAACATAGATTTTCAATTTTCATCTTAGCCCCTTGGCTGCTTTTCATTCAGATAGTCTGAAAATATTTTCTTCTTATCCCAGGTTATTTTGTTTTACTTCTTACAAAAGGATGTTAGGTCAACTGTTTCTCATGGCTAGCTACCCTTTACAAGGAAAAAAAACTGTGCAGAGTCAGCATAGCCAATTCTATCATGCTCTTTCCTTCATTGTTTCATAGATATGTTCAAACCTGACAGTGAGGTATCAGTAGGTTTGAGAGTTTGACTTCTAAGACTGGTCAATTTTCCTTGCCTCCTTGCAGGAGGAACTGAAGAGCATGCTGTTATTGATATATGCTTGTCTGCTGAGAGCTGGTCTGAGACCAGCTTGTGTCATAGTTCTCTAGTAGAAATGTGAGCTCAACTCAAACTCCATCTTGGTGGCAGAAGATTCTGCCACATGTCACCAATCTCTAGTTCCTTTCAACATCTAGTTTCTTTCAGCTTATGAATGTCATATTTAAGTGGTTGCCTTTCAAGGCATAGGAATCCTCCCCGTCTTCTTACTTACAAGAACTGTTATCTCTTTCCCTTTCTTCTCAGAAAAATTGTAGTTCCATCTTCCATATTTTATGTTTCTAAATACCTATTTAGTTTTCCTTGGTAAATTAGTCATATTCTCCCTGCAAGTGCTCTGTAACACTTAGCTGTTCAGGTTTCCCAAAAGATTAGGGAAACTGGGTTATGTGGCCTTCCTACTAGCATTCAAGGTTGCAGTTTTGTCACTACCTGTAATGCTCTTCAAATTCTGCACCTTCCATCTTGAGATTTCTTTTGGTTTCCCTAATGCACCGTGGCATCTCCAAAGTGGAATGAGATTATTGAGAGATTTCTTTCTTTGGATTTTTGGATTTTCTTCAATAGCTTAACACAAAATCACTTGACAGAGAGTCACTTTTGTTGATTGTTATGACTTTCCCAGCAACAGCAAGATGTGATCTTTTTATGTATCTTTAGTCAAGCTAAACCATAATTTCTTGGTTTAATGACAGAGGTGGTAATTCCTTCCCTTAGATACATTTCAGTTTCTAGTGCCATTCTCTCAGTTTTAGTAATTAGTCTTTACTGAAATTTGTACCACTAACACATTTCTTAGACTTTATTATTATTATGTCAGCACTGTCCACACCACTGTGGTTATTTCAGCAGTAATTGTAGTGTTTTACTGAGCAGTAGTTAACATTTTTCAGAATTACATCATAGAATATGCTAATACAATATAAAATGATAGATTATCTATTGTGTAGTCTTAAAGAATAATAGGAGACATGAATGCCAATTAAATGATCTACTGAAATAACATTATGATCTTTTCTCTGCGGTCTACTTAAGCCTATATAAACAACATTACTTTCTCATGATATTGAAGTGATGGTTGTAGAACTATGTTACTGTGAAAAATGATAGATGCATCAGAATGCTGTAAATAAATAGATCTGAAGTCAGCAGCAAAACAGTCTTGGTGGAGACACAGCCCCTATGTGTGAGGTGCAGCAAACAGAAGAAATGGACAAGAGAAAACACTCAATGACATCTTGAAAATGTTTCCATAACTCAGAATATAATACTGGATAACAGGTACATCAGAAATAGATGTATTTATGTGCTTTGTGAGCAGGAAAAATGCGTGTGTTTAATTTTTTCTACGTATTTCTGAGAGTATTTCTGAGTCAGTAATGAGATTTACTGTCAAAGCAATTTTTATTTGACTTTCTACATACTGTTGATTATTTCTAAGTCCATATATGGGATTTTCAGCCAGAGTTAACTTGGATATTCCTAGCAGCGTAGTCTGCAAATAACAGGTCTTTTGATTTGCTTTTTTTTTTTTGTTATCCATGTCCTTTAAAACCTGAAATCAACTTTAAAGATAGGCAAAATATGCTTAGTGGTTTTTTTGTGTTTATTTTTTAACTAGAAAATGGAAGCATAAAACAAAAGCTGGTCTACTTCATTTATCCATTATTGGGAGAAGATACATTGAAATTCTGTGTCTTTTCTTGTTGCTTTTCTATTTGACACTACTTATGCACTGAAAATTGGAAATTGTTTTTATTTCACAATTTAGAAATCTGTTATTCTTGTGCAGAGTACAAAATCAATTTTTTTCTATCTTCAGCACTCGTGTAGTTTTTTCATATTCACTGTGTGCAAAATAAATGACTATGATATCTGCAGGCCATGGATAATCAAGCCCTTTCGTGTTTTCAAATTTTACCATAAAGCCAGGTTATAAGCCACTTACTTTCTGTGAATCAGAAGGACCACTTGTATGAATTAGCTGCTCATCAGTATGAGTACAGAGGTCTTTTTCTGCCAAAGTAAATAGTTGACATAAATACATGAAAATAAGGTTCAAGATTAGAAACAAAAAAGATATTAGTTCCATATAGAAGAATTTAGTCACTAATTTCTTCAGGAGAGGTCAGTTGTCTTCTATCAGAAATTAGTCAGGAGAGGTCAGTTGTCTTCTGTCTTTAACATATTTTTTCTGATTTAGTTTCATACAAGAATTCATTTAATTTCCAGGAGTGATGGTTTAGTTATCAAGATAATTCCATGTTTAGCAGTTACAGAGCTTTTATAGTCAATAGCCCAGTTGTGTTGTGGGTTGTTTTATTTTAAATGAGAAGCTGCTATTATTTTCTGTCACAAAAATGATATTTTTTTCCTTTCTGTCATTTGACAGTAAACTTTGTTAGTTATGAAACCAGATCATTCCGTGTATTATATGAGTCACTTACTATTAGTCTCACTTTTTATGGAATTGAATTCACCTATTTTCTTCACTGGTGAGAATATGAGTTTATTGTTTTGGAGTCCTGCTCAAAGGGAGAGGGGGATGCTAGTGGCATAGCTGGAGGGAATATTTTTTTATCCTTTTCCACTCCATCTTTGTGGGCTTGTTGAAGGAGAGAAGATTTTTTTTTTTCCCCCAACAGGACATGCCGCTTCATTTTTTTTCCTTCCCCAGCAGAGGAAATTTCACACTTCTGGCACTTTGACACATCACTGACTGTTAGAGAACATGGAGCCCCTGTTTACTGCTGGTTCTTGAGTCTTAAACAGCCCTCTACTGCTTTTATTATACCATTAATTGCACTTAATGCAGCTGCATTTCTAGTACGCTTGGCTAAGCTCTGAAAATTAAGTAGAGGGTACTTTGTTATAAAATTCACTGTAATGAGCTCTGGTGGGACAGGGTCTGTTAAGTTTGAAATTACCTCAGGCCATTTCCAAAGGACTTCTTAAAATATTTCACATCTATAAAAGTTTGCAACTAGATAAATAGCCAAAGGTATGGTTTAGAAGAAATAAACCACAGCCCTGCAATATGCACTGGATGAAATATGTACATTTTTAATACCAAATTGTTACATTTATTTTAAACATTTATTATCTTAAGTAATTTGTTAAACAGAAAGTTTTCAAGCCGACAGCATGTAAATTTTAGGTGTTTGGTTGACACAGTGGGTTTTACGCATACTCTTTTTGCTTTCGGTTTCTTAATCCAGACCATGCATTCATGAAACTGGAATAAATTTAGGACTCCCTCTGGGTTTACACAAATTGGTTCAAGAAGGGGTCACACCTCTCAGTACAAAAACCTTATAAGAACTGCTGCAACTATTAGCCAATTAGCTTAATGTTACAACTAACAGCCTGTACTGAGTACTGATCTCTGGTATCTGCCTAAATAAATGACTAATACGCCTTCAATTCCCTCAGTGTTCTTCAGCTATATGACCGCTGTAATGCTTTGCGGCTAATAAAATTTCAGATTGACTAATTTATTGGGTAGCTTTACCAAAACATCCAAGTAATCCTTTATATACTCATTAGAAACGGGTCCAAAATGAATTCTCTGAGGACTCAGTGGAAAAGTCTCCCTGGGATCGGCATCACTGAGCTTTAGATACATTGGCACAAATCGGGTAGAGGATCTTCTGTGGTTTTAGTGCAGCAATTTATCTACTTTTTGTAGATAAACTTTAAGTACGAGGTAATTAGAGGCCCCCAAGCTTGAAATTTATGCACCTTTTTTTTTTCCCTTTAATAGACTCTGTACAAGCCTGCCAAGCTAAGTATTTGATGGATTTGAGTTATATGTGGAAGCTCTGTACCAAACTTGCAGATAGGTTAAAAACTTAAAACTCTTTTCTTTTGTTTTGAGATTTTGAATGTAGAAAAGGGTAGGAAGTCTGTTTGTTAGCGAGGGTCAGTCTGCAGCCTATTGTGTCATGCAGAAATATTCACTAGTCAATAATCAAATACACTGTGGCCATTAAGTACTGCACCTGTTGTCCAGATGGGCTAACAATAAACATGACACAGTCAATCATGCTTGCAGAATAGGGTGGACAGAAGGCTTTGGGGGATGTTTCCAGGGTCTTCCTCTGTTTATCTAGACCTTTACATCTATACTATTCTGTGGTTGGGAGTATCTGGGTTAGTGCATTTCAATCTTGAAATCACTCCAGAAAGTTATGCCAAGGGGCTCCATGGAGTGTTTCTTGTGTTTCTTTTGAGTTTTAAACTGAAATGGCAGCTCTTTTTATTAACTAAGAAAACTATTATTTGACAAAGAATGGAGCAATAAATCTCTGCATGTTGAGAAACATTAAATACCATCAAAATTGTTCTAACTTTAAATGCAAATAAAGCTTGTTCTCTCTGCTAAACTTCATCCATAACAGGATATTTTTAGACCTATGAATCATTTATTAGTTTAGATAATTTTATATTATGACAAGTTATTGAACACACAATTATGTGCAGTACTGCAATATAAAACATAGAATCAAAACCCACCTTTATTAAATAACTCCTTTATAAAAGGGTTTTGGACCAAAAGTACTTCAAAAGTCATAAAAGTCCATATCCCATTTTTCTCCTAGGAACATCCTTTATTGGATGACCAATCTGCAGAAAGGAGAGATGCAGAGATTTTACTTGATCTTGAATAGGCATCTACCCTGCACACTATTTAAAATATACTCCTTGCCCTATTAGCTTCAGTATTTAAAACATCACGGTAAGTTTAGAATCATAGAATCATTGAGGTTGCCATCGACCCACACCACCACCCACTAAGCCATGTCCCTAAGTGCCTCATCTACTCGTCTTTTAAATACCTCCAGGGATGGGGACTCAACCACTTCCCTGGGCAG
>NW_008794448.1:5362036-5368468 GCF_000699145.1 Aptenodytes forsteri
CCCTGCCACTGTAGGGATAGAGGAAAAACACTACCTGTACTCCCGATCCTTCAACCAGTCAACCAGTTTACCAACGTGCTTAAATTTAAAATGAAACATCCAAGTATTTTTGGATCAAGGCATGACATACTGGGGGCATTGCTAAAGATCCACTTCACTCACAGTTTTGGAAATAGTTACTTATTATTTATTTACTTTTTGGAAGTAAGTGACTAGAGAAAATTTATTGTGTTAAGTCAGCTCCAAACATCCTCTTAAATTTGTCAAACTCATAAACCTAAATAATTTTATTTCAGTAAACCGAAGGACAAAATTCAGAAACAATTAATAAATCAGTTTAAATATTTCCAGGAGTTGCCAAAAAGGCTTGATGCCAGACACAGTAGTTTTCAGTAAGTTTAATGCAATATGATATGGACTGGGTGTGTTGTACACGAGCTAGCATGAAATGAGCTGGGAATAAGAAAACAGTCTCAAACTAGATAGTCAACAGATGCAAAAGCGTATGATCAGCAAGTGCTAGTATTTGGTCTCTTGCCTGTTGGTATTACCGGCAAGAATGTCCAAATTAAGCATGTTGCCTCTGCAGTGTTACTTGAAGTGGTGCTCTGATGCCACTTCCCATCATTCACGTGGCTCCAGGGGAAGGAATAAGGATGAATGCAGATGAACAGGCCAATGTGAACCTCATGAGGTTCAGCAAGGCCAAATGCAAGGTCCTGCACCTGGGTCAGCGAAGTCTCCATTATCAGTACAGACTGGCGGTTGGATTGATTGAGAACAGCCCTGCGGAGAAGGACTTGGGGGATACTGGTGGATGAAAAATTGGATATGAGCCGGCAATGTGCGCTCGCAGCCCAGAAAACCAGCTGTATCCTGGGCTGCATAAAAAGGAGCATGGCCAGCAAATCAACAGAGGTGATTTTCCTCCTCTACTCTGGCTCTCATGAGACCCCACCTGGAGTAATGCATCCAGCTCTGGGGTCCCCAGTACAAGAAAGACATGGACCTGTTAGAGTGGGTCCAGAGGAGGGCCACGAAAATGATTAGAGGGCTGCAATACCTCTCCTGTGAAGAAAGGCTGAGAGAGTTGGGGTTGTTCAGCCTGGAGAAGAGAAGACTCTGGGGCACACCTTATTGGGGCCTTTCAATATATAAAGGGGGCTTATAAGAAAGACAGAGGAAGATTTTTTACCAGGGCCTGTAGTGACAGGACTGTTACAGAGTAAGTTTGATTAACTGTATTCTTCTCTCTGAATAGTCTCGTTTAGCATTAGTAGCACCCAGTTCGAGCTGTAACCTGAGAACTAATAAAAGAGGAATTGGAAACCT
This sequence comes from Aptenodytes forsteri, assembly GCF_000699145.1. Taxonomy (NCBI): domain Eukaryota; kingdom Metazoa; phylum Chordata; class Aves; order Sphenisciformes; family Spheniscidae; genus Aptenodytes; species Aptenodytes forsteri. The sequence continues at coordinate 5,363,369 of NW_008794448.1, forward strand.
TTACTTGGACTCTATTTTGCGGGATCCTATGGTCAGACCTTGTTATGGTGGCCGGCGTGCATAAATCCGTAACAGGACAGGGGGCAAAAGTTTTAAACTGCAAGAGGGTGGATTTAGATTGGGCATAAGGAAGAAATTTTTTACAGTAAAGGTAGTGAGACAACAGGTTGCCTGGAGAAGTTGTGGATGCCCCATCATTGGAAGTGTTCAATGTCAAGTTGGACAGGGCTTTAAGCAACCTGATCTGGTGAAGAATGGTCCTGCCCATGGCAGGGGGTTTGGACTAAATGATCTTTGATGGTCCATTCCAACCCAAACTGTTCTATGATTCTATGAAAAAGTTGGTGGATGATTTTGGCCACAAGCTAGGTTATGCCTGTTTGTGGATTCGGTATCACACTGTGAAGAGAGCTGGAGCTCACAAGATGACATGTTGCCCTTTTGCCATAAGGAGAAGGTGATGTTTGGACTTTTTGCTGCTATAGGCATCATAAAAACACCTGGTTCTATTTTCTGATTAATAAAATTAAATTATTTTGGACTTCCCTGGGAATTTTGTCAGGTGTTTACCAAAGGACAAAAATACACTCTTACGTTGAGCCCAAGCAGTAATTATTGTCAATATAGTACAATACAGTATAGTAACCAAAGTAAAAAACTGGTGGGAGAAATTGTGTCTTCATTAATTGCTATACATTCCCTATATTTGTAATATGGATTCTAAGGAAATACAATTTAAAAGCTGACATTATGAATTGTATTGTGACACTTGATTTGCAGCTCTCTGATGATGCATGGAATAGCGTAACTTCACTTTCCTTTCTAGCTACCACTGTTTGAGGAAGAGCTTAAATATATCACTTTCCCCAGTGCAGAGAAATTATTATTTTTTACATGATTAACTTGAAAACAAGGGTAGGTTGCAACCCTTTGGTGCTCCACTATCGATAACAAAATGAGGCAAGAGGCTACCTCCCCTTTGGTAATGAGTCCTTGAAACTTTGGTGGACTGAATAGTAGCTTCTCTGTGGTGTGACTTTAATGAAAACTATGATGTTTTTTTCAATTCCCTCCACGACAAGGCTTTTTGGAACAGCACCCAAGGGTTTGGGGATGGGTGTGTGTGTGTACATGTTTAGTGAGTAAATTTAAATTGTTCAGCCATTTCAACTTAATAAATATCTGGTTCAGTATTTTCATTCCCAGCTATGCTGCCTTCTGGAGCTTCACATGCCTGAGAAAGTGATCCATTTCACCTCCCACAACACAGCTTTAGGTCCTCTGATCATAATGAACTTCTTTCTCCTAAGGAACTTATGTATGGTTGAAAGTGCCATTTCAAATAAGCTAGTATGAAATAGGAAAATTAAGGGAAGAAAGAAGAAAAGTGTGGAAAGAAAAGATGAGTTGAGGTAGTGTAAAAGAGGAAAATATGAGATGGATAAAGGGTGTGCTCAGTCCTTTCCAGCATTCTTTGTACAATGGGTTTTCCTTCATTAACTTTTAACAAATTAATTAATTAAGAATTAATTAACAATTCTTCTTTAGACAGAATATGTTTACAGAGCAGTATAAACTAGCTCAGGGACTGGAAGCAGCCCAGCTGTGGTAACACAGAGATGAAAAAGTTATTTTATCTTGCTTCTTGGGAAGGTTTCATAGCCTTTTTTAGCACAGCTAGACCTTTATCAGTGGCCCCATTAACCTGTTTACAGCTAGTCCACATTTGCCTACATTGTGACTGTAAAGACATACCCTTAGCCCAGCTCAAGGTATTATATGCCAGTGGTTCAAAAGGATGTTTGAACCCCACAGAACAAATGGCTTAGCAACACAGGTGTGTTGTATATGCAGCTCAGAATGCAGTTGAGTCCCTGTTGCCTTGTTAGCTCCAGTGTCAGCAATACTCGAGTGGCCATCTGAAGTGTCAGCTAACTAGTGAACTTAAAACATCACCTCAGTGGAGCTACAGGTTTCTGTCTGAGAACCAGGGGTGAGGTACAAGCCAATGTGGGAGCTGCACCTTGAGCTAACACTGCAGTGGAGACCACTTCTTTGCTGCATGCAGTTTTTGGGAGGGTTGTAAACAAGGCACAGCTTTAAAATTCTGTTTAGATTATCCCTAACTCTTCCTTTCAGTTTATATTCTTCAAAATTTTTTTTCCTTTATTACAAGTGTTTTGATTTTCAGTCTATTCTTTCTGCCATCCACTCTTCCGTTTATCTATAAAGAAGTCACGATCTTTTTTTCTGAAGTCATCACTCACTAAAATAAGCCTTTCTCTTCAGAAGACATCTGTCCATGAGCTGTCACAGCAATGTCTGTCTTTTCCTCTTCCAGCCATGTAGGTGCCTCTTCATTCCTCAGATACTTCCTCTCCTGTAGAAGAAGGGGTCACTATTATGTGAGAATTATTCTCAGAGAAGTTTGAAACAGAATTTTTCAGTGATACTTTTGGAAAAGTTGGGGCAATTTTGCTCAATAGTTAATTTTTCTAGTGCATTCTCCATCTTATTTGTGAAGAGAAGTAGAATATACCTTGCAATAATATTGCATTTGTAAGGCAAAGCCTTTGTGTTGAAAGACTTGTTTGTCAGTATTCACAGAAAATAACTTAATGCATTTCTGACTTGTCCTCCTACAACATTGTTGCGTGGAAATATATTTTTTACAAGTAAATTTCTCAGATTTTCAGGTATTATTAACAAAATAAGATGTTGTTTGATGTACAGCAGACAGTTTAAAATAATCCAAAACGCCCTTAAGCTAGCACAGGCGTAATGAAAAATGTCAGCATACAAACTGTCTTCCAGGAGGTTACTAAAAGAAATTAAGAAAAATAGATATACAGTGTCAGGCGTTACTCATTAGTTTTTCTGCAGGATGTATAAAGGTTGTGGGTGACAGGAAAAGAAAAAAAAAGTGTGTTCTGTGTTGAGTTTGAGCAGTCTTCATTCAACTCTGTCTTTATATTTTAAGTATCATATTGTATTATACTCTGGAAAAAAGTCTTTTCCGTTTAAATTAATGAGCTTCAGTTACAAATTACATAGTTGTGAAAATCTAGTTCTTCAGCTGGACTGAGGCAGCACAAGAAATAGTACGTTTAAGAATTAAAAGGAGATGTTGGAACGCAACAAAATACAAACAGAATTTTAAGGACATTATTTCAGTAAAATCTCAGCTCACAGACTACTGAGCTTTTATATCAAGCAAATGCATACATATACTACCTTAGGTTTGGTGGGTATATAAAAAAACATAATTGTTGAGAAACTATTTAAATGCAATATATTGTCAGTATAAATCTACAGCACTTAAGAAAAAAAAGAAAAAAGATATATTTATCAGTGCTCACAAAAAGTGAGAAAAAGCTGATTTAGAGACTTAGAGTGTTATCTTGCAAAACGAAACTTTGCCCCCAAAGTCGAGGTAACCATCTGTGTCCGTGTCTGATTCAAGTACTGTGTGGGGAATTAATTCTGATGCCTTTAAGTTCATTTTCTAAAGAATACCAAAATATCTGGCTAGAATAACCCACTGAACTTTGATGGTTAAGGTGTTCAAGGTATATTTTGAACTGTGAATGCCATGCTTCTTGTCTTACAGCGGGACAGGCTTGACTTTTTCAGGTAGCAAGTGTGAATCTTAGCTATGAAATAATCAAATAAAAGGAATATTTTTCCTCACTGCAGAAAGAATCTTGCACTAAATTAATTCCTGATGCTAATGAATGCAGCTCTGCTGAAGTGAATGTTGTGCCTACATACGAAGTTCTCTTTGGCTGTAGAGAATTTGCTTCCTGTTTTCTCATTACTAAGCTCTCACTTCCATAACTATTCTGGCTGTCTTCTGATCAAACTTTTCTATACGTCCCTGTTAGGCACTCTCCAAAGGTGAAGGAAACTGGACTTTTCTCACATGACTATTTAAAAAGATCCTACTGCATATAAAAGGGGAAACACCAGTCATGTGCTGGAGCCGATAACAGTAATAACAGAAAATATGTTAACTTCTTATTTCTAATTTGTTTTCAAGCTCATTCATCATGAACTATATGAATTCTTTTAACCTTAGCAAAGATTTAAAGACCATATCACTATTTCCAGTAAAGATTTAACTATTCTTCTTACTAGTCGTTGGGTTTTCCAAGAGATTCTGTTTCCTTAAAAACTGCTGAAACAGACTCTTACATCTGGTAGCACGCTATTTCTTTTTTATATTAAGAACCCGATCCAAAGTGCTGGAAAGTCTTTCCCTTTACTGTAGGGGCTTTGGGCTTTGGATCAACCCTTTTTTTTTTTTATAAGCAGCAGTGCTTTTAAAAACAGGCAGTTCCATCTCCAAGTTGTAAGGACTTAACCAGTATTCTGATGTGTATGACCACTTCCCTTGAAGACTGCTTCATTAGGACTTGGGGATTTCCACTGTAGCTTATTCCTGGTCATTTTTCAGTCCTCAGCAATTCTGAATTACTATTTTAGCTCTTATAAAACTTCTTGGTGAAAATTTCTATTTTTTTTTTTCCTAGTGAGAAATTAAGAACTGGTTGCAATAGGTTTTAAGCATTTGTTACAGTTCTACTACAGCTGGTCTTGGTAATCTCCTTAAATTTCTTCAGTTATTTTTTGAAATCACCAAATTCTCAATAGTTGAATTTTCTTACAGTCTCCCTTATGAACAGAGAGAAGCAGCAGCTGGAAGACAAGCAAAAATAATAGACTAGTGGCACAGTTGGTTCTTACCAGAATCCTCAGTTAATTACACGGTTCAGTTTTGGCAACTGACACAGATTTCTTCCCTGAAAATGTGGATTGGTTACAGACTTGTACCCAGTCTCACTTCATTTATGGATCTTCATTATATCTTTTTCTGACTGCATCACAAAAAGGAAAAAAGGCATGTAACGTACAAACAAATCCACCACCTACATGCACCAGTGTCCTGGTTTTGGCTGGGATAGAGTTAATTTTCTTCCTAGTAGCCGGTACAGTGCTGTGTTTTGGATTTAGCATGAGAATAATGTTGATAACACACCGATGTTTTAGTTGTTGCTAAGTAGTGCTTACACTAGTCAAGGACTTTTCAGCTTCCCATGC
>NW_008794448.1:5368792-5386525 GCF_000699145.1 Aptenodytes forsteri
ATTATTATTATTATTATTATTATTATTATTATTATATTTTATTTCAATTATTAAACAGTTCTTATCTCTACCCACGAGTTTTCTCACTTTCACTCTCCCGATTCTCTCCACCGTCCCACTGGGGGCGGGGGGGAGTGAGCGAGCGGCTGTGTGGTGCTCAGTTGCCGACTGAGGTTAAACCACAACAACCAGTCATAAAACCAAGTCTGAAAAAGCAATAAAGCCCTAAATTCACCTTAGAACCAGAAACAATTCCAAATAGTTGTGCACTTGGATTCATTTCAGTATGTCACCTACTTTGATAGGATAATGATGCATTAGTCAGTAATTGTCTGGTTCTATCATAGCTGGATTTTGTATTCCAGTGGTGAATGCGACTCCTACATTTGCCAATAGCAATGTTTTGATGTATTTTTTTAATTTTTAGTGTTCACTTAACATAAGGGGGTCTGTTCTTTTCCAGTGTTGTTCTTAGCTGGGGGGCTTCCTTTTACTTAGCCTGTGATAGTATGACAGAAAAAAGTGAGTATGCTAGGAGTGCAGGTGACCAAAACCTACAACTGCTTGCATCAGGTGCAGGGTTTTCTTTGTCCTTTGCTACCATGCAGTGTTCTGTAGCCCTTGTTTTGAATTTAAATGACTATATCAAATGTGAAATTTGCCTCTTTTTTTTTGGTGTTTTATACCGAGTGTTTAACATATTACCTAGTTCGGTAACATCTAAAGCTGTTAGTTTCTAAAATTACATTCCATTTGCTGTCAGAAGAGGTTATATGTACTTAAGAAAATTCAGTGAGCGGTTGTAGCCACATAGCGAATGGTTGGCTTCCTGTGCAGACAGTTGTGAAATGCCTAGCCTTAGCATCACACTTGGCAGTGACAGCATAGCCCTCGTAGCATACAGTGTCTTAGGCCATTAACAATTAAGTATTTAAATCTTCAAGTATGGTGGATATATCAATAAAAGTTCACATCTTTTACTCCACCAATAGCAATGAGAAGCTAATGGAAAGAATGCTAGTTGTAAAGCATCTTATTATTTGTTTTCCTTATTCATTTACTTTTTTGTTAGCACAGATGAAATAAGTAATTTTTGTCTGTCAGGAGTTGCATTTTCCCACTGAGCACTGAAAAAAGTTAAGTGTGTCCACAAAACGATGCAATAAGCCCAGCAAAATAGAGAGAGAAGTAAGAAGGGAAGGGAGGGCCATGCAAGAAAGCAGACCTCTGTATAGGAGAGTCTGGTTAGGGGAAGCTGGATATGTTTCAGTGTTAGTAAAAACAGGGAGGATGTGAATCACAGCTTGCACATTTGCAGCACACCACTGTCTAAGGCATAAAAAGGCAATTGTATTGGCTCTAAGGAAAAGCAGCTTGCCTGTTTTGTTCACAGAAGATTCTGAAATAACACTGCCAAGATTTAAGACAACAAAAAAAGTGGAGACGTAACAAAGCACGATTTCTCCTTCTTGACTTTCAGAAATATATTATACCTTGCTTCATGTAGATCGAACAGCTTTTGGTCCCCTTGACATACTAGTGGCATATGAAAGCCCTGTGGATGGATGGAGCGTTAGATTGGAAGTAATAAGGTTGTGCCTGACTTACCTCCGCATTTGTAGCAGATGTTACAAATGTCATAACATGAACCTTTGGGATCAGACTGGAAAAAAAAGCAAGAGAACAGATGTAGGCCTCTTAGTTTTACCAGCAAGTATAGTCTGACACTATATAACACTGTTCTGACTTGATGTTAATACCCTGTCCTCCTCTTGAGAACAGAATCAGTGACACTAACCATTTCTGTAGCACTGAAGCTGGAAATGGGTGACAGCAGTTTTCTTCCCAGAGGAATTTTAATACTAGTTTAAAAGTAAGATAATAGAACTATTACTCCAATAAGTGTCTTATTGTTATATCTGAATAAGAAATCCATACTCATCACTCATTTGGGGGGGAACTGAATTTTAAGGAATTTCTTCATGCTATCGTAATGTTTATGCATTTTTCTGCTGGTAGAGCCAAATCTCGCAGAATGGACATTTATCTAAAACACTGCTAAATTCCTAGGGGTTTAAGCCCTCAATTCACCCCACCTTTGTGTGTCTCTCTCTCTTGCCTCACACATCTGTCTCTACTTTGCCTCTTTCTCTTCCATATTTCTGTAGTCTTTTTTCCCCATCTCTTTACAGCAATTGGATTTCCTGGGAAGCTCCTATCTCACTTTAATTATTGAACCCAATTTCATTAAAGCTACAGTAATATCTAAAGCACCTTTTACTTGGAGCTGTCTCCACCAGCACTTTCTCAGCTATCCCATCTAATTTTTTGACAGTTTTCAAAACATTCTTTTCACAGTGCCCCTTATTTGTGACTAATCCTCTCTGGACTGAAATGTAAAGCCATTTTTCTCTCTTCTTTAAGACTGCTGCCATCTAATAATATTGACCTATGGTTGAAGAATAGGTGGAGTTTTCTGCTTCTTATTGTATCTGTTTGTGAGAGTGCAATATAAGTGAACAGTTTGTATTAGGATCACAATTCTTATTTACATTCTGTATAAATTCTTCCTCCTTCTAGATTTTTGGGAGCAAAAGACAACATTGTAAATATTTGTAAAACAACCAGTATAAAGTGAGTCTGATGCTGGGAGGTAGCTCTAATTCAGTTGTATCAGAGACATTGGTTCCTCCCCTCATGTCAAAGTGCATTTTGCTGCCTTACAGAGAAGCTAATTGCCAGAGTGAATGTTAATATTTACCCTTAATTGTTTTATGGGTGGTGTAGTTCTTTTGCTTCTCCTGCTATTGATTTTAATGGAAATTATGTGTTCTTTTATTTTCTGCATTGTCCTCTACATGGTGGAGGCTGCATGAAGTTATTCCTTCTCCTGTTTCTCAGGAGTTTTGGCCAATGTTCCTGTATTTCATGGGAGGGGAAGAAAATTAATGCAGGAGTGCAGGCCCTTGTATTTTTTTCCCTGTGCTTCAATTTAAAGCAGTTGTGATTCTCTCTGCCACATCACTCCCTCAGGTGCTGCCATTCTTGAACTGGAGGCTTAGCCCTCTCCCTGAAGAATTTCATTGTCAAGGAGAAGAGTGGGGGTTCTCCCATGAAGAATTTTAATCACCCTGTCTGTAGCCCTTTTGAAGGAGGCACAATAGTTCCTATAGTAACTACTACAGTGTGGGAGAAAGGCCAGTGCTCCCTCCCCCAGCCACAGATGGAGAACTCTCTTTGCTTAGATGACTGGAAATTCTTGCACAGCAAAGACTGCATCCTTCACAGTGAAAAGAAAAATCTCTGAAATAAACTCTTAAAATGTACAAGTAAGTGCTAATTAAGAAACAGTGCTAGTTGAGTTATCAAGTAGAGAACATAAAAATCTAAAATATACTTATTTTTAAGGTGTGTTTAACTTTCATTCTTGGGGTTTTTAATGTTAAGAAGTTCAGAAAAGAAAAAAGAGACATTTAGGACCTAAGAAATCTTGTCTCCTCCTTCCACCTACCCTAACCCCAGCCCCCAAAGAACAAATCCTGTGGGAAGGAGCAGACCTATAAACCAGATGAAAATAATTGGGAAAGGAAAAGGAACAGGCTCATAAAATAGATGAAAACTTACACTAAGACAGCCACTTATTTAGTTTCTATTTTCCATTCACTTTGAATCTTTTTTAAGGGGAAGATACATTATGTGTCTTCAAATCCATTGATTCCAGTTCAATTAACAAGTGATATAGTATTTTCTGCTTTTCTGACAACATTTTAATTTGATTGGTTTTAAGTTATTGAAACTAAAAAAGCTATTAAAAAAAGTTTAAAAGTATTAAGAAACTTGAATTTGAAGAGCAAATTTTACTAAAAATTCTTTTAATTCCTGGAGCTTTTGATGAAGCATCATAGATGAACTACTGGAAATAATAAAACACACCTGTAATTGTGTTACATAACATTTTCTTTAATTAACCAGTACATTCTTGATAACTACTTAGTTATTCCATGGAACGTTTTGGCTTACTTTCTCAATGAGTACAGTACTCTACACAGTACAGTAATGAGTACCTGCTCTGTACCAGTGACCGGAAGATGGACACCTAGAATAATAGGCATTTGTGTACATAAAAAATAGATTTGAAATGCCATTGTTAGCTTTGTAAGTTGATTATCATATATTGCATTATGCATCCTACATGTAGTCCTTTGTGACAAATTTGTTCTGATACTTTATTGCTGTGATACTTAGTTGGTAATGGCACAGCATTAATGATTCCCATAGCTTTACTAAACCAAGATAAAATACCTTTCCACATATGTTGCAACTCCATCTGAGATTTGTTTCTTCTTCCCATCTGTGAAGGCAGATAAGAGACCTAAATTTTGGATCATATGATGGCTTATGGTGAGGTAGACTGGTGACATCATTTACTTTCTTTGGATACCCTTTCCAAATCAGAGGGCAACGTCTCTGCTTACATCATGCTGGTTGCCTATCATTCATCTCACTTTAGATCAGGATCTGAATACATATCATCTATGCCTTATGTCCTCAACATATGCGTCAGGCAGAGGAGTTCACTCTTGCTCGAGATTTCTTTCAAAACTTAGAATCAGTCATAAATGGGATAGCAAAGAACAATCAATGGGAAAAAACGTATCCATCACAAGGTATTAAATATGAAGTAAAAGAATTAATAAAAAAGAAGCTTCTGTGGATGTTAGCATACATAGGCCTTTCTTTCTGAGCTGAATGTTGGTTACACTTTGTCCTTCCCTGACATTGCATCTTCTGTTGTCCAGTTTAGCCCTTCAGTCAGTGCCCCGTCTTTTCTAACACACAGCTTTTAAGCGTTTCCGAATTACTTGTTATGTCTCATAGGAAAGCTCCAAGGTCTTAAGATGACATCTCACCTCTTCTTGTAAAACCCTGATTATCACATTCACCTGCATTGTTCTTTCTTGAGCCTTTGGGGTTGTTCCTATAAATAACAAAAGATAAATTTTCATTTAGAATCTACTTTACGCCAAAGCAAATGTATTAGAAATTGATTGTAATTTCTATAGACCTTTTTTCTACTTTGAAACCAAAAAAGGTTAAACTCTGGAAAAGAATGCTTAAAAGATTATAGCCACATTCGTGCTGTGAACTGCTTTGCACATACAGTCATGAGAGACAATTCAGACAACTCTACTTCTTATGCTCTCTCATCTGAAATGATCATATATTTTGTTGATACATACGGGGAGAAATATTAGCCAACCCTATGTGGAGCTTCTATGCAATTAGCCTGATATGGTGATGTATTTTGTGAATAAAATGGATAATGTTCTTTTTGGTGGGGTGTTCATAAACTTTCATATTTATGTAAATCTGCTCAGGCTTTACTAATTAAAGTCTGACTTCATTGGCAGTCATAATTAGAGCTCTTCAAGATCAAAAAAGTGAAACATGGGCTCTGTTTTTTTATAATTCTTCAGACAGCAGATTACATAAAAGAGTGCAGCAGGATGGCCCTATGTCCACCTCTGCTTCCAAGCATACAGAAAGGTGCTGCTCAGAAAAGTCAACAAAATTAAATACAAAAATAAGGGTTTTGAGGCTAATTGAGGAAAAGCCTTTATAAGTAAACAATAGTTCAGGGGAATTAATTAAAAAGTTCAGAATAGTTTTTAAAACTAGTTTTTAAATTATTGTCAAAGCAACAGAATTTAAAAACTCTGGATCTGAATTTTACCAAACTTTCCACAAAACCAATTTATGTTGAAAGGTGGCATGCAAAGTCTCACAAAAATATTTTAGGGGGAACTGATTATTGTGCTGGTGATACGCACTTTCACTCCTAGTGATCAAGGAATACTGCTTCTGTTTAATTAGAATTCTGTCTTCACTAGTAGAAAGTCACAGTGAACACCAGTCTTTTGGTCGTTCTGTGCTCCAATAGCTTAGAAGTGAGTTTAAGAGGAAATCCTCTCTCTTCAGGATGCATGGAAATCTTTGTTAGGCAGTCTACATTTTTCTTTTCCGTAGTTTCCCACTCTTCCTAGCACAATTGCGAATGCTCTTGAGATTGCATTAAGCATGCTTAGACTGCCCCCAAGACACACTGAAAGGGATGTGGTTCTTACTCCACCTCATGCATAGCCAGATTAGTCATTGAGGGAAGAAAGTTAAAGAGGAATTAGTGAGCAGTTAGAATTTTTTCCTTGTTAATAGCTTATTATGGAATAATCCTATGCCAGGAATAGACATGTCAGTCTGGATAGTAAAAGTCATGGTCCAATGCCATGGAAAGTAAAAGATTTCAGTAGACACATTCCTCTGCTCCAGCACTACAAAGTGCATGTGTGAAAACAATCTTTCTATCTTCTTGTCACTATTAACAGTCAATATTTAAGACAAATATTGGTTCAGTCAACTTTTTGATTAACCACAACAGTTGGGCATTCAAACCTTAAACTTTGTCAATTAAATGTAGACAGTACAAAATATGGCCACATGTGAAAAAGCCTATTTAGAGACCTTTGTTCATACCACTAAAACAGGAGAAGCTTGGAAGAAGAATTTAACCTGGGTTTGGAACTTGTGTCCTTTGTGACTGCTGTTGCAGTTTGGTACACATGCTTCAGCCTTCTCCACGTCCTAATTTCCCCTACTTCCTGTTACTCAAAAGAAGAAATTTATTTCATGCATGCAGTACTTTGTCTCTGTAAAGAGTCTGCATTTAAAACGGAATTCACATTTTTAAAATGATGTGCATCCAGATCTTTAGGTCTGTGAAGGTTGTTGAGCTACTTTGATTTACAGATGTTGTGAGCTAAATCCTAAATCCCTTGCTTTCCAAGATTTCTGTGAGCAGCTGAGCCGTGGCTGCTGATGGTTCCATCCATGGGGTGAGAGATTTAGAGATGACTGGTTGTGACTTGTGTGATGGAAGCCATTTCAGTATTTATAGTTTACGTTTTGAAATTTTAGAATAAAATAACATCATGGCCTGCTTTTTAATCCAACTGTGTCAGTCTGTGTCTTCCTTTCATCTATTGTCATGCCAACAATCCATTCAGTACAAATAAGAGGCTTTGTGCTGTGACTGGACTGTGAGATTGCCATGGTTTTGAAAGGTATCAATGTGATATGCATTTGTGTACCCAAAATGGTATATTTCTTCTGATGCAGATAGGTATCAAGAAATCTTGAAAGCTCGAGTAAGTTAAATAACGAGGCAACGAAGTCAGAAGATCAAATAAAATAAGTTTGTTTCCCTTATTCTAGACTTATCTCAATATTCTTGTCTCATTCCTCAAAATGTGAAGAATGATACTTAGGGAAATGAATGAAATACAGAAAGTGCATATTTAACAACTATTCAGTTACCAAAAAAGAGTTGCAGTATGGCTACCAGAAGCATAATGGTTTTCTGTGTAACCTCTTTATTCTGGTTGTAAAATTAGGAACTGTCATTACAGCCCCACATCACCTGAGTAAGTGCAAGACGCACAAATCAAAGAGTTCTACTGCTATAAAAATGTCAATGAACTGAATGGCATGAAAGTACTACAAGATATTTGTTTACGTGTATACCAGCCACTAGGATGCAGGCATCGATAGAGGATTCAATTGACAAATTTTAAAGCTAAGATCTGGCCCTCTCATGTTTTCGAGTTAAGTCACTGACCTTGAAGTGTTTTCATTTGAGCCATAGAACTGAGAGTGTCCCAAGTATGAAGAACTGATGACTTACCTGTAAATATAAAGTCAAAGATACTGTTTTAAAAAGTGTTGCGCTGTCTTCATGCGCTTTATTCAAGTTATGATACTCACATGCTAAAAACCCTGCAATTAACAATTAACATCATAGAACTGGAAGCGATATTCAATATGTAATGGATACACTTTAAAATGCGAGGGGATTGTAAAGGAAGGATATGGGGCAGGAAACAGAATATTAATCGGAAGGCAAATTCCAAATGGTGATGTGTTCAGACAATGTGTGGAAAATATAAGAGAGTCTAGATGGAAGAATGAAAGGGCCTAAAGGATTTCAGGGAGGTTTTGTGTTTTTTCGGGGTTTTTTGCTTTTTGCAATGCTCTTATGGAGACTACTGTGACGCAATGCCTAGCAGGCCAAAACTGTGAATTTCCTTTTTGTTTCTGGTAGATGATAAATGAAATTACCATACAAAGCACAGTGCTAACTGTGCAATCATAATGGGGATACTGATAATATTTACAGTGCTATATATTTCATTTCATCCCACAACTAAAGCTAAAGTTTCTCTCAGAAATATAGGTACAACTCCAGTTTAAGCAAACATTTGATAACGTATCTGGAGGCAAAGTAAGGACAAAAGAAGGATCATCTTTAAGTCTGTCTGCAAAAAGGAAAGTTAAAGGAGTCTAAGTTGCTAGAAAATGTAATGGTTTTTTTTTTTCATTAAATAAGCATTGCTGTTTATAGTAGGCATCACTGCAGCTATAGAAAAGTGAGACAATGCAAAGAGAAGCAAAATGTTTTAGAATCAGAAGGCTGATATAGAAAAATATAAGACTGACTAAGTACCTAAAACTTCTGAAAGAATAATATTATGCTGACATGTCTGGTCGGTCACTATACTAACTGAAGTTAAAAAAAAACAGTACAGCAGTTGGTCTATTACCAACTTTAGTTGCAGTTTAAAGCAGAAGTCTTGAAGAAGACTTTTCTCTGAAGTTGTTAGCATCTATGTCCTTGAATACCTTCAGAGAAAAGAGGAGGACTTAGAAAATACTTGCTCTACAGCAGTCACCGTTTGTAATTCTTGTTTGTTTTCATTGGTGTTAAATTAGCCTGTTCAGTAATGGCAGTCATCCATTCTGCTTGTTTTAGTGGATCCTTAATATTTCATTTTTCTTATCATGCATTGTAAAGAGAGCAATACATAAAGGTGCACTAGTGCTGTGATGGTTCCAGAGGCATTAGACCGTCAGGGTCTTTGGATGTAAATGTTTTTGTACACACTTTAAAAGGGTGCAGAATGAACTTCACCTCCTCTCTGCTGTGGGTATGCCTGGCTTTGGCACTAAGACAGGAAAGGAAGGGAAGGTTCCTGCAGCCCTGTCCCTCTCCTCCATGCTCTAGGTTTCTCTGGTCATACGGCAAAGACAGCCTACACCTAAGCAGAAAGCTCAGCTTGCAGTAGATGCCTATGTTTGGTTATACTCAGGCTCGATTGCTGGCTTTGTGCTCCTGGCATAGAGAGTTTAACGAAATACTAGTTACATGATTTCTCAGCCTTTTTTGTAGTCACTGCTGCCTTTGAAACATAACTGCCTATTATTCACTTTGTACTTTTAAACTATATCATTTAAATGTAGAAGCTGAAGTTTCAAGTACCTATTCCAGCAACTGACATGGATATCTGGGAAACTACAGTACTTCCCTATGCTTAGCAATAACTTTGATATCTCAGATGTGTTTACAAATGTTGACTTTTTAATGTGTTTACTTCATTTCAGTTTCAAATAAGATAAATAGCATGTTCAGATAAATCTCTCATATCTTCCTAATTCCTGAGTAATGTTTAGTTCTTATGCCCACATTTCAAAACATTTACATTATGTGTAGCCTCTTTTTCAATAGTATTTTTCACTAAATTCCACATGCTGTCATCACCATCTACAAAAAAACCTTCTACAGGGACCTGGGATATATTTGAATAAACGATTCATTTCCGGCATTCTCGGACATTTAAGTAGTTTTTTTTTAAAAATGATTCTTTTATCCTTCAAATTTGAGTCACTGAAAATTACGTACCAATTTTATTTACTATATGCAAGGCAAATTTGAAATTAACACTGGTGTATAAAATGCAAAACATCTTTAAATAGTCAATGTCAAACGGTATGATCAGGAGTGCATTAGAAATGAATGTGCAGACCTTGCAACATAACTGTTTTTTATTCAGTTATAGGTGCCCAGCGCAGGAGAAGTCCCCGTGCCCTTGCCATTGAAGTATTTGAATCACATTTGGGAAGTCATATTTTACAGGTAAAAAAATGGCTTTTCCAATAAAAATCAAAATAACTAGCTAGTCATATTTCTGCCAATAATTTGAATAGTATTGTTGTCAGCACTTATATTAATGAGATTTTTTTTTTAAAGCTCATTTTTCCTTCTTTTTAGAAAGCCCACGATTGGGAGAATGTTAATGAGAGGGAGGGCAAGTATTATTTAGCTGAATCACAATATTTTGTTGTTTAGAATGTGCAGTAGGTGTTTGCTTGCAGAATGCCTTCATGTATTTGTGAGTAGATGTGCACAAAACAGTGTTTTGTGTAGGTGATTTGATTTGCCTTGTGTGCCACGTATAGATTTAGGGTTTTTTTTCCCCCACTTTGGTTTATGAGCACTGCTTTCCTCCCTGATATCCCAGTTGTCACAATTGTATATCACAAATTTGCAACAATCTGCAAAGAGAAAAAAATGAACAGCAGCAAGCCTTTTAGATCGCCTTAGCTATGAGATAAAAACTAATCTGATATTTGTCAAAGAATTTAGTCACACTGTACAAGTTGTTATATTCCAGGAAGATTAAACTGAAAAACAATGACCTGCTGGAAACATTCTTATGCATGCTTTGTTTTGTCAGGGTTACTACAACCTTTCTTAGGTTGCAGTAATCAAATGTGGAGCAGAAGCACTTAAGAACAAAATGTGATGTGTTTTGTCAGCAAGGCAAAAACCCAGCACTACGGAAATAAAAACCACCTAGTCTTTTCTAAGTGCGGCACTGAATAACTGCTCTTATTTAGCAATGTACACAGCTTCTCAATGCAAATATATTGCTTGGTGTATTATCTTTTGAGAGGTATGAAAGAGGTAAATTAGGATATTATCATGAGAAATATTCCACTTAATTTGAAATGATTGAGAGCTATCTCTCTGTACTAACTCAGCTGTGGCATTCAAAATCACTATGGATAATGTCAGATTTTTCACATCTTTATAAAGTAACTAAATGCAGAATAGCAACAAAGATAATTTTAGGAAAAGACAAAAACATGAAATTAACTAGTAGAATGAATTTCTCTTTGGAACAAAAATCATGAATGAAGTGATTTACTTAGTTGTACACCCTTGGCAGAGGTCTAGGTCAAGTTTTTGATTCTGTAGGCAAATACTTGTGTTATAGTTACAGTATCAAAGATATCTGCACCAGTATCTACAGTACTGTGTTTGCATATTAGACAGAAACGCTGTTATGCTGTCTCATAAGTGTAGAAAAAATGAAGAAATAGCAGTTTTGTGATATTTCAGTTTATGTAATTTGTCAGTGTGTTGTTTTGAGTATGTAAACATGTTCTATATATCCTAAAGCTATGTTTTTTACAGTATGAATTATAACAAATATCTAGATAAAACCTCATTGAGACTGATTTATATACACTCCTTAAGTATTAGGTATGACCCTTTATGAATGAAAATGAAAAAACTTAGGATGGTCACTTTGAAAACTACTTGACATTTGAGTTTTTCACTTACTGCATATTAAAACAATTAGTGATCTTATTACTTATTTAAGCTAGATGCCCCTTTTGTTTTTATTTTTTGTACTTATATGTGATAAATTAAGGTGTTTTCTGGCTATAACTTTATCATAGTACTAGTGAAGAAAACTGTCTTGCACTTGTACCCGTAACTGAGGATTTTCAGTCAAAATTACCATCAGCATTGTACTGAATATCTGTTGAGGTGTGGCCTTTTCAGAGAGGGTGGTGCTTTTACCAACTTACTCCCATTAATCTCTCAATTGATAATAGAAAGTTCCACTCTGACATTTCAAAGAGAATAGACTGTTGGTGATGGATAAAAGACAAAATGAATTAATAATGGTGGCAGGTTTATCATGATATGTTAAAATCTTGTCTTATTTTAGCAGAGTAATCAACACGTGGAAGGAAAGTCTAGGTCATGCATTCAAATGCACCACTTTTAACAGATCTGAACGAACTTCAAAGTACTGCCTTGTGGTCTTATAGGTAGAAAAATAACCTCCAGAAGACAAAATGATTTTTAAAACAACAATCAGACAGATTCTGTGGTGGAATACAGTTCTAACAAGTTCTTATTTAGTCTGCTGTTCCTAGAAATGATTTTCAAAGCAGTAGTGTGATAAGTATTGTTTGCAAGTGAAGTAAACAACCTTGAAATTATACCTTGGAAATACCTGTGTTTGATTTCAGAGTCTGCTATCTGAGGAAGTTGAATTAATAGTTTGTTTAATCCCTTTTGCTATTAATATTTTGAGGACTGGGTTAAGTGTAAGCTCAGAAATTAAGGAGCCTCTCTAATCCTTCTAATATTTTGATACTTCAAAATTTATTGACAGACACATGAGAAGCATAATACAGTATGTTTAAAAAAAGTGAATATAGTTTATTTATAGTGGTGTTGTAAAAACAGAAATGGAGGCACATCTCGTGATATTTTACATCTTGATTCTACAAGCAAGTAGTGTCAGTTAGTCATGTCAAAAAATTTCCAAGCCACAGCCAATTGCTGCATATCGTGCTGAAGAGATTCCCACAGTAGGTTTGAAGCCAAAGACACTATCCACTGCGTGCTTGTGGAAAAAAAGGCACTGCAAAACATGAATGCCCAAACACTATTAGATCAGAATCTTCACGTCAGGGCAAAAAGTGTTTTAAATATCTTCCAAGTACCATCATCTGAATGATGAACAGTAGAAATGCTTGTAATAGAGGAGAAAAATAGATAATGGCAATACGTTAATTAATTTTTGACAAGATTTTTGATTTGCCAAATTCTGTGCTTTTTTATCTTCTACATTCTTCTTCTTCTGAAAAGTGGTGTTATAATGAGAATAGACTTCAGTAAAGACATTTTCAGTTTTATATTTCTGTATATATATTTTACATATGTTTATTAAATAAATCCAGTAAAAAAATATTACTTCTGGTTCCTGCTATTCAAAAATTTGGCTGAAACTGGTTGTAAAAATTAGCAAGAAGTTTATCATTTTTTCAGGGCCCCTGTATTTTTTCTGTAACTTCATTGCTATCGAGAAGGTGTGGAAAAGGGTCAGTGACCCCGTATTCTTCATATAATCAGGAATGATCAGGAAATGTAGAACTAAATATAGAGAAAAGAGAAAGTTAGTGAATATATTTGCATATGCAAATTAGCTTAATTGATACTGCTTGCCTCTACAGGGATTTTTCATTACAAACTGGAGTGCTACATTGTTCAGCTCATATTGAGTAATTTAGTAACTAATGAGACCAGTTTGCACTAATTTGCATATGATAAATGAGCTTAATTGCAGTAAATAACTTGGAGGCATAATTACTTAATTTTCCTGTGTTGCATGGCTTTTAAGTTCACGTATGAACAACTCAAGATAATTTTGCATATTTAAATTGGTTGCTTTTAAAATTCTTGAACAAAAAAGAACACACCTTACAATTTGAACTGTAAAACAATTAAAAGTAAAAGGTACAGTATTTTCAAATAAAATTTAATGTTTTAAAAAAATACATATTTCTTCCTTTAAAAATACCAGTGCCTTCTTAAAGAATAAATATTTGGAATTAAACACAATGGAATAGTTTTAAAGTCAGAATAGGATGGAAAGACGGTCTTGGTAATAATAGTAGAACTGTGTATCTGAACTGTAGTGAGTGGTACACATTTTGTATTCCTGCATAAGAGTGATAACTTTCATATTTGCATTCTTTGCTTCAGCAGTGCATATTCAACTGTTAAGAAACTGTAACACTTTCATATAGCATTATATTATGGTACACAATAACTTAGACACTAGTTGTCTTAAATTGTCTATACTGTCCTACCTTAGAACTGTGTATCTGAACTGTAGTGAGTGGTACACATTTTGTATTCCTGCATAAGAGTGATAACTTTCATATTTGCATTCTTTGCTTCAGCAGTGCATATTCAACTGTTAAGAAACTGTAACACTTTCATATAGCATTATATTATGGTACACAATAACTTAGACACTAGTTGTCTTAAATTGTCTATACTGTCCTACCTCTACCTAGTTTTGTGTGAAGAAATCCTTGAATGGGAGAGATACTGAAGGATCAATGCAACAAAGATGTCTCTTTTTTTCTTTCCTTTTTTTTTTTGGTAGACTTCGTCAATGCTGAGCACTGTCATGAATAACCATTGTGATGGAGATTTCTACCATGAGTTTCAAAAAAAAAAACCCCAAACAACCCCAAACCAAACCCAAAATCAAAATAGATGAAAGGTCCCATTTCATTTCTGCTATGTCCCTGAAGTTATTGCCCACTACATACTTTTGCTAGAATTGATAGAATTGAACTACTGAACTAGACAGGGAAAAAAACTCAAACACCCAACTACCAATCTCATGAACAATTCAGTCCCATGGAGAGATCTGTTGTGCACCCGTGATTTACAAGTGGATGACAGTCACTGAATTCTCCATCTGTGCCATAAAGGGGCCCACCTACCTTCCTTGAAGCTTTTCCTAAGCCTTGTTGAATGTTATCTTGGAAATTTTATGAGACTCGCATTTCCCTTTTACTTTATATTGTACCTTTTTCTCCCATTAAGAAAGTATTTTGTGATGAACAAAGGTCTTCGTAATTGCAGCAGCAGATTCAACAAGGGAAAAAAAATAGGGTTCCT
Organism: Aptenodytes forsteri; assembly: GCF_000699145.1. Taxonomy (NCBI): domain Eukaryota; kingdom Metazoa; phylum Chordata; class Aves; order Sphenisciformes; family Spheniscidae; genus Aptenodytes; species Aptenodytes forsteri. The sequence continues at coordinate 5,383,467 of NW_008794448.1, forward strand.
ATTAAGATCAAAGAAAAGAGTCTCAGCACAAACATTCTGACCCTATAGGCTGTATTCTTCATCATCATTGAGTCAAGAGCCACAAGATACAAACCACTTAGCTTGGATGGAGCAGTTCACAATTCAGAGGGGATGCCTGTAGTTGATGTGCAGTTGTGTCCAAGATGACCCAGCAAAGTCATCTGTAGTATGCACAAGGGCTGTAAGCCCCTGTTTACTTCCTAGCTGTCTCCGTATCAGCACAGACTTGATCATGTAATGTAGTCCTAGAATGGGAGCGGAATTTGAACTGCTTGGAAGCTATACATGGCTCAAGTGCTGCAATTGGGCTTTACTCCGTGCAGTGGTCCCAGGCTTTCCACGAACGAAAGGCATTCTGGTATTTTGTAAACATACTTCACAGCCTTTTCGCTCCACTGGAAGCCTCAGCTTGTGGATGGAACTTCATGGGGATTTAACTGTGTCTTTACCTCCATCCTATAGAGAAGCCACAGGTTATTAGACCCATTGACGTTATTTCAGCTTTTCTGTATTTAAAGTCAACAAACAAACAAACCACAACAGCCTATGGACATAAGAAGCCTGATGAATTGCTAGCATTGTGAACAATTGAAAGATGTCCCTCATTCTAATAGTTTTATATTCTTTTTTTAAATTACTTTTCTTTTATTAATGCATCCAGCACTGTAATAATAGGAGTAACATGAAACTGTACAAATATAACCTGTATGTCAACATAATATATTGCTGTTCTTCAGAGTGGGTCCCTTATTAATTTTGAGGTAAATGTGTGGGATGAATGCAACACCTCTGGTTTCTAGTGAATCATTCCAGGTGATGCCACTACCATATAGAGTAGCTTAGACTATATCTGGGTCACTGGCTTATTTTCTGGAGCATGTCAGACAAGCTTAAGGTTCCTCAGGAAAAAGGAAAATTAGTAACAGTCTCTTCACTCCAAGTGAGCACTCTAACAGTTAGTCTTCTGTTTGCAGGTAGCTACCACCCCCTACCTCATCCACCTGCACTCCTAAACTAAAGGAAAGCTGTGTCTGTAATTTTGTTCTAGAGGCTGATCCTATCCCACTGTCTGAGCTGTGTAATAGCTGCAAATAACAGATTGAATCATACATGTGATAGATACTTTCAGAAGTACTCATGGACACATGAATGATCAATTGAATGCTAACAAATATTGTTAATATCTCAATAGTTACAAAACAAAACAAAAGGTTTTTTCCCATATTCAACCAGAAAAATTGGAAGTTGTTATTGGGAAAATGTTTCCACATTCTCCTCAAGTTAATGCAGTTTTATCATCCAGTTTATAAATGAGTGTTATCAAATACAGAAGGTGTAGAAACAAATACCCAATTTGAAGGAAACTTTCATACCAGTTTTTTCTCTGTTGTCCAAATGGGTCTTGTCCTCCATTTCTGTTACTGTTTTTGCAGCACTGTTGAAGATCTTTGTAGGACAATGGTATTCTATCATCAAGCTTGGCATAGACAAAAAGTGGAAAGAATTCACTATACATTTTCACTACACTATTTAGTCATGTTTGGAAGATGTTGCTATTTATCTATAATAACTAGATTAGAATATAACAAGACAATGACAGTATTCATTTCTTCTAAAAACGTCTTGCTGGAGAGCATGCGGGTAAAGTTTTCCATACATTGTAAATACGCATGTTCAGCATGCAACCACTTTAGATTGTGCAAAACCTGTGAATCTTTTTTGTTAAGGAAAAGTAGAGATTAGTGAACAGAGCAAATTACTTACATTTTTGCAGTAATGAATGATTTGCAGTACAAGAGTTACACACAATTAACAGTGTCATGGAGAAACAGAAGTTTCTCCTGTAGTGAAAACAAGTACTAATACTTTGCCCTGTAAGCACACTGTTAGGAAGTAAAATTTGCCAAACAGTATGGATAATCATTATTGAACAAGGAATAATCATAATTGAAGAAGAAATTACATAGTTTTAAAATTTGTCTTCCCCCACAAATGTTTGAGTATTGTAAAACTTTGGAGTGGTTTAATTAGATATAAGCAGTAGAAAAACAAGTACAAGTTGACATTAAGTTTAGAGGTAGTTCTGTGGCTGGGTTGGCTATAGCTGAGTGGAAATCTTGTTTCTTCCAATACCTGAATTATTACAGGGAGCCCCATCTGACAAGAAAATGAAAAAAGTGGGCAAATAGACAGGAAAGTATTGGAGTGCTATAAAATATTAGGGGAAAGATTTATCTTCTCATTTGCTATTTTCAGTCGCTCTGAGTATTACATAATGAGGTTATCTCTGTATAACACTAGTCAACACAGAAATAGTGACACGAGACTAAAGGTGAGGAAGCAGCAGATGGTAGTGCTGATGGAGGATTTTTCCAGGCTGTAAAAGGTGTTAGCAGAAAAGACTTCTACTGGCTTGGAGATTTGTGAAGGGCAGTTGCTACTGATGATGTCAGTGGTGCACTTCATGAGGACGAAGACGACCGTTCAGCTTCTTGCAGTCTGTATTGGGTTAAAGGGGTAGACTGGCAACTGACCTCTGTTAGCATGTGTCAAAGGCAGGCAAAAAGAGGAAAATGTGAAAAAGCCAACAAAACTTAGGATACATTGGAGAGCATAGATCTGTGCTGTCTGAAAGTAAAGATTTTTGGATGAAGTAGAGGTTAAGTTATGCATCAGTAGCCAAAAATAAAGTGGAAGTTAAGAGAAGAATTAAGAGGAAATAGTTGTTACAGATCTGTCCTGGTTTTGGCTGGGATAGAGTTAATTTTCTTCCTAGTAGCTGGTACAGTGCTGTGTTTTGGATTTAGCATGAGAATAATGTTGACGACACACCGATGTTTTAGCTGTTGCTAAGTAGTGCTTACACTAGTCAAGGACTTTTCAGCTTCCCATGCTCTACCGACTGAGAAGGCTGGGGGTGCACAAGAAGCTGGGAGGGGGCACAGCCAGGACAGCTGACCCAAACTGGCCAAAGGGATATTCCATACCATGTGACATCATGCTCAGTATATAAACTGGGGGAAGCTGGCTGGGGAGGC
>NW_008794448.1:5389487-5390095 GCF_000699145.1 Aptenodytes forsteri
AACTGATGCTACGTGGAGTAAGTGGGTTGCACTGATCACACAACGGGCTCGAATAGGAAACCCCAGTCGCCCAGGAATCCTGGAAGTGATCATGGACTGGCCAGAGGGCAAAGATTTTGGAATATCGCCAGAGGAGGAGGTGGCGAGAGGCCCCAATGTATAATGAACTACCAGACAATGAGAAGCAATATGCCCTGTTCACTGATGGGTCCTGTCGTCTTGTGGAAAAGCATCGGAGGTGGAAGGCTGCTGGATGGAGTTCTATATGGTAAGTCGCAGAAAACTGCTGAAGGAGAAGGTGAATTGAGTCAGTTTGCAGAAGTAAAGGCCATCCAGCTGGCTTTAGACATTGCTGACCGAGAAAAGTGGCCAGTGCTCTATCTCTATACTGACTCATGGATGGTGGCAAATGCCTTGTGGGGGTGGTTGCAGCAATGGAAGCAGAGCAACTGGCAGTGCAGAGGCCAAACCATCTGGGCTGCCGCGTTATGGCAAGATATTGCTGCCTGGGTAGAGAGCCTAGTTGTAAATGTAGGTCACGTGGATGCTTATGTACCCAGGAGTCGGGCCACTGAAGAACATCAAAACAACCAGCAGGTGGATCAGCC
>NW_008794448.1:5394390-5480519 GCF_000699145.1 Aptenodytes forsteri
GTACTTAGTTGCCGATTGGGGTTAAACCATGACAAGATCAAACCATGCAGCAAAGTGATCCTAAACTTTCTCTGGGCAGTGAAGAGCTGTGCATAATGCAACGAGACAGAACGAGTACATAACAAGTCAGAACTGAAGGTTTGGAGATCGTATAAACCTTTATGAGGGAATGATTTCTATAAGGCACACATGTAGTCTGCTTTGTATACTTAAATTTTGAATCTGAACCTCCTTATTGTCATGTACAGCCTATTTTTATCAGTTTTCTTCCTGAGATTAAGTGGCAGCCAGAGCGTTCAGGCACAAAACCAAAGGGGACACCAATTGCTCTCAACAAAGTGCAGTCCAGAAATTGAACACAATAAGGGAGAAGAATAGATACTTACTTAATCTACGTCTCTATCCAAAATCAAAAGCATTCAGTATGCAACCATGTTTTATCTAGAAAAGCTGACAATTGTATAAAGTTCAAATTAGTCATTCAGAAACAGTGAGATAACAGTAATAAATTGGATGCTGTAATGCCTTAATATAAACTGAACAAAAATGATGGATTTATGATGGTAGTATATACACAGAGGGGAGTACAACCTTCTAAAAAAACCCACAATTTCTAAGTGGACAGGACCAAAGAAAATAATCTGGATTATTTTAAGAACATTAAATTAGGAACAAAATCTTAAAAAAAAATTGAACGCGGCAGGAGAATGTCAGGATACTAAGTGTTATGTTGAGAAAAAGATAGAAAGACACAATCTATTTGGAAACAGTAATTTGGGGTGACATGAAATGTCCAGTTATTAACTGCTCAAACACCTCACCCAAACACAGTTTAAAGACAGGAAAACAGTGTAAATGCTGATACGTTGTGAAGTGAGCCATAGGACTCTGGTAAAAAAAGATTAGTATCTTGCTTTGCAGTGTGCCTTTCCAGGGATAAGGCATGTCCAGTAGCAGTTTCCTCTTTATGATTTAAGGATAGATGCTATTTCATCTTTCTGCAGCTAAATATATAATCTACATAGGAATCTGTTCAAGTTTGATCACCAGTCTCTCCTCAAGTACTCTGTAGATTGATAGTCTTCTCAGAAGGTCATCCTCTTGCGATAAAAGGGTAAACTCTTATACCTGATGTTAATTTATTTAGAACTTTAGAAATCTAATTGTGCATTTTATACTAGTGTAAGTGATTCAGAGTAATGCTAAGTATTTGAAGCTGAAAGGAGGCAGAAAAACCTCTCTCATAGAAATTTTAACGTCATGGGCCTCTATTCACTGTTGGATGCTCTTTTGCACTTTAAACATGTGTAAATGCCACTGAATGATATGGCTCTGGTTTTACACCGGTTTAAATTATAACAGGGGTTAGCCTGATACTTTGCACGATTCAAAAAAGGGCTGGGAACAAAGGCTAGATCGGAATCTGAAAAGGTTAAAAGAGTTGCACAGACAGCACTGTTACAAGGGATGTCTCCGGTCTATTAGCTGGAACACGTAGCAAGAGGATTTCCTGGGTTCAGGAGAATCGAAAGGTGCTAATTTGCATACTCCAATTTGTCCCAGTCACAGTAAGTGCGTCAGATTGACTCCATAAGGGCAGGGCTTTCAATCTGGAGTTATGGCAAAGGTACAGCATCCTAGCAGTTGCTGCCCAAGGGGTTATATGCTAAAAGGAGACTGGAGGAGGGGTGGGAAATAACAAATTGTTTTGCAATCGGAGCTTGAAGCAGTACACTTAAACCTGCATTTTATATGGCAACTATATATAAAAGCGTGCAGTTTCATTTAATAAAGAAATATTTGATCTGAGCAGGACACAGCATACCGTAGTGTGTCATTTAATTCCTGAGAAAGTATTTGAAGAAAACAACATATCTCAGCACTGTTTGTTGACCGTTTTGTTGTCACCTGCTGAGCGTTGTCATTTCCATAGCCAGTGGGCTGTATTGAATCAAACAGAGGGAATAGGTCATTAAAAGAAATGGAGGACTTTCCGCAGCCTGTAGATGCTGAGGGAGGAATTTTTCTTCAGATACATCAACAAAACTCTATTTAATGGAGTCTACATTCAGCTATGATTTGGGGTTTAGCCCTATTTTGCTCTGAAGTAGGGTGGCTTGAAAAGTATAGACAACATAAACTAATGTGTGGGTTCACTAGAAAGAATTATACCGTCTATGGTGTTTGTAAAGATATAGGTGAGGACAAGAAGTGTCGTGGTTTCAGAATGCCTTGTTTCTTTTTTTTCAATCACAGCATTCATCAAGAAAGGAAAAGGGTGTTGATTTTATATAAATAAATAAAAATGGGGAAAAGTCTATTTCATGGGCATGCTGTGCAAGTTAACAGTGATATTTTTCTTCACTTTCTTGAAAACATTGATGACAGTTTCGAAGATGACTGTATTCCTCATTTCAGGTCTTATGAAAACAGAAAGCACTAGAAATAGGCTTTAAACATCCTTTGTACTCCTCTGCAATAGAAGTGAAGGGCAGCACTATGTGCCCTCTTTTTCCACAGGAGCTGGCAAAGGGTAATATTGGAGTCTACATATAGAGAACCATTAAATGGAGCACAGACAGTTGAGATTCATGTGAATGCTATTGTTTAAGGCTGCCTTTAACTCTGAGTTATTTCATCATATCAGCTACCTGCTAGTCACTTTTTCATACTTTTTTTTTGCAACTGTGAGGTCTAAATAAATATAAAAATTAAATATTGACATGGAAGCTGCGTGTTCAACCTTCCCCACTGCTCCAGAAGCTGGAGCCCCAGATGCAGTTCTGTATCCCCTGGATTTTACTTGGAAAGTGCAAATACCTTTACACAGACTTTAAAGCACATAACATTTAAGGGAATACAAATATCGTTGAAATAAATGAGTCAGGCTTGTAGAGCATACTCTCTGTTCTGAAGTATATTATCTCAAAAGTTGATTAAAAGCGGTTGTTACCATTAGTTGCTGCTAAAATGTCACTGTATTAGAATTTCTACCTGTACAGAAAATAAAAAAGGGAGTATGGAAACAAATGATAACATTTCCAGAAGTGAGGTAATTGCGTGTAATTACATTGTATCACATTTTCTTTGGGGGACATTTAATAAGGTCACATAAGATGCAAAACAATGCTGAATTCTGTTCATTAGTTATGCACAACACTTAGCCAATGAATTGTTTTCTTCTTTCACATTTTTTCCATTTTAAGGAGAATACTATTTAGATGTACTATTTTGCATTACTGTAAGACTATACCTCTTTGATAGTGTCTGATTGAATTCAGATTTGATTTAATGAATTGCAAATTCTTTCCTACATATTATTTAAAGTGTGTATCATTGGCTTGCTTTGCACTTAGTTATTGTTATTCTGTTCTTTCCTTCAATTGTATCTTCTGCTCGACATAAAGATTTTGATCTTTATGACTTCATTCATGGTTTTTCTAGCACAGAGGTGGTGGATTATCTGCCTTTAATGCACACTTTAAGGAGAAAAAAAAATCTGTGATGCATGTGTGTCTGTGTCTAGAGTGTGTGTCTGTATCTAGAGTTTTGAAGTCCTCCTCACATTTCAAGAGAGGCCTACAGCAGAGAACAGGAATTGCTTCTCCCAGTCACCATTATGGAGGACACCTTCTTTGCTATAGCAGCTGTCTCCTAGCCCATTGATAAAACCGCTTTGTTGTTTGCTTTCAGAAAAATAACATTAGGTGAAAGTCTTTTTTTTTTTTCTATTTTTTTCCCCTCCTCCTACTGTATGTAGTTTAGGAAGTGGGAAGAAGGAGGCGCTAACAGTATGGGATTAGTCAGCTTTCTTCAGGCTATCAGCAAATGCTTCATAGTCCACAGTATGAAAAACAGTGTTAGTTTTATTGAAAATGAATGAAACAAAGCCAGAGTTTGAGTGGAGGCCTAATATGTAACAGACCTGTAGAGACTCTCAGATTTCCTCTGTACAATCTCAAAGAACGTCACTTATAGGTGAGATTTAAATTGAAAACTGTACACAGTCTTTCAGTATTCAAATCAACCAAAATTTTACACAAAAATGTATTTCTATTGTGATTTATAATTTTCAGGTTTATTTACATAAAGTATTCTGTCAGCAGACAATTCTGGAAATAAAAAGCCCTCTGCTAACTCTGAGAACGAAAAGTTTGGGACTTCAAATAATCTCATTGAAAGACTGTCCTGCTAAGCTTGGTGTGTCTCTTTTTGGTTTTTTGTTTTGTTTTGTTTTGTTGGTGGTGTTTTGGGTTTTTTAAAATTTTTATATTTATATGTCTGAAACAGTAATGATCAAGGCAGGGGTTTTCATCCTTTACAAATTATGTAGTCAAGCAAAATCAAAGACAGAATATGATCCTCCCTTTGAAGAAAAAGGGCTAGATTTTATTCTAAACATAAATAATAGTTATCAAAATTGATATTAGAAGGTAGAAAACAATTCACATTTTCAAGGATACAATGTTGTATTGCTCTATCAAAAAAAGAAAAAAAACCTGGTTTTGTTTATTATAAACCCAAGCTTATAGTCCTGAAAATGGAAGTAATTTTCCATGGTTTTATGTGTCTAATTTCTTGCAAGTAGCCATTTTTATGTGTTGCAGTTGGCACACGATGTTTTCAGTTGAACACCTAGTTGTAGGCTCCTAAAGCTGTGCCTGTGAAAGATCAAACCTGTGTGTCAGCTGGCCAGCAGAAGGTACTACACCTTCCTGTAGAAAGGCCTGCTCTAGTCACTGGTGTTGGCATTGAAGGCATTGTAGGGATTCTTATTTGTGTCTATTAAGGCCGCTGCACGTTTGCATTTTAGGATGCAGTAGTCCACGTTAGGTTGGGCACATGCTGTGGGAGAGGAAGGGAGTTGCTTCATGTGTAGTCCTTGCACATTGAGGCTACTGACTTTTTACTGCCCCCCACATTTCCAGTGTTTGCCAATGGCTAATTAGCAGCCTTTGGCATTCATTCTACAAAAGTTTCCCCAACTCCCAAACAGATTATTCCTGATGAGGGTATGAATTATCGACACGTAGGAGGCTTGGCATGAAGTGACTGTAGCTGCTATTGCTGAATTTAGGAGCATGTATACCCTTAAGCCTTGCTGTAGAATGACATTCAGTGACCTCCCTCATGGAGAGGCTGTGATTTTGGGAGACTCTGAATGTAAATGGAAAATGGCCTTTCCCATTTATTACCTGAGGAAATGGTTAACATTTCTTAATTTATGGATATTATCAAGCTTTGCTCCCAAGTATTAAGGTATTGTTGCATTCTCAAGTCAAAGGGAAAAAACTCGTACTTGTTCAAAGCAACTAAGGAAGAACAGTTGCAACAGCAGAGCACAGCATTTTAGTTTAAGAGCATTTTATTTTCTTTAGCGTTAAGAATGTGCCCGTCAAGGGTGCCACATGCAAATTTCTAAGTAGGTATCAATGATGTATTGGCAAATTTTTATATAGTTTTTTTTTACCATATAGAGCATTTTAATGTGGTGTGTTTTCCTCTTTATAAAAATGTCTTTGTGGTGTCATCCAACTCTTACACTTGCAATTCCTGGCAGTATGTCTAGCAGTAAAAAAATTGTTTTGGATTAAAAAGTAATGGACGGTATCAGCAGAGCTCCCCAGCCACTAGACGAGGAATGAACATTTACACATTTTACAGATTCGCTGCACCTGCAAGATTTCATCATCTGTGCCTAAATCACCAGGAACAGTAGAAATACTGGAATTAGATGTGTAGTGGCATATGAAAGCATTAAGAGATGCATACTATGCTCAGATAGTACTCCTTAATAGAGAGGAACCACTCACTAATCCAAGAAACATGACTACAGGGCAGCAGCAGGCTGACCCACAGCAGACAGACAATCGGGTTTATCAGCAAAGCCAGCAGTAGAGCCAGAAAAGGAAAGCTGACATCCAGATGCCAGTGATACAGGCATCCTACCCAGACTCGTGCATATGGGTCCTGCATCTGTCAGTGTTACACCAGCAGTTGGCTCCCAACCTCGAGCAGATTCTGTATTCCCAATGAGTTAGAGATCCCAGCCAGCACAGTCACTGAATGGATAAGCTAAGTCTTCTGAAACAGTGCTGTTAGGTTTGAAAGGCCAATTTAGGTCGAAAGATGTCCTGTGAGATTGTATGAGGGCTCTTCCCATTCATGGTGAGATTGTGATGCATAAGTTTTTTTCTGCTTATGCGGGCATATAAAAAGCAGTGACACAGTGAGGAAATGACAGCATTTTTTAAATGCCAAAAGAGAAAGAATCCATCTGAAAGGACTGGAACTTACAAGTGTTTTTTCTCATGTGGAAAAGAAACTTCATTAATATTTACTTGTTCATTCTCCTGGGAGAATCGGTGTGGGTTCCTAAGTCAGCCTTGTTCTCCAGAAACTCTGAAATAACTTCTCTTTAATAAAGAAGTTCTCTACCTATACCATCCCGGTTTCAAAACCCTGTGAAGACCAAATCCATTCATGCCACGCAGAGCAATCTCAGAGTGTGAGAAAATCCTGTGACAGACATGAGGGCTTTTGCCTCCCCTCTCCCCCAATATTTTCTCCTTCAGCAAAGTTCTTTATCCAATACTACTTTTCACTGGTATAAGATAATGGGAGGGCTGTCTTTCAAAGAGTTTGAAATAGAAGTATTCATTTAACAACAAACACTTGACACCAAAAAGCATCAAGGACACTCTAGGACTGAGAAACTCGGCACATTGGCCTCCTTTACAGGATGAAGGTGTAAAGAACTTGGAAAGGAAGCTTAAATCATCCTCTTTAATTGTCTGTAATCTCTTTCAGAGGTAGCTGTATCTATTAGTGGAGCATTTACTTCTTGCCAGACTTAGATCCTTAAACTAAATTCACTGTAAGCATTATGTGGTCAAAATGCCAGAGCTGAATTTACCCTTGAATAGACTAGATAGATATTTCATCAGAGAGAGAGAGAGGAGTGGACTGTGAACATGAACACATGCTACTTTTATCGGCTCTCCCCCACAGCTTTGCTTGTATGTTTTTATTTTGAAAACTTCTGGTCAACTCTTTCTAATATAGAATTCGTATGGTATATAGGGATTATTAGGAGCTGACATAAGTCTGGAAGGCTGTAGAAGTCTCCTCTGTTCTAAAAGACAGTGGTACCGGAAGGATTATCGACAGCGCAGCATGTACTTCATAGCTTTTTAAATAAAAAATGGCAATCCTTTAAAATAAGTAGACAATAATTATTAATTCATTTAGCTGGTACTATAAAAATGTTAGTAATTTGGAACTAATATGGCTTAACATGCTTCTACCTTGGGGATTTAATTGTATTTTAGCAATTATGTACTTTTATTTTAAAGTGTTGTTAATAACAACAACAATAATACTTCTCTTAAAGGTGTGATTTTATGAAGTGTGTTTTTAATTTAAGGACATAATTAAAAATACAAACAAAAATGTCCTCTGCTCAGTTTGCTTTTTCTATACAATAATAGAGTTTCTTTGTATTTCATTTAGTTTGCCATTAATGTATCTAGTACTTTCAATATTAGTTATTTGATTGCCCTGCTGTGATTTGTGACATACAATTTTAGAGATGTCGCAGGTGTCTGTCACCATAATCTTATTTCTTATAAAGCATTTTATGCATTACATAAGGAATAAGCACTTCATATTAGAAAAAAGGAAAATAAAACCGTGGAGGTAATTCCCCAGAAAATCTCTTGTTGGAAAGTATTGAAACCTTTAAAAAACATTCTGCATTATTATTTTGCTGGTTGTGCTGTTTCATTAAACTGTATTAATTCCTGATTTTTCTTAGGACAGATGAATTATATCTTTTCTGGCAGAAACACTTCATTTAAACCAAACCACCTATGTGATGTCTGGGGCATGCAGGCTAACTTTAGAAATAGAAGGCATTTCACAACTATGAAATAAAGCTTTTGTTGTGAATTACCCATTAGAGTAAGTTTCCTCTCTTTCGTGACTATAACAGAAGCATAGAAATTAACTCTAATTGTCCAGAACTAGATTTTGTGAGTGTCCCCCATATATTAGCACATCAAAAGGGTTCAAACTAACATGAATTTTATGAGAATAATTTAAGGGGAGGGGGAATATTTTTTCCTTATTAATGTAGCAGCCAATGTATTGATAAATTACTATTTTCATTAAAATTTTAAGTTATGTTATTTAATGATTATTCAAGTCCTCCGTGGTTTATTCATGTATTCATGTATTCTACAGGCACCCCAAGGAAAGGCAGACCTGAATGCCCGTGTGTTTCACTCTGTCCTGTCACACTGAAGGTTCAGATGTGAATCTTCTTGGTTGTCACTGTTCAAAATAGTAATATTAACAGAAAAGCAGTCGTGAACAACAATGCAGATGGTATTAATAGTAGATTAAAAGAACTGGCAGGAATACAGAAATTTCTTTTGGCCATCCTGTCCACAGGAAAAAAGATACGGCTGTGGAATTCAGCAGTCATTGAAGATGGCTACGTAAAGGTACAAGCATCCCTTTATGACCAAAATTGTAGGTTTGTGATCCATTTGTGTGACCTCCTCAACACCATTCATACTACAAAAGATCCTGAAGTGGAATAATAAGTAAGCCATGTGGCAATGTTCTGATTTTGCTCTCCTTTTCCCTAAATACTGTGTATTTTGAAATATTGCTGCAGAGCTAAACCTTTAGGTCACATGTGATAAATTTGTAGCTAATCATCTGAAGTCAAATTCAGCCATGAACTTTATGCTGCAGGAGCCACAGGATGTAGTTAATGGTATTTTAAAAATTCATTCCAAATAGAAGATGAGAACACCTAGCACAGTAAATTAAAATAGTGTGGAAAACACGGAATACACAGATTTTCTACAAATAACTGCTGTTTTTACAATACAATACAAAGACCAAAATCTTGTAGAGAACAGACTAGTGGAACGGAAGTCAGAGTAACTGAGAAACAAGCCCAGATGCATTTCCCTTTGAAATAAAAAACCCATAACGATTACAAAAGCCACAATGACAATTAAATAGATTTTATTTCAGTCGTTCACATGAATATAACTGAATTTTTACTCTGAAAGTGAGAACAGTTTTTCAGTTGCATAAGAGAGTGGAAAGGAGGAAATTCAGAGCATATTTTGAGACCTTTTCAGATATGGAACTGACTGAATGTATGAAAATGCATTTCAGTGTTTAGCTTAAATTCCGGAAGTGCTACATTCTTTTTTCAAAATGCAAAAGTTCTCAAATATAAAAACATGGAACCCCTCAACCCAAACTTTGTGTCTCATGAGCTTTATTTTGTTAGAAATGCGTGAGCTGGCAGAGGTCCTAAGACCTTGTGCTGCTGAAATTTATGACAGCGTCTAAGTGGAATTTTAGTTCTCTAACTTTTATTGCTTTGTTAAGAAGCAAGAGATGTCATCCACTGTGTGGACCTCACAAATGCAAGTAATACAGTCCTGTGGCTCCTCTCACTCTTTTTTAAAACTGTTTAATCCACTGACTCCAGTGGATACTCCTGATTTATACCACTGTTAATGAACCGGAGCTGAAACCTTTTTGCACTCCTGAGAGCACATATTGTCTGTCTGGCCAATCAGTTTTGATAAACTTGTTTGGAATTGTGTTCTGTACTTCAGTTCAACCCTACACTTAAGTTTATGCCTAACTTAAAAGGTGCTTAAATGATTCTCTTAATAGGTTCATGTAAGCAGAAACAAAAAGATTATGGTAGGAATGATTAAAGAAATAGTATCCAGGACTGAATGCCATGAGCTGCTGAGAGAAAATGACTGAATATATTCTGGTCTTGCAAAGGCTTTAGCAGAAGAGCGTAACAGCTTTCATTATACGTAGAAAGATTTCCTCCTTCAAATGAAGTACCTCTTTTAAGAACAACATTATTAATAGTTCTCTGTCAATATAATAAAATCATTCATTAAGATTCGTTTATTTCAAGATAATTTCCTTGTTTTATTTTGTGCAAGCATATATTACCCTGATTTCTGCTTTCAAGGAGAGTTATTTGCTGTTCAAGTCTTTTTCTTCCTTTACAGTTTTTGTTGATGTTGTATTTTGACTTCTGATCATGTGACAATCTTATCTTATGCAACCATAGAGCCATTTGAGATAGGACGTTTTCTAATTACACCAGCTAATCACTTCTAGACTGATTTGACTTGAAAAATACCTGCCTGTTGTCATCACCAGGCATTTTTTTTGTTATTGATAAAGAAGCAATATCAGTACTTAATGAGGTTGTCACACAACTTTCTGCTACCATTCTCCTCATATTGCTTTCTTCAGATAGCTTTGCAAATCTAGGAAATATCTTAGGCAAAGAAAATTTCCTTGACAGTGGAATTATTTTGGGGTGTTTGGGGTTTTTTTCTTATTGATTTAATAATTTTTCCTGGTTTCTGTGATTTGAAACATGGAATATTTCAACCTGGGGCACTGGAATAACGGTGCCATTGAAAAACATGGTTTAAATGTTTAAGTTTGGTTACCATCTTTCTCAAAGAACTTTAGCTGGTCACATATTTCTTAAGTCCCCAACCTATAAAAAGCCTGAAATACATTCGTAAGTCAGTAGTCACTTGCTTTAAAGTCCTTTTCTGGAATGCAGCCTTACCTTTTAGAAGATAACTATGAAAAGAATGAAATCCAAAGTGTCCTGTAATGTAGAATTTCCCCAGGAAATCATTCACCTGCTGAAAATATCATGACTGCAAGTACCAAGGGGAGAAGGAATATAATGTATTCATTGAGAACAATTGTGTCTATATTGCCTAGACTGTCAGGTCAAGATCTCTTGTAAGAACTTTACATTAATACTTGTTTTCTTCCAGTGAAGCTTCAGGGTTAAGTTCTGGGACCAAACGCCACCACCCTTCATCAAAATCTTCTCTTAATCAAAAGTGGCTTGTGTCCTATTATAAACTTTCCAAATATAATTTCTAAAAGTAATGTTTCATATAAATATTGGCAGCTTCCTCTCTGAGAAAGACACCTAGCTGAGACTCCCTATTTCTGTTGAAACTGTGAAACTTCTATAGTTCCATTGGTTTGTTGCCATGGCATTCTCCTTTATGTTACTGCCTGCAACCAAACTATGATGCGTTGATGGATTATTTTAATTCAGACTGTCCATGGTGTAAATGATTGCTTTAGTAAAAGAAGGAATATTATTAAACACAACTTAATACTTTAGAGAGCCATCCTTCACAAAACATTTTAAAAAAAATTTTATATATTTTAGGATTTTTAAAAAACAGTATGTTTTCCTAGGGGAAAGGAGCTGTCTTTCTAACAACCCTGAGATATTTATCCAGAGGACTTAAAATACTATAAAAATATATTATGATACAGTGAATATAAACTTTAAGACTCTTTTACAATGCTAGTAGTACAAAAAGTAATTCCTATGGGTAAGAAAAGGTGAATCTCAATAAATCATAGTATTAAACTTGCAAAATAAAACAAATAGAAGATTGGCAAAAGCTTCCTGGTGAAATGCATAGACCAGAGTTCTTCATATTTGGGAAGAGAAACAAGCAGTTACCAAGTTACTGTGTGTACAATTTTTGCAGTGGTTGCTAAAGGTGTCTTATGTAGGAACACCTGTAGTTAGAATAATTTCAGTGCAGTTATTGGTTGTATCTGCCTTCTTTAGAAACTCAGATCTTTCCATGACCCAGAATCATTAATGTAAATCTGAATTACATGCATCTCTCTCCCATTGAAATATACAGCTACAGTCAAGTTACCCAGATTGGAACTGAGAGATAATTAACCTCTTCATTCAAACTAAAGAAAAAAATTTGTAACTTTGAACTGTGTTGTTTATTTAGGTTGGTAGTGCCTTGACTCCTGTCAGATCTAGACTGACTTCTGTTGACATAAATACATTAAAGCTGAATTACATGCATCTCTCTCCCGTTGAAATATACAGCTACAGTCAAGTTACCCAGATTGGAACTGAGAGATAATTAACCTCTTCATTCAAACTAAAGAAAAAAATTTGTAACTTTGAACTGTGTTGTTTATTTAGGTTGGTAGTGCCTTGACTCCTGTCAGATCTAGACTGACTTCTGTTGACATAAATACATTATATTCTATCAGACATCCATTCATGGTCAATTTAGGGTATCACAGTCACCTTTGTGAGCTGATGAGAACAAATACTGACCAGGCATTCCTGAGGCTCAAAACCTGAACCTGTGGGACTTGAACTAAAAGACTTCGTTCTAGGAGCTGTAAACCATTACTGCAATCTTAATGTTTCTGTTGTCGGATTACCAGTGTGAGAAAGCAAGCCATACTGTATTACTACTGAGAAGAAAGTCTGTGTGGGATTTTAGAAACTGTTCCACAATACTTTGTAAAAATGTGATGCCTTGCATTCATTATCAATTATGTGTTCAACGGGGAAAATTGCAGTAGAAAGATACAATCTGCAATGTCTCTTTAGTTTTCATGACCAAGCTTGGTGATAATCAGTTGTACTCTTTGAGGATAGTTAAAATCAGTATGTGGGGGGAGGGGGGCTGAAGGGGAAGGGAAGAGTTTTCCACCAATTTTTTAGGCCAGGAGGTAGGTTACATGGTACTAACTAGACATCATGTTTTTCTTCTGTGAACCAAGATCAAATATAATGATAGTCCTTATCTCTCTGGATCATGAGCTTTTTCCATTTTTCCTTTTAAAACCTTGCTTTTTGGAATCTCATTGAGATCAGTCCAGTATCCTTCTTTAACATCTGTGAAAGATCACTAAGAGCTAATAAAGATTTGAAAAATGTCATTGAGCTAATATGAGACGATCAGTGAGCTAGTTTGGGCTCATTCAGACATGATGGATGTGAAGGACAGTCCCAGAAGCACAGCTGGCATTTAAAGATTTTGCAAACATAGATTGGCTTATTTTGTTTGGCAGGAAAAACTACTGTGATTCTGAAGTACAAAACTGCTTTTTTGCTCCACACTCTTTGCCAGACCAGTTCCAGGGACATCATATGAGTGACAAGTGGAGACTTGTAGTGCTAGTGATATGCTTTCAGGTGAAAGAAACTAGAATTACATGCTGACAGCAATCTGGTCTAGGTGTGGTAATAAGGGGAAATGTTTCTGCTGTTCTCGCTCGCTCTCAATAACCATCCTTATGAGCTTTGCAAAACAAACTCTCACTCTTATTTTGTGTTGCACACATACCTGGCTATTGTCTTCACAGTGCATCTGGTGTCAACACTAATTCCTTTACCCAGAGGAAATCCTTCACCAGTATTTCCTAGCAGGAGAAAAGACACCTTAAGCTTTGCCCCACTGAATGGAGACAGTCTGCACATTTCACGTATCATCTTTCTGTACTTTTTTTTTTTCCACAAAGAGGTCTCATGTTAGTTTATTAGAACCTGGGAAAAAGATTCTTACTAGTTTTGCCATGTCGGGCTTGAGCAGAAAAGATAATTTTCTGCTTTTTCTGATTAATGAAATCAATACTGTCGCTAACATTTAGGCCAGTTAGTTACCTATGATTATAGTTAATGAGGTGTAGGCATGATAGTGTAAGTGGAGCAACAGAATTATGGTGATTTATGTCACCTGTGATTCTGGCCTTTAAACTGTTTGTGACTTTTGTTAACCTGTTAGGGACATCAGGATAAGAAAGCTGAATCCGTTCCAACAGGCTGTATTCTGCACACCATATTTTTCATAACAGTATTAGATGCATACTTTTCAGTCTCAGTTTACAGATGTTTGTTTATTCATGTAACAGACTCAAATGGAGTTAATTTTTGGGATTGCAGTTGAATTATTGTGGATTAGACTGTCATACATGGCAAAAGAAGGGACCCTTGCCTGTGCAGTAATGTTGTTGGAGCCCTGAGGCTGTTGGCTCAGCTCATGATATATTGTACTGCTAGTGTTTCAGCTCTCTCAGGGGATTGCTGGTCCTACTATAAGGTCAGGAGTTAACTACTTGTATTTTAGCAGTGTACCGATATCAATACGGCTCCTATGGAAACCTTACTTGACGTCATTTTCGGATCTTTGCTACTGTAGCCAAGCTTTAGTAAAAGTCAATAAGAACATTAGATTGTTGTCTGTATTATTACTTGCCACTTCCTGCCAGCAATGTACCAATTCATTAGCAGAGAGTTTTGGAAATCTCACTTGATTATTTATGCAGTCAATAGCAAGGCTTGTCTGCATTCATAATTGTTTGATTTTATGGCCTCTTCTTTAAACAAACATTGTCTATGGTAATGCGATGCCCTGATGGATGGGAAAGGTTTTGTCTGTGAATATCATTTAGATAATTAAAAATGACAGATGAAATCGCTTGCTGTCTTGACCTGTACTTTGTTCCCTCAGTGATGCTGAAGAGATGCTGATTGCTGTCAATCAAAACCCATTGGAGGTTTGTAAATTCTGGCTGCTGTGAACTCTGACCTCCGGTGTTGATCTGAAATAGATAATAACCTTGAAATTCTATTAGAATTTAAAAACTGTTTCACCAAAGGGGCATACTATATATTTTTTCTCTAGAACATGACTACTGAATGTCATTGTTTACTCCGCACAATCTAGGAAACAAAAGTAAATGTGTTGTGTTTAACAAAACTTAATAGTACAAATCAGAACTAAAATCTTATAAAATAAAATCACCTCTCCCTGTTGTTTCTGTTTCAAGGCTTCAAATCCTCTTTAGAAAAAATTGCATTTCATACTGCATAATGGTGTCCAAATAATGTTTTGATTCTGTTTATTGATTCTAAAGCTTATGATATTGTTCTGACTTAATGACGTATTCTGGCTGTCCATCTCTCTCATTTTCTCATTTCCACTATAATTAGTCTTTGAGACACTTTTTAAAAAAAACAAACAAACAATAGTTCTTTTCTTAAGAACCAGTGGGAAAAACACCAGCTAGAATATTTAAGATGCAGAAAACCCAGGCAAAAATGCACAAAGTTCTGAACCAACAACCACCTTGAAACCTGGGTCAAGAGATCAGGTGCATAAAGGGCAGTCAGCATGAGAATTTTTTTTTTCATTACCTAGAAACTTCTGGGATAGTAACAAGTGGTATTGTTTGTTTTAAGATTTGGGGTTAGATTTGGGGTTTTTTTGTTTTTGATGGAACAAAGGGTTAAAAGCGTATTGAGATTATATTTTGGTATAATCAGTGGTTTATTTTTAATTTAAAGATTACTGGGAATAGTAATTGCTAAACTTTGGCAAATTAAACACTCAGGTTTTACACGTTTGTCTTAATAAGAAACACCAAATAAACATAGAGTAAGTGCTTTAGGATTTAATCATTTTTCTTTTAGAAGAAGAAATGATAATTAGGAGACTCCAGCTAGTTCTTAAGTACATGTTCTTAATGGGATAGATGTACTTACTCAATTTGGTACAGTAAGAAAAGCGACTAAACATGATGTCTGAAAAGGTAGTTGACAAAATTGCTTTCTTCTTCTTTGGAATTTAATGTGAAATTCCAATAGGGCTGGTTTAATAACTAAGATTTTCCATAATAGTCTTGGCTTGGTGCAGATAAAATAATTTAGACATTTTCTCATAGGTGGAGCAAAAAAAATCACATCTAAACATTGTGTCCAGAATGAATTGGAAAGGACACAACTTGCATCCGCAAACCAATTTAGGAACAATTCTAATTTTGTTTTCAGTGGGCATATCACTTCTTCCCTGAATGGAAGCCAGTGAATATATCATCATTTTAATTTTCTGACTTATTTCCGTTTGTTCAAAAAGGACAGGGGAAAGTCAGTGTCTATGTAAGTAAGAAGCCAAATACTTCCAACTCAGATGGAGTAGATGTGTTTTGCAAGCTTATCACATGTCTCTAATAAGGCAACTGAGTTCCAGTGCCTGACAACCCTTCTCTGGTAATCCCAGGCCTTTTTTAAAGCAAAGACTGTGAGTCCCACCAAAGTGGCAAATGGATTTGTTATCTGGACAGCTGTGAACAACAGTAGAGGCCTTGGGGTTTTGGGTTGGTTTTTTTTTTCAACTTTCATTTTCTGAAGTTTTGAAGGTATTCCTTTAGTTAGTTGTCTTTTTTTAAGCTCTTGTGTAGAAGGGTCTCTTTTCAACTTTAAATGGCTTGTTTGAATATGTTTATAGTTTTCTTTGTTAAAAATCTTAGTAGTATTATAGGATTAGTTGCAAATAAATTAAGAAAAACATGGAAAAGGTGAGACTGAGTGAATGGAAAATAGTTTATTTCAAAAAATCTCAAGCACTGTTGTACCCTGAATTTAGATACGTTGAAAGTTAGGTTTGGATTTATTAGCATACTCCTAGAAGACATATCTCTTTGCAAGTAAGTTTATTTTACCAGTTGGATCCTGGCTATGATTTACAATATCTGCTTGTCTATAAACACGCCTGTGGTTTAAATAAGTGCTGATTTTGTAAGATTTGTAGTAAAGGTGTAGTGGAGTAAATCTGTAAAATATTACAAGTAATTTGCCACTGAATGTATCCCATCCATTTTTTGGAAATGGGATTTTATTGCTGAAGTGTCATTCCTAGACATAGCAAGAAAATGTTGACTGTTGATTTTGAGGAGATTAAGGTGGTCTAAAATTACTGAATCTGATTTAAAGTGCATAGACTGAGCATCTATGAGTATAAAGTGAGATTTCTTTTAATTCAAAAGGGCTCCTGAGGTTATGATTTTGCTACAATATGAAAATGAATTGTGACAATACAGGCCTGATTACAAGCTTCCCAGGCTGTCCCACTGTGACAATTAGCTCCCAATTGTTAAACCATTTGTTTATTAGAACATTAAGGGCTGGTGCTGTCTTGACTTGCAACTGGAAATGGATTGCTACCAAAGTTGGTATGAATACAAAGGACTCTCAATAAAGTGTTTTATTGGACAAGAATAACCACACATTTCAAGCTAATTTAATTGAGTCACCTCTAGTATACTCCAAGAGAGTTATTAAAAAGACATCTTTAACAGGTGGTTCACTTAGTCTAATAGAAATTTGTTTTGAATCTTCATAAAACTTTAAGCTATTCTCCAGGGACCATGAAGTAGTAGGCAACATAGTAAAATGATCCAGGAATTAAAAACTCTCTGTGACTTTTAGTACATGCACAAGTTAAATCACACTCTACCCCGCTGAGAAAGAAATACAGGTGTTCTGTGCATAGGTGTCCATATCCATATCTGCATGGTTAAGAAGCTGCAGCTAGAGGTTGTTGGGAGGTTTTTTAATATAAAATATTACCTGGGAAAATTGATCATATAGAAACTTCTCATGAAAACATGCTAGCTTCTACAAGACAGTATTTTGCTGGGAAAAAATTATTAATCTCAGGGTGGAAATTCTGTTCAGAAAAAGGGAATGCTCCCTTTTTCTGGACATTGAGGTGTGCTTCTGCTTCGAAACATGGTTGACTGCTGTGTGCCTATGGTACCCAGAAACCCTGCATTCCCCTTGGAAGAGACAGATTTTCTATAGCGTGGGATGTATGATGCTTAGATCCTTGGAGTGTGCAAAGCCCTGCAAAAAGAGCACACATAAGCACTAGTCATGCATTTGGAAGGGGGCCATCAGCCTCAGTAAATACTAAAAGGAGCTATCTCCTCCATCCTATATTCGCTCATGGGAAAGCAGACAGAATAGTCACATAGACCACCAAGACCATATGTATCTCTCTGTCTCTCTCTCTCTATACCCTTCTACTCCAGCACTTGCTCTCTAGCCCCATAGCAGTTCTGGAGCAGTATTCCTGCTGCAGTGGACTCCATGCAGATAAAGAGGGGGATGTGAGGAGGGCTTTTTAAAGAAGACAGGAGAAAATATTTGCACAAAATCATCATTTCCCTCTCTGGATTGAAACTAGAGGTGGTCAGACAGTCCAGAAGGTGGGTGGCAGAGGATTAAGAGGGAAGGTGAGTGCAGCTTTTCATCTTTCTGTCTAAGAGAAAGACAAAGGTGGGGTTTTTATTTGCTTTCTTTAATTTTCCACAGAAATTTGTCCTTTTTTAAAAAAAAGAAAACATTGCTTAATCAAAAAGCTACCCTTACTTTCAGAAAGGTTTCCACAGGGTAATTTGGATGTGTTGCACTATATGCCAAATTTCTTCATAGTTATTCAACACTTGCAACACCCTTACCACCAGCAATATCGAAGGTCTTGCAACACCTCATCTGTGAAAAGACAGCAGTAGCTCATTGCTCATACATGGGGTGGTGAAGGTTTTGACTCTATATGTAGAGCTATAGTGCACTGTTCTTACTAGCTTCTTATAAATCAAAGACTTGGTTTTTAATTCTTGCTTGCTCTGTAGTGCCTTTTAGTGTCAAACAGTGTCATACAAGACTAAGAAGCAGTAAAAGGAGGCAGCATTTTTGATGTTATGTACAATAACAAGAGTCAACAGTAGCAAATAAAAATTAAGTGCAAATATAGCGAAGAAGTAAATAACCGGGCGTATTAGGTATGATGAGCAAAGATTGGACAGATGACAAGAGAACCTAGAACCTATTTAATTTAATAAGCAGACATACAGGCCACAGCAGTGAACACTCTACAGAATGTACCTATGGAAGGTGAAGTTTGAATTATGAGTTTAAAGTTAGCATTCTCCTCTTTGAAGAAAATATTTTTTGTTGGTTAAGCTTGGGGATCATCTAGAAGACAACACTAATTCACCACACAAATTAAAATCAGAATCTGACAAAAATCTATGACAGCCATTCATTTTCAAATCTGCTCTAAATGATCTGAGCTCCAGCTAATAGAGTGTACAAGTTTAGCCCCACTTTCAACTTTACTGTTTGTTGC
Source organism: Aptenodytes forsteri (assembly GCF_000699145.1). Classification (NCBI taxonomy): domain Eukaryota; kingdom Metazoa; phylum Chordata; class Aves; order Sphenisciformes; family Spheniscidae; genus Aptenodytes; species Aptenodytes forsteri. The sequence goes on from NW_008794448.1 coordinate 5,413,239, forward strand.
ATTATGACCTAGTTTTACTTTACTCATTCTGTCTTTTTCCATAAAGAGTCCTATTGGATTGTTTTCTTTTCTAGCTACAGAAAATTGAATAAAGCAGATCTGGTATTTTTGTTTAACTTTCTATGAATATGTACATTTTCCACTGCTCCCGGAGTATGTGTATATACCTGTGATTTCACAGGTATAAGAGAGAGCAATATACAGAACTGCCCCACTTTGATGATGAACTGCTAATAACTAAAGAGGTTTCCAAGACATGGTAACAAACATTTAAAAAGATATTTTATTGTTTTGATAATTTTCTTAAACAATTGTAAGTTGCTAAATTACAGGTTGAGGAATAAAATGGAAAAAAAGTTTATAAGGTACTTTACTATGAACTACAGGTTTTGAAGGAAATAGCCTTTGGTATGGGAAGGGATGGTGGGTGAAAAGAGCAAGATCATTTTTGCTCTTAAAACCAGCATTAATATGGATATAAAGAGATAGATCTGAAACTTCATGAAGCTAAAAATTCTTGTGTATGTGTGTCATTACCATCTTTGCTGCTTGGTGATGAATTCATCAAAAGAATAGGAATAAATAATATTTCAGCATATATTAGATAAAAGCTTACTTTATGTCCACAGGTTTTTCAATTAAAAAAAAAAAAAGTAAGCATGTACTAGAAATGTTCCTAAATATGTTTATTTTTTAGGAGCATTCAAAACTGTATGTGAAAGCTGCAGTGTTTTAAAACATGTAAATAGATGGTTTTGCATTATTTTATTACTTGCACATTCTTCTTTTTCTTCTTCTTGAAGTCCATGAGAAAATAGTAATTGTTAAAATTGTTATTTCTGTTCATGGTTTACATACAGAGAGTGTGCTAGGCACTGTACATAAACATTTAAAGGAAAATGCACTATCTCTTTGGAGGAACTGAATTCATTTTCCCCTAAATGAAGAATTAATAGCTTACAGTACCTGAGATATAAGCATTGCTGGTTGATTCTAAGCTGGTGTATTGTGAATTTATTTCATAACTTAGGCCCTGGAAAATACAGCAACACAATGCATCACTGATACAAGAGCGATAGATTTAGAAAATGTTTAGTGAGAGTATTCCGCCTAGACCAGTAGGAACACCTGCTTCTATTATTCAATCACTGATAAAATGGTAAATAGCTTATGTCAGTCATGCAGCTTGCATAAAGCTACATAGTTTGCCTGTAGGTTTGGCCTTTTTTTTTTTTTTACTTCTACATGTTTTGTATTCAATTTCTTTGTTAACTGACACCTTAGAATTATAGGATCATAAACGGACACTGACACTATTTTTATCTTTGTTCATGTTATCTGGTCTTGCAAATGCAGCTCTGCATGTCATACCTGGAAAAGAAAAAGGATGTTAAAGCTATAAACTGTTGCTTTTAAATAATAGGGTAGAATCCACATGGTCTATTTGGTCCCAAGTTTTTTTAACTAATAAGCTGCTGTGCTTCCCCTCAAATCTGTGAGAATGGGAACTTTGGTGTTTGCATCCTCCTGCATACTTCTTGCTCCCAATTTCATTAACCATTATGCAAACAGGAGAAATAATGACACTGCAACTTTACTTATATTGTATGAGGTAATGGTAACCATATTCGTTTCAGTGTACTATGCAAAATAATATTCACCTGAGGAAAGATGACTTCATCTCCACTTGGAAAATAACCTTTTTTCAGTGATAGATTTTAGACAAGACAGTTGTATAGACTACAGCTTCTAAAAAATGTGAACACTTTCCACAAAACAATTTGTTCCTGGGTTTTGTAGGTCTTTTCTGGGCCCATTGTAATACTGCTCTCTCAGAATGGCAAGGGTATTTCATTTCAGCTGAGTGGTATTAAATAATTAAATGATCCCTAGGTGATATTAGATAATCCCCATGATGGCTGGCTGCCATCATGTGTGTGCCATGGAGTCCAGTCTGCCAATATCATATTACTCTGAATTTTTTGAAGGAAGCAGTGGGAGCAGCACTTCTAAGACAGACCCTGACTCGATTGCTTTCAAAACCTGCTTGTAATAGCTAGGTAGCAAATACCTACTGCTGCCTATACTTAGGAGGCCTAACACTTTTTGTTATAGGACTTGCTTCTGATTTATTTATCATTTTTTTAAGAGCTCTTAACACTTACGTTGTTTGAAAGAGGGATTGAATATTCTGCAGGGCTAAAACCCCATGGCTGAAGAAGTGACTTTTTTTTTTCCTACTGAAGTTCCATTCACTTTGTCCAAAATACATTTTTGAGGAAAAAATGGTCTATTACCTTCTGTTACCTGTGCTGCTGGCAATTATGTGGCAAGCTGTCAAAATACTGATTGAACAGATATCTACATTCTGAGTAGAACTGGTGGAGAGAAGTACCCAAATTTCATCAAATATTTGTCACTATTCTGTTCCAGAACAATTCAAAATATTTGTCAGCGCTTATTCTAATAAAAGACTAAGGCTGTAACACTATTAAAGCGACAGCAGCAACTGAACATACTACACTGGGAACCCTGACAACACAGTCTGTCTGAGTGAGGGACAAGGAGAAGTGCGAGTAGAAGTAGACCATAGCCAACAGCTTTCCATCTCCTCTTCCCTAGAGCAGCAGCTATCTCCCATTGTCAGCAATGTAGTTAATCCTTCAGCACAAGACGTGGTCCCAAGTTCAAGTGTCAGGATTTCAGCCCTTCTGGTATACAAGTTTGACTTGCATGCTATTGCTTGCCCTTGAATTTGCTTTACTTTTTTCCTACTAAAAAGGCCAGCAACCTTAAAAGCTGCTATTAAAAGAATAGTAACTGAATTCAAAAGTCAATTATCAGAAGCTGAAGCAATATTGGATGTATGGTTTTCTGCACAACCTTAATTTGTTCCTCTTACATTTGTGTTTTATGATAAAGTCTTCAACCACATGATCACATACTGTTTTGTACTCGAGTTCTCTGCATTATTCAATACGCGCAAAAGACAAGGTCCTGAAGAGGAGTTGTGGCTGTGTCGAAGGTAATACATTTAGGGGATTTTTTAATTATTATTATTTTCTCGAGTAATGGAATTACATAGAGGAAAAAAAGGTGGAGTTTCAGGAAGAAAAAGACTGGTCTCACGAATGACGAAAGTTCACCTCGCACCAGAGACCTTAGTTTGATCCATGTTTCTGCCAGATTTTTATACAATGCTGAGTTATTTAAACTAAAGCATTGTCAGAAGGCCACTAATTGTACATTACTTAATTCCTTGACATCAATTCAAGGTCACAGAGGCAGGTATGGAAAAGATCAGAGTATACAGAGCTGCACTATGTGAGAGTTCATGTTAGGAAGTGGTAGTAGCAGGACACTGCGCTCAACTCTCTAGACCAGACACTTATAAGTAACGCAGTTCTGTGTTCCAGTGCTGGCTGTGCTACCTATTAACTTTTTGACCTCTGGGAAGTCTCTTTGTCTTGATTTCCCCACCTGTAAAATGGAGATAATAACACTCTCATCTCATAGTGGAGATGAATTTATTAATGTTTACGAGGCATGAAGATTCTGTGGTGATGAGCACTCTAGAAACACCATGAGGAAATAAACAATTCTGCATTCACTGCAGGCATTTGATGGTGTGCAGTAAATAAAACAGGGGCCAGTAATAGCATGTTAAGGATAGAAATATTGAAGAGCTGTCTCTTTCTCTGAGCAGTATTTATCCTGGGCTTCAAGCAAGGCAGGGGGCTGCTGTGGAAAAATTATTATATGGGCCTGTAATTAAAATTTGTGTCATTATGATTACGCATGGGGGGAGCAGAAAGGTCAACTTTTCCCAAGCGACATTAATTCTGGCATTTTGTAGCTTTTGGGGACTTGAATTTCTCACTTAAATAATATTCTTTAATTCTTTTGTTGAGTCTAGTGACTCCCATTGCATACAGGAGAGAAGGAAACAGACTAGCTCTATCCCTTAAAAATGTTAGTATGGTCTACCCCTGATAAGGAAGAACAACCAGATCTGAAGGTGACTGTAGCTAGAGATCAGTTATACCAGAGAGGTAGACACAGGGAAGCACAGCTATTCAGTTTTGTGGGGTTTTTTAAACCGCTTAAGACTCTTAGTTTCTTACAGTCCATATGAAAGTCAGCATACAACCAACACCCTCAACTTTTTCCTCCCAGCCTTTTCTTGCAGTTGCATTCCATCCTTCTCTCTTTAAATCAATACTAGACTAGATTTAATTCTCTCAAACCATAGCTCCTTCCTGCCTTTGCTGTAGCCTAGTCTTCAGAGGCTGATTGGAAATCAGCTCAATCTGAAATCAGGAAGGGTTGAGTCATAGTTCACTTGGTTCCAGCTCCAAATGTCACTCGGCGATCACTTTTCCCGTCTCAGTGGTAGAAAATGAAATATGTAGAGACTCACCTCACTTCCACGTGCTTGTAGAGATGAGATAGGAAAAAAAAATGCTGTCAGTGTTTTCTGCCTGTCCCTGGCAGAGATTTACACTTCAAAATATAATTGCAATCAACTACAGCTTCACTTTTTCTAAAACATTTAATTCAGGGAGTTTGGGTCAGCAATATGTTTGCATTCTATTGTGTATCTGCAATGATTTTCAGCATACAAAAAGATACATCCGCTGGTCCTGACAAATAGTGGCTGATATTGAACATTTATGCACCTTCTGGTTATTAAGCATTTAGTTGATGAGGAAAAGTTGCCTAGTCTTCATTCAGTAGTGGTTGCCAGAATCACAAGTGACTAAATCCTAAACTAGAGGAAGAAATACATAATCTGTGAAGAAACTCATTCCAGGTCCTTTCTATGAAAAATGTATTTGGTATACATTGGCCCAAACCCCATGTTTATAACTGTCCAAATCAGAACAAGTAACTGTATTTTGTCACAGTCTTATTCATGTCTTTGTCAGTGTTTCATAATTTTGGTAATCATAGTCGAACCACTGAAACAGCTGGAATGAATAGGAGGTTTTTGTGGTAATATCTAGTAACAGAACTATAGTCCTGTCTGAACTTCTGCAAATTAAATGTCAATCATTTTGATGATGCTTTTAATACTTTTACTTGCGAATGGCTATTGTGTGATGAGGGAGCAGGGATGCCTTGTTAAATGCTCTCCTGAAAGAGTAGTTACAAAAGCCCTTCTAGAACTTCGGTACAGTTGTCATGGCCATCCTTATATCAGCCTAGTAGAAGTGGTACGTAGTATGGATAAGGATGTGAGAACACTACTCTGCTCTCTTATAGAGGCTATCAGCAGAAATGTGGCTGTAGTTAGGTACTAGGGAATACTGACGTTCTAGGTTTCAAACATATACAAGCGCATATTAAATATTTTTATAACTGTTTTCAGTCAAGCTTTCTAATAAAGACATAGCTCTTGTATTACCTACCATATTTGGAGTAACCTGACACTGTCAAACTTAAATTGTCAATCACTTTTTCTGAAGTGGTTTTTCAACTCTTAATACAATCTAGACCTTAGATTGGATAGACACTTATTCTGGTAGTCTTTGAGTGGAACTCTACCCCCTGCTGCTTTTGGAGCTAATGGCAAAGCCTAAAGCAGCTTCTGAAAATAATCATGGAAACAAAATGGTGTTTTGCACTGAGACTAGCCATCTTTTTGCAGGTTCAACCATTTATGTTGCTGGCCCCAAGTTTCTTAAATTGGTTTTAATAACTGATGATCCCGTATTGTTGGCAGCATTGGTTACTGTCTTCAGAAGCCAGAATGCTGAAGCCAGAACACTGAAAGTAAGTGAGTGTGAACATCAACCACTTGATTACAAATCCTAGGCACGTGCTTAGTCCTGAAAGATATATTGAGGATCAAACACCTTAGGACAAAAACTCTTTATAATTTAATCACTGTTCCTGATTCTGCTGTCTGCCCGTTAATTGCTGCATACCTCTTATATTGTCTGACCAAAAGGCCACCCTGTGCTCCTTTAACAGTCTCACCTTATAGAACAAAATCAGGATGATTAGACAATCTTCCAAAAATATGACTCATTTCATTATGTATGAAAGACATGCTTGTATTCTCTGGCAAACCATAAGCAATGAAAGTAGTCTCCAAAATGTATCCCCCTTGATAAGAACATCGTGTGCTGTACAATTTTATGAGCTGTGCCTTACCTTTGGCCTGTGGAATGCATGTGAAATGCTCCTCAAAGAATATCCAAACTGATGTCTCTGTTCCTTTTAGCGGCTTGTAACTCTCGTGAAATGACACAATCCCATACCCTCAGCTGCGGAAGCCTCTAAATTGCAAGCAAACAGAATCCACTGAATAACATCCTAAACCCAAACTTAAATAGCTTGACACTAACGGCATCTGTGGTTTCTTGAACTCTCTTATTTCTGTCAACTCCTCTCTGGTATTTAGAAGTCTATTTGAAATCAGATGGGACTTCATTCTCAAAGTCCAGATCATCAGTTAAAGAGCACATTTGAATCCTCTGTTTTATCCTCTGCCAAGATCATTTCAATTTCCCTGAGGCATGCATCAAATGCAGTTATCTAAGTAATGGGAGATGAGATCATGCCATTCCTGATCTCAGGTTTCTAGACAACACCCACACTCTGGGACAGTAAAAGCTCACTGTAGTGAAATCTTCAACCAAATATTTACACAGAATGTTTACATACGCATGGGAGCTTTGACGCTGTACGGGTATTCTCCTATCCAGGGAATCACCTTGTTTTTATAAGCTGACACTATTTACATGACTCTCAAGTCAGCTCAAATTCCTGATACTTCAGTGTTTGCTTGAAACATTTCACAAAGGGTTGTGATTCTCCCCCGCTTTACATTACTTCACTTACTACTCTGTGACACTATGCACAGATAGAGTTTACACACAGAGAAATCATTACCTTCGCTTATGTAAATTTCTTGGATCAGGCTGTCTATTCGTCAAATCCTACAGTGACAGTTGTCTCTGAGTTATCGATAGCCTGATGTTCTCAGACGATTGTAGGAGAGCATCCCTTCTCTGGGTACTCAGCTGAGTTTAGATGAGCACACTATTCCACATATGCATTATGTAAATCAAATGAACACCTAGAGTCTCAAAAATGGAACTGAATAATAATCCTACACTGTTAGATATAAGTCTAGGGGATTTATTCGGCAATGGCTCTTAATAAATCCATATAAGCTGACATCCAAGTGTACTTGTCACTGTTGGTACTATATTTAATCTTTAATCTGTTTTCTAATTCAAAGTGACCTCTATGTTTATCTGTTCTAAAACAATCCCCCCAAATCAGTAGCTAAATCTCATATATTTCTTTATGAAATCATTGTCTCAGGTTTGCACTCTGGAAGTCTGTTTTCAATGCATGCCAAAAATAAGAACCTTCAGGATAAAATAACTTGTAGTTCTTATGCAGGACTGAGGGGGTGGTTTTTGCTTTGTTTGCTGTTGCCTGTGAATTTTGTGATTGATGGCATTTCAGATCAAATATACTTGTTTCTGTTACATTTCAAGTTTGGATATAGACTTGTTCTAAAAAGTGAAAAAGATGGAGGGAAAGGTTTATGTGCCTGTTTGGTCATATGCGTTTAGTGCTTGGAAGGTTTCTTCACGTCAGAATGAGACTTCCCATGTCCTCAGCCCTGTGTCATTCACAAAACTCAATTGCCCATAGCTTTGCTCGTTATGTTTTGTGGCAAGGTATGTAATTCACCATAGGTTGTTCTGAATTTATGCTTAGTACTTTTTTGAGTTCTGACTTGAGTGACTGTCTCTGCTTATGTCGACTTTGGTTTAATCAGAAAATAAGTTGGCATTTGTGCGACTGAAAAATAGCTTGTGGTAATTCCTGTAGGGAGATTTCCAGCCTTTGTGAGACTTTTTCATTTGCCACATTACTGGCACATATGGGATTTTGTTGTTTGCATTCACACCCCTGTAAAACGGTCAGCCGATGTCAATTCCAAGGCATTGGGAACTGCGTTCTCCCCATCTACAGCTTCTTGCCAGAGTCCTAGGAGCCTTCCAGTGTAGAGCTGCTCTTCTGGGGCCTTTCAGCCCCAGAGCACGTGTCCACTGACTAAGGGTTATTCTTGAAATGATGATTTGTCACTCAGAGTTGACAGAGCTCTCTGAAACTTTCCTGTACTTTAAATGTTGCCTTTACTAGCTCCCGTGGCTCTGGATGAAAGGTGAATGTTAGAAAACTTTATCTGGCTGATCCTCACATTTTGCAGTTTCAAACACTGGAGTGTCTTAGCTACCTTTAATGCTCAGCAATGTCTCTGATACAGGCCTTACCCCTGAATTTCTTACTTTTCTCCTCCAACATATCTAAGAGTGGCCTCTACCCAATGGTGTGATGTGGTGATGACGTAATGAGAGCCTGATACAATGTTTGGCCCAGATGCCATCAGAGGCTCTTTGGCTTGGATTTTCTGTCCCCATCCAGACCTCTTGGCCTTCAGAAATACCTAACCAATAGAAAATGCTAGGAGCAGGTAGGCCATCCGAATGTTGTTCTATATGTTTAACCTAACCATAAAATCCAAAGCCCTGGGTAATTTTTAACAGCTGTGAAGAAAAGTGAAGGCACAATGTTGAAAGTGTAAAGACAGAAGAGAATTTCTGTAAGTATTTAAAAATTGTACAGATTATAATGAAAAGTGATTTGTACTGAATCCATGTGAAAATAGTATAAACTACAGAAGAACTATACTTAGTTTCTCCAAAGGAAGCTGATCTGTATGTTTTTGAAAGGGTAAAAAAAATTAAAAAAAAAATGAACAATGATTTGTACTGAATCCATGTGAAAATAGTATAAACTACAGAAGAACTATACTTAGTTTCTCCAAAGGAAGCTGATCTGTATGTTTTTGAAAGGGTATAGAAAATTATAAAAAAAAAGAACAAGAGGGAAAGAGTAGAGGGAAGGACAGGAGACCGATGGGAAAGAACTTAAGAATATCCATGAATTAGTAATTAATGTAAAAGTGCCTTAAATTTTTCAATGCTCATTGCCCTTCTCAGTGAGTAAAATAAATCATGCAGATGAAAAAAAATCCAAAGACTCTAACAGGGTTACGTTAGTGGGATTTCTTTCCAGCTCTTCACAAGAAGAGTGTAAGATTTCTAATACGCAATACTTAACTGATTGAGGAGTTTGAGAAGTATTGTACTCTGTCAGACAGTAAGTGCAACCTCTCCTGCAGTATGGAAGAATGAATTATTAGAGCTGCTCTCTGGCTTAGCTTGAAATGCTGAGCGCTTCCTTCAGAAAAGAACATGTTTGACTGTGATACAAGAGTCCATTGCAAGGCCTCATGGAAATGGCGGGGGGTGCAGGGGATTGAAGAATGTAGCCTCTTAGAGCGCACTGAAAGATGAAGCTGCATGCTTCTGCACCCTGTAGGTCTGAGTGAGATGCAATACAAAATCCACCACTGCTAGAAAAAATGGAACAAAATAGCTTAGATAACATCAAATAGTTTAAAGTGCTTTGTTATGTAGTTCATATGTTAATTGACTGGAGAATAGATCGAGTTGTGAGAAGCAAGTCCCTTTTTCTGCTACTGTTGCAGGCAAACATCAATACAGAGAAACAAAGTTTAAAAAAAAGGCAATAACGTGTATGCGTATTCATGACCTTATTAACCCATTACTGCTTACATTCGTTTCAGAAGACTCTGCAAGTCTAAGCAATTAAAAATGATAGTAAGACATATATTCCTGTGAACTATTTTCTGTTATTAAAGTATAACAAATGTGACCAAACTCATGTGGGTTTCCCATCTGTACTTGCTGTGGAGCAGCTAAGTATTGTGATGCAGCCCTAAATGTTGCAGAAAGAGCTTTCTTTTTATACTGTGGTATTACATTGCTTGTCTGCACATGGGTATGTTCCATATTAATTGCTCCTGATTGCCTCCATGTGTGAATGCTTTTATTCTAGAACAAGAGTGGGTGAAACCCAACTTTCAAACCTTACAGGAATGAAACCCTCTTGATGAGAAATAACAGTGCCCAAGCATGCAATTAATTGGGAACAGCTACAGAATTATGGAGGGATGAACTAAGTCTGAAAAGCCCATAAACTCACATTAAAACTGTATGGAAGGACACAGAGCAGAGCTGTTTATGTCCTGGAGAATAAGAACACAGGCCATTTAATTGACAGAAGTGTACCAGTTATACTACATGTGGCCAAAGAAAGGCTAAACCCATTTGATTCATCCAAACATATTCCAGAAGGAACTGAAGCAAGGGATCGCCTGATACAGGAGAAACCCAAAAGAGATTAATACACCTCTATGCTCTCCAGTGTTTAGGAATTTGAAATGCAGTTTGAGTCTTGATATCATATGCGGCATGGCCAACATCACGAAAACGGAGTTCTTAGTGAGAGTATTCTTAGTTTCACTTTAATTTTAATCGAGTGCTATACATGATGCTAATACAGGGAGTTCTTAATCGTTAGGTGGAGATTAATTTAATTTTTACTTCTTTCCACTTCCTCAGCTTTTCTGTCAGTTTAAATATAGTTTTTCCTTTTAACTATCCTTGCCCAAAGATTACAAACCACTTTCTTCTTAATTTTTAACTCTGTTTTGGTCTTTCTCTTGAGTACAGTTCACTAGTGGTTTGTGTGATATCAGGAAGGAAAAACAAAGAATGCAAGGGCATTTCTGTAAATAGGCAATATGAACGTGATTGTTCCTGTCTCCTGTATATGGCACAAAAAGGCTGCTTCTGTTAAAGATTGGATAGTTTTATGGCTCTGTGTAGTATAATCTTGTGCAATTACCTCAGTGAGGTTCAGAAAAATAGCTCTGTAAATATGGCCATGTAGGGTTCCATGGCTGTTTCTCATTTATTTCGTTGAAACTTTTTTCCTTCTTTAAGTTAAATAAAAGTTTTGTCAATACAGCTAAAACACAGAATATGTGGGTCAAGGTATTATCTGTCTCAGTTCTGTATCAGCAGCAATCATACATATTTTACTTTTGGAAATAATTTCATCATTCTGCTGAAAATAGGCCGAAGCCCTACCCAGCCCAACTCAGTTTTGCCTCCTTTCCCTTTTCTCCTGCCCCAGCTTTGGGATTTGCAGTGCTAATAGGAGAAAAAGCTGTGACAATGTGCTCACAGTTCCCGATTCGTAAAGTTAAGCTTATGCCTAACTGTTCAGCATGTGTGATGTCCCACCAGTTTGTGCTTAGAAAACTGGATTGGGATTCATGAATTTGGACTGTTCTTTTTGGCTTCGTGTCAGACTTCTTGTGTTTCCTGAGCAAATGATTCAGTCTCTGGCTGCATCAGTTTTCCGGTGTATTTCCATTTAGTATATGTACTTTGTGAAGGTGAACAGCTTTTGTGACACGCATAAGTGAAGGGCAGTGAGTTGCTATCACTTTGAACTTTGTATAAAATCTGACCAAGATTAGAAAATCCAGTGAGTGAACCCCTGATGGCAAAACTGTAAACTAGAGCTCCCCTTTCAACTCACACTTCTGGATCTGCTAGTATGTGAAATTTTGAAGGAGAAAAATAGTAGGAGGCTTCCAAATGAAAACAGCTAAAAGTGAAGTTTAATTTTGGAAGTTGGAATTTGGTAGTTATCCACGGACCTAGAATAAAAACAGACAAACAGGAGCAGCAGTGAGTGCTAAGCATCTTTTCCTAGCTAATATGAACGGTGATCTGCCACCAGATCTTTTAGTTGCTGGCAAAGGTCCTGGTAGCTCTGTGTGTTATTGAAGGCTGCTCATGGGAAACTTGTCAGTACTATCTGCTGCACATTATTTCATTTTGATTCCTGGTATAACTTGTTTGCTTGCTTTCTTCCAGTATAAATATTTCCATTGAAGTAAATGGAAATTTTGCCTTTGAGTGCAGCAGGACCCACATTTCACAATTGATTTGTTTTTTGGGTTGTTTTTTTTTTGGGGGGGGGGGTATTGCTGAAGGCAAAATGTTCTTTGTAATGGCAGTCATTTGATTAGTAATCCTTAAGTGAAATAAGTTTAGCTAAATAAGTTATTATGAAATAATGTAATTATGAAATAAGTTTCATGGGAAATCAGTTTGTTATGGGACTCCACAGATGAATTTTGCATTGGCTGTCTTATAAAAAAGACAGTCTGCAAACCTTTCTGTGTATGTATTTTCAAAATATACATACTCTTAGAGGAATAATTTATCACTTTAAAGCTAAGAATATCATAAACTTACATCTGCGTTTAAACTGTACATATCTCAGGTTGAAAGCCTATGGTTTCTCCTTCTTACAGCATAACTTTCTGGATGTACTATTTTATGCTGTATAAAAGATGTTCTGTTTATTATTATTAGTTACTGTCTGTTACAACTGAAAAATTTATGATAAAGAAACTTCATTTGGAGCACCTCAGAACCAGAGACTACGTTTAGTGCATTGGGCTTTAAAAGTGCTAAATACATTTCAGTGTGAACTTCTGTATGATAAGGAACTCATCTTTAAAATGTTCATATTTATCAACGTTATCAGAAAAACATGACTGGATGTGAATATTCCAACATATTTGTTTTCTTGCTATTAAACTAAACTGACATTCTGAAAGGACGTTCTCAAAGCAACTTCTTCAGATGCTGCTAAGTTGTATTTATAATTAGTTCCTAATTTAGCTATGCAAGCAGAAGGGAGGAGGGATGCTTATGTTTTGCCAGATATGTGTTTTTTTCCCTTTTAAATGTAATTATAGGAGGGTTTTTGCATTTAAACCATTTTAACAGACATCCTCTCCTCAGCTACCAATGTGTAGTTATTGCATTTATGCATTCAACTTCTTAGTCAAGTGATGCTATTTTTTTTTCTGCTGCTGCCTGACAGCCGCTAATAATAACACATGAGGACAGTCAGACAAAATGAAGACAAATGCTGCTTGTCGCAGCAGAATCATAATGTCTCCAGACTCAGTAAAGACAGTCTAACTGTATGTGGATGCTCCTTATAGCTTATTTAGGCCTGTGGTTTTTCCCTGTGGTTTTTTTTTTTTTTTTTCTTTTCCAAAAGCACAAACATTGTGCAGAAATACATTAAGGCAACATATGGGCCTGTTAGTTAGCCAAAACAATGTGGAGCCATGGAGAATAGAGATTGCAATGCACAGATGGATATTGTAAAAAATTCATGAGTGGCATAACAGATCTAAAAGGTAAATTTTAGTCAAAATTCAAGTGGAAAGCATAGGAAATGGTTAAGAATAGGGCTTTACAAGATTTTTAAATCACCTGATATGAAACATTGCAAATATTGTACAGATGTGTTTATTCCATTATTCGATAATCATGTTTCATCACAGCAATAATTATGTCTATATAGATATATGCCATCAGAAGTAGATTGCTGATAAACAATAGCACTTTTCTTCTACTTGTTGTAAACTCTGCAGTATTAAATATCCATATTATTTCCAGTTCAATATTAGAAAATGTCAGTCATTGTGACAAGCCTGGCAAGAGCAGTGCATTGAACAGCCCTCTGTGTAGTGAAGTGCTGGTTTAAATAATCGCACTTCCATGTTACATTACTTTGTTGGTAAAATCAGACTTTATACAGAAAACGAGCAAATAGTGCTTCTCTCCTCTCAATTCACTTCTTCATAACAAAACGAAACAGCTCACTGAAACAGAAGGGAATTGCTTTTGCAATGGGCAACATGCAGCGCTTACCCGCAACTAAAATCTGATCTGATTTTGCTTGGATGTAATTGAGGGCAGAGTTTGGTATTTAAAATAACATTTATATTATCTCTGGAACTTGCAGATGTTTCTAGCTTTTATCGTGCTCTTTATTAAAGGATTATATGCTATGGAAATTTTTTAAATCATGCTTCTTTTTTTTTTTTTTTTTGTTCCATTCTCTTGATTATCCTAGATGTGCTTTGAAAAGCTAATGCACTAGGAGTCCATTTTCTTCTGTATTGAAAAAATACTTACAAATTTGACATGGGCACTTTCTTGAATACACTAAACGGCTACATGTTGATACTGATATATCCTTGAGCTTCATTCATACACTAGCTGATCTCACTGTAAAATTATAGCAGTTGCTAGTTTTGATAGGGGCAACAATGGGAGTGCTGGTACGGAGAGAGAATTCAGAAAGCCAGGGACATTATGAGCATTGCATGATGTGAATCTGCTGTAAGTGACAGTAGTCATCAAGAACTGGGGAAAGGGGACAGGAATATGCCTCAGGTAAATGTCCCATTATTTTTTTGCTTTCTGAACTAGAAGCCTTGCTGCTTGCCTATAATTACAGATAATGAAGAGAACACTAGGACAGAAATGGCAACTGATTCAAAGATGCTTTTCAAGATTTTTTGTTTAGAAGTTTTATGCCATCAATACAGCCTCGGCTAGAGAAGCCAAATGTGCAGACCTTGTCAGTCAAAAGATGACTTTAAATCAAAAGGTGTAGTTCTCTTATGTGGATACAAGGTTTGAAATCATGGATAGTTCACAACTTTTCTTTCTGCAGAACTACAGCAGAGAGGAAAAAAAAGGAGATGAGAGGAAAAGGAATGCAGTACCATTGCAAATTTATATCTCTTTTATCAATACAGAATTTGTACAAGAATAAGAAATGTACTGCTCGGAATCATACACACATAGCCAACTATTTAATCAGTGGTCCATAAGTTTAACAGGACTACTCCCTAAAATTTCTTGAGAAGGCCATCTCCTCTCAACGATCTTAAGCAGAAATGTTTATTGCAGAAATCGCTTCTCTTTAGATTTCAGTGAAACATTCAACTTTCCCATCTGTTGTGGATTTTATTGTAACCTCATTAGTAGAGGACACTTTCAAATAGGGATTTGAAGTAAAGATGGAAGATGGCATTGTGGGTGCGTGGGGAAAGCTGTTTTGCATGAAGTGCAGCAAGTAAAATTGCATAGAGTTTTGCCTGGATAATTTTCATATGTCAAAAGTGCTATGATTTGTGGAACAGGAGCAGAAGATCAATATTCCTATATGAAGTAAGAGAGAGCAAATAAGCAAGATGGTACCTGGAAAACTATCTTGTACCCAATTTAATAAGAAAAGGGTAACAGAGAGAAGGTGGCAGTAATCATGACATTAGAGGGTACTGACCCAGGAAATGCATAATTTTAACACCATTTTTGAATAAAAAGACAAGGTAGATGTTTGCGGGATGGTAAAAGAAGGGATGGTGATGGGAGCCTTGACAAAGTTCTGTTTGAGCAGATGAGGAAGAAAGGCAAGATAACAGGAATGTTATGCAGGGAGACTTGGCAAAGTTATGCCCAAATTAGAAGTGAGGAAATGATCCAAATATTTCCATTAGAACCTTTGTGTATCTGCTTCTCATGGAGAAATAATTTTGATGCTGTTAGCCAACTGTTTGCGTCAAGAAGAGATATCTGTCCCTTTCTAAAGCACCGTTTGAATTTCAAGGGACTGTTCCCAAACCAAATGTCAGAAATGTTCTATGCTGCTAGAAAAGAACAGAAAAATAGAAGCACATTTGCATATTCAGGTGAATATTTAAAGGGGAAAAATGCTTTTCAAAATAGTAACAGTAATGTTATATTTGGAATATTAAAACAATTATATTCGTCCAAATAAAAAAGCTATAAAGCTAAGCGTGCTTCAAATACAGATGTCAAACATAATCCTGCCAAAATTTAGAACCACAAAAAAATGGGCTATCTGCAAAATTGAAGGGTATGGCTTTGTTTTAAGGCCTATGCCTTTATTTATATGACCGTACATAGTAATGGACAACTTTCACTATGACAGTAAAATACAGAACTAAGGATTTGCCGACATTCTGATGTCATTACGGTGGCATAACTTTGGAGGTGGGACTAAAACCTGATTGCTTGCTGTTTTAAGATGAGACAATTCAGGAGGTTCTAGCAATTCACCTCCTAGCTCTATGTCAAGATTCTCCCTGTAAATTAAATTATTAATTGGCATGTATGTCTGTTTATTTAATGAGGAGCATGACAGCCTTTACTGGTGCATATGTGAGAACAAAAACATCACAGTAGGAGCTTCTAAACTGCCCGGCAAGCCAAGGGGTTAAGCAGTTTGATATGCTGTATTAAAAGTAGCTGTTATTAGCAAATGCTGTCTGGCTAGTTGCAACATAAATACCAGAATGTGATATTCATATGGAAGAAAATATAGCATGTTTATGCAATTCGTAAGTCTGTAGTAAAGATAAAAGTTTACTTTCCGCATTCTTTCATTTTCACCTATTTGTGCAAAGCCCATATTACAATACAGTTATTTTCTAAGTTTTACAAAATTATATCCTGTTCAAAGCCCAGCTCCAGCTTTGGCTGTGGCTGTGTGGGGCAGGGCTGGCAAGGGGCACAGATGATAGCAGATGGATTCTGTAATGCAGGAATGTGCATGGGTCAAAATCCTGCAGGACAGAAGACAGAGAGATCAGCAGGGTTGCCAAATTCCCCCCTCCCCAACTGGTTTCTCGAGAGCCAAATAGCAACCTCTTCAGTCCTATTAGCCATTCAGCAGCAGCAACATGGATAAGAAAGTTTTCCATTTCTAAGTTCTGTGACACCAGAAAATATGTATTCACCCACATTCTGTCTGCTTCATGCAGTAAGCTCTGTACAAGGTTGCTCGTGGTCCTTAGTTATATATATTCTTCTGTAATAACTTGTGTGCTTAAATGATACAGAATTTTCTCAAATGGCTTTTTGGAGTTGTCCACAGAGGACGCTTTTGGGTCCTGAGCCTGCATCGTTGCAGTCACGGAAATTTTTGTCGTTGATAGCGAGGCAAGCAGAATCAGTCATACCAGCACGTATTTAAAAGAAAAGAGAATCGTGCTGTGTTTTGACTCCTCTTTTGTATTTCTAATGGATACAATAGCTGAGTGGAATCGGAGGCATATTCAGCTGTAGCATGTATATGGATCCTCTTCAGGATCTCCCTCATAATCCTACCCCTATTCACCTGTAGGCATATATGTGATGGAACTTCTGAAAAAGTGAAAATGTTATATAACGTAAGAAACAGCAAATGGCTTGTATTCTTAAGGTTCATTGACATTTGACCTTCTTTAACACTTGAATATTCTGATTACCTGATGGGACTTTGGAAGCATAACTGACTTCAGACTCATTTCTTTCCCTTTGTATTTTTTTCATGTATCACTACCAGGTTTGGAAAAAAAATGCATACATCTAGAAACTGAGAAAAAATAGGTTGTGTGAATTTGTTGTAGACATTTCAACCATTGATACACTGGTACTTCAATCTTCTATTAGTATGAAAGATAAGATTAATTTACTCTTTCCAGTGGCTTCTTGTGCATTCTTTATAACTAAAAATGTTGCTATTAAATTTCTTGGGAATGCTCAAGGAATAAGTTAAAGTGAGCAGAAATGACAAAATAGGAACTGCAAAACAATATACAGACCACTCAATGTCACAGTAGCATTTTATAGTTCTGGAAGGCAAATCAAAAGATTTTTGCAGACTAGCACTATCAGTAAAGTATACAAAATGGAAGTTGATTATGGCTAAAATATGGCTGTATGGAGCAGAAGCAAATATGATGGTCTGTGCTGCCTTCCAGTTCTCTGTTTCTATATTTTTCATGAAAGAAAAACAGAAAAAACTTGTTAAATGCCATTTCTCTCTGGGTTTAGTATTGTGTACATAAGTGCCTAATCAATAATTAGATAGTGTTTCTTCAAGTTCTACATGTTGTTATATATAGATTTTGACTGAAAATAAAAATACAGCTAGACTGATTATTCTTAATAGGCACACAATGCCGTAACGAAGGAAAATGTGAAGATCAGAGTGGTTTTTAAAGAAAATTTGTTTCCCACATTTTTAACCAATGGGTTTCATGAAAGCATTTCATTCTTTAAAAAGGACTTAAAATTATTACATCAATGCACCATTTGTATGCTGGTGATTTGCTAAAATAATTGATGGGCCTTAGCATACATAATGCTTGTTTAATCTCCGTATTGTCTATACATTGAAAGAGTTTGCCTGCTTTTTCACATTCTGTTTCAAAGGAGCCCTCTGGTGGACAGCCTGGCTTGATATATAGTACTTGTGTGTATGTGCACACATGCACACATGCGCCACAAATAAACCTATACATAAATATATAGGATAGATTTACCATTACTCAGAAGTTTCTTAGTCATTAAAGAAAGCATAAGCCACTTGGAATACAAAATTGCAAAGGATGCTTTGTTTTCTTATGCTTACAATGTAACTCATTTAAAATAAAACGTGTTTTGAAGATCTGAAGAATGTCATCATATTGTGAAACATATATCTTTGCTAAATTAGTATTATAGATCATTTAAGAAGTTAATCTTTCTAAGGATAAATAATTGATTTAGAAAATAGCATGAGAGTTATGCATGAAATACAGTGTGGATATTCTGTGCCGTTCTTTTCTACATTGCATGTACTGTCTAAAATGGTTTAAATCTTTGTTATTTCTTCTGTGTGATTCAAAATTAGCTTTAATATGTTCTTTGTTTTCACATGGTGATATTATTAGTAGGGCTGTAAATTTCATTATAAGCAATGTGCAAATACTGAAGAATAATAAATAAGTACATATAATAATAGAGTTAAATAAAATTGAAATTTACCTAAGTAATACATTGGCAGATGCACTGAATCATTCCTTATTAGTTTGGAAAGTGTATTTCTAGTTTTCTGTTTGTTTGTTTGCTTCACAAAATGATAAGTAAGTACTTTGAATTTTGGCAAGACTTGCTGATAGATCTAAAGATGCAGCATTTCCAGGAGTGCCATACTGTATGGTTTAAAACTTTTTTTTTCCTTCTGACCTAGCACGGAGCGCTGTCTTTGTTACATGTTGGCAGAGTAGCACTGAAAAGTACTTGAGCTGTTTCTAACATCAGCGGTAAATTGAGCATGTAAAAGGAGAGGAAGTCTTGAGTAGTGCTGCCATAGGCTTGTAAGCATGAACTGAACACCTAAATGTACTGTGTGTAGGCCCCGACTTCTCATTAGGAACGTAAAGTTACTGTAAGATTTCTCTCTCTCTTTTTCTTTCCAGAAGATGTTAATGTGACTCAAATTGTGGCCAGAGATAGCTAATCAGTAATAATTAAGGGCCAGAAATGACAAGGTTGGGAGAAGTTCAGAATGTAATGTGGTATTTTTTCAGAGAAGTTGAAATAACCATCTTCTGTACTTGTGCATGTCCACCAGAAACAAGTTCCCAATACATCCCTAACTTGACAAATTTTAAAAATTCTTCAGACTATGAAGTGATCATACTTTCAAATTTTAGTTTATATAAGCCTACATTAAAAATAACAAAGGGCAATAAGGGCAATAACATGGGCAATAAATCCATGAAGCTGCAAATTGGAATCTAGTTTCTAAAATTTTCTATTGTACACTCAACCTGGTAATCTAAGCTCCTGCAAAAACCAGTATACTGCCGCCTGGAGTAACCACTTCCAGTGACGAAAGAATACTAGCCATGTTGTTGGATTTAATGATCTGTTTGTCAGCTACAAAGCTGACTGGGGTCACCAACTAAATTCTCTTAAGTCACTGCAGCCAGCTTGCAAAAGGTAATGGCAGCCCCAAAGTATCTCAAATTAGAAACAAAGATTTAAAAATGAAGTCTTTTACAGCAGTCACATTACCTAGAATATTTCTTTTTTGATTGAGGTTTGGGGGTTTTTTTGCAGTTGATGCCTTTGTGTATTTCAAACATCTAAAATTAAAGGAGAATCCTCTTTGCCAAGTTGGTTGGTTAACTGCCAAATGAGTCAAATAATGTACAAATGCACCATTCTTCTGTCATGATTTTCCGGTAGAAAATGCTTTCACTGCGGCTGTTTTGGCTTTTGGTTAGCAGTTGTAAACACGCACACATACTACTACCACTGCTACTGTCTTTTACCTGCCAACAATATTACAAGCATTACAATAATTTTTCTTCAGTTAAGAAGTGAGAGTGGATTACATTATGAATTTGCCAGTGTGTCTCCTGGAGTGGTCAGAGAGTTGATGTTGAGTGACATTACAAGCAGTTACTTCACAAGGCTTAAGGGTCTGATCCAAACCCATTGAAATTAATGAAAATACTCCCATTGACCTCAGCTGGCTTCGATTAAAAGGCTGCGATTGTACTGCTGCTTCTTGGGACTTTTAGTCCAGTAAACCAGGGACAGAATCCAAAAGTAATATCCATGTTTCCTACTTTCTAATGCAGAGCACAGGATCTCATGCTGACTTCCTTTTTCTTTTTCTTTCTTCTCTTCTTTTCCTGTGTCATCAGAACTGCACTCTCTCTTCCAGCACGCATTTCACGAGTTCTAGGAGTAGTGAAATGCAGACAATAATTTAATTATTTTACTTAGATGTGGGCAAGCATGAGCTTCAAATCATCTGTTTTCTTACAACCAGAAAATTTAATATTAAACAAGTTAAAAAGGAATTCCCCATCCATCAGAAACTGAATGCCAAGTCAACTGTAGTCAAACAAAACATGTCATAGCATACTACAGCGTTATAGTTTCTGTGTAACAGTATATGCTTGTATAAATAAAGAAGTTTAAATGAGCAATAAGGTACACCATGTAGGATGTTTCCTTTGATCTTTAAATTAACTTCGGGGAATTATGACATAAATTCCCCCACAGGGTTAACAAGTACTCTAATTATGATCAGTTTCTGATATGTGTGAACTGCATGTATAACCTTTTGTATCCAGACCCAGTCATCTTTGCTAGACACAGAGCTACTGAGGGTCCAAATTTGTGACAAGGCAGATGAGTGGTCCTACTGGGTAAGACAAAAGATCCACCTACTCTAGTGTTCCATCTTTGGCAGTGGCCACTAGGAAATACATGGGGAAAAATATTAGAGTAAGGCAAGCATGTAATAGCATTTTCCTCCTGGCTTTGTCTGTCTGCACTTTAAGGATTTTCTGAGCCGAGTGGGGTACCCATACTTTTGTGGGGTTTTTCTTTCTCTTTGTTAAGTTTAAGAATTGCTTTCAAATTTGTCTAGGACTTTGGTCTCTCCATCTTGCATGGCAACAAGTGATTGTAACTGTGCACTACGTGAAAAAATACTCCCTTTTGTTTAAACCTGCTTCCATTGGACTTCACTGGTTGTCTCCCAAGAGTTGGGGGGTGGGGAGGAGGGAGGCAGTGAAAGGAAGAAACAAGGAACATGCCTGCTCACCCTTATCTTCTCCAGACCTCTTGTGACTTTGTACAGTCCTACCTTGTTCCCACTTCATCATTTTTTTCAAAGTTCAAGAGATCTGGTGTATTCAGTCTTATCTCACATAGAAGCTACTCCATTATTTTGAATCTTGTAATTGCAATTTTTTGTAACAACACACATGTTCAGGACTAGTTGATTATTGAATTGGTACATGCATTAAAACATTTTAAAGGGAAGGTAAATATTAGATTGCAATGAGAAGTATGCTGTAGTCTGGCAAGGCCTAGGAGAAAGAACTCCCATTCATTTAGACTTAATTGCACTTCTATGCCTCACTGATCACTTTTTTCCCCAAGTCCTGCTTCAAGCACTAGCATATCACAGATTGTTTTGTGGAAGTCACAGTCCATGTGATTCTGCTCATAGATCCTTCATCAGGTAAACACCATTGCCAGCCTGTCTCTACAAAGGAAGAAGTCTGTTCTGAATATGGCGAGTACTAAGAGAGTACAAAGGTCAGTGATGGGGGGGGGAAGGAAAGGAGAGGAAAGGAGAGGAAAGGAGAGGAGAGGAAAGGAGAGGAAAGGAGAGGAAAGGAGAGGAAAGGAGAGGAAAGGAGAGGAAAGGAGAGGAAAGGAGAGGAGAGGAAAGGAGAGGAAAGGAGAGGAAAGGAGAGGAAAGGAGAGGAAAGGAGAGGAGAGGAGAGGAGGAGAGAGAGTGGGAGAAGAAGGGGAAGGAAAGGAGAGGAAAGGAGAGGAGAGGAGAGGGGGGGGGGGGGGGAGGGGGGGGAGAGAGAGGGAAGGGAAGGGAGAAAAGAAAGAAAGAAGGGGGGGGGGGGGGGGGGGGAGGGGGGGGAGAGAGAGGGAAGGGAAGGGAGAAAAGAAAGAAAGAAGGGGGGGGGGGGGGGATGGAACGGAGAGGAGAGGAGAGGGGGGGGGGGGGGGGGGGGAGGGGGGGGAGAGAGAGGGAAGGGAAGGGAAGGGAGAAAAGAAAGAAAGAAGGGGGGGGGGGGGGGGGAGGGGGGGGAGAGAGAGGGAAGGGAAGGGAGAAAAGAAAGAAAGAAGGGGGGGGGGGGGGGATGGAACGGAGAGGAGAGGAGAGGGGGGGGGGGGAGAGGAGGGGAGAGGAGAGGAGAGGGGGGGGGGGGAGAGGAAGGGAGGGGGGGGGAGAGGAGGGGAGAGGAGAGGAGAGGAAAGGAGAGGAGAGGAGAGGAGAGGGGGGGGGGGGGGGATGGAACGGAGAGGAGAGGAGAGGAAAGGAGAGGAGAGGAGGAGAGAGAGTGGGAGAAGAAGGGGAAGGAAAGGAGAGGAAAGGAGAGGAAAGGAGAGGAGAGGAAAGGAGAGGAGAGGAAAGGAGAGGAGAGGAAAGGAGAGGAGAGGAGAGGAGAGGGGGGGGGGGGGGGGGCGGGGAGAGGGAGAGAGATTGGTGCTGTGACTGCTGTGCTCTGCCTTCCTGAGCATCTGCTGTCACAGGAAGAGCAAGTGGATCCATGTTATCCCAAAAGTTCTCACTTATTTATTGGCAGCAGAGAGATTCCAACTGAAAGACGATAAATGAGAGAACTAACCTGGATAGCGACCTCACATTACACCAGTCAGGGTGTGTGAGCAAGGAAGCTGGCAGTCCATCTTGTTCACAGAGAGAAGGACAGGGAGTTAAAGTTTATTGATTTTGTTGTTGTTCCGTATCCTCCATCCAGAACAGAAGCAAGAAGATTAGATGATTTTTTTTTAATATAGTCAGCTTCATCAGGAATGTGACTGTTAGTGAAACTGTGAGGCAGACAGGAGCTGGAAAAACTATGATTCAACCATTCCGGCATTGTCCCTGCACCAGCTAATTGAAAATAAATGGGTTTCCAATGTTATTTTTTACATTTTAGCCATTCCTTGCTGCTGATGCTTGCTCTTTTCAAAGAGCGCAGAAACCATCTCTGACTCAGGAAATACTTGAGCCACAGATTGTGCTAGAGTATTCAAAGAATGTGTAACCATACCATCTTCCCTGTGTGTCTGCTTTTCCCCACTGACATGGAAACAGTAAAGGATTAGATGGGCCTATGGCCTGACTTGGTGGTTGTTCTTACATTACAGTACCTTTCTCATTTTTCAGCCTGAAAGTTTTAGCAGAATGAAGTAACTTTTTGTAAAAACTCTGTTTCCATTTAAGCATCGAAGTAGCTGGACAGATTTTCAGTAGAGCTCAGTATGAACTCTTAAAAAAAAAGTGATTCTTAATGAACTGATAAGAGTTGCAGGCAGAGACATGGAATTTCTCCTGTAATCTAAATATAGTTTCACAGAGTTTGTATATACATCATCACACTTCATGTTATGTATGTATATTATCACATTGTGTGCTTCGTTCCCTTCTTGCAACTTAAATCTCGGAAATCTGCTTTAAAAGAGGACAGATAATCTTCTTAAAGGTCCTTGTGATTTTAGGCAATAGTCCCTTCCTTTCTCATGCCCCCTTTTAAGTTTCTAAGCCTAAGTCAGATATTTGCACATATAGCTGTTGAATCTCTCTGTAACTGGCGTAAAAGTAGTCTTAGCAATATCTGAGTTGGGTTATTTGATACGGTTGCCTGTCCATCAGAACAGCAGAGATTGTTCAGGAGTTTCCTCAATGCTTTTGCTTTACTCTCCCAGGAGAACCAGTCCTGTCATTGCAAACTTCTCTTTCTTCCTAACATGAAAACAGTGGACTTTCAAAAGGGAGGTGGTCAAGGAACCATGTGACTTTGAACCTAAACATCATACGTACGGATTATGAGAGAAACTAATTTAAACCAAAACTGTAATGATGACAATGGCCATGATTCTTCATGTGGTTATTTGGCAGAACATAATACAGTGTGTTTCACAGCATGTTTCCAAAGTGTTACTGATTTCTGTGGTCTGTATGCTCTTCCTAAGGAGAAAGAAATCTAGAAAATCTAGGCCTGAGGTTTTAAGTACATAAAAAGATGCTGTTTGTGAGGTAGCAATATTTCAACTTGACTATCACAGACAGAGCGTGCAAAGAAGCAATGAAATGACTTAAATTACGAGTGTGTGAAATTTAATAGAGAAAAATACTCAAACACATTTATTTAATTTTGATCTGGGTCCTTACTGCAGACCCCCCAGCACCACCTCCATGAAGGAAAGGTCCTCATCCTGATCCTCTTTAGAGGGGAAGACTTCTAGAACTTTCTGGCTTCATTGACAAAAGAGAACGTGAAGAAAAGAAAGAGAAAAAAAAATCAGAAGGATACCAGCCCCAAAGTACATCCCTACTTGGGGCAACCTGTTTTCTTCTTCATACAAAACTAGTTCTGCTTAGATCCTGTCTCTCTGTCGTTTCAGCAAATGCTTAGCAATTCATGAGAATGTAGAGCTTGCAATGTGTGATCTCTCCCTTCTCTATCAAGTTCTAACAACCTAGCTCTTATCACGATGGATGCCTAAGCACTCCTGAGATAGTCAAGAGGTCCAGCTAACCTCCATGTCTAGTTTCATACAAAGATTTTCTTGCCCCCTTTCTGTATCAAAGGCATTCATTAGATGGAGCAGCCTGTTCTACTTGGCTCTTCACTAAAAGGGGCAATAAGCACAATTCCTTTTCCCATGTCAACAGCCTTTTTCTGTTTTGTAGCAAAATGCCTAAAGATGCTGAGGGTTATATGACATCAGACTGGTATGGAGCCACTTGTTAAGTAATGATTAGTGAAAATATTGTTGTCTATGTTGAAGAGAAGAATCAGTATTTTCTTGATGAAAGGGAAACTTTTAGAACAGTTTCCCATCTCCATCTGTTGCCATAACTGTACTTTTTGCTATTTCTTACATTTTTGTAAACTGCTGTAGAGTGCAGTATATTTGACCCTGTGATTATGACTGAGATGCTTGGAGTTAAAAACGTTTTTGTTGAGAGCGGGCTGACATGCTGATAAAAATGAACTACATTCCAGACCAAATTTCAGTATAGTACATATTTCAAGGCCACTTGATGCTTTGATATCACACAAGCAAAGGTCTTTTGTGAGTGCAAGCTTAGCATCTATAGTTTCTGGAGTTTTTTTGCAGGAGTTACTGTTCCAAAGAGCGAGTTTTATCTAAAAATCTGCTTGTCCTATCTTAATAATAGTGTTGTCCTTTTACCCCCTCTATTTGGCTTAAGGTGTAGCAAAGATCTGTATTAGTTTAATGTCTTCTCATTCAATTATATCTGTTCAATACTTGTGCCGTACAGTGCAGTCAGCAGCATAGTTTAGAAAATGCTCCTTTGGATAGTACAAATGTGTAATATTGAGCTGTACAGTTTAATATATTCTTCTGAAGGAGGATCTGTGCTTTTTAGGACACAACCACTAGCTTTTATTTTAACCACTGAGGCAAACTGAGTTCATTAGTGAGCATAATAGGATTAGACATGAAAAAATGGACCCAAACTTTCTAATCTCATTTGAAAGGAGCCTCTCCAAAAGCAGACAAATGCTTTCTTTTTGCTGCCTTTTTGAAGCACCATTTCGCTGAAGCTGACTCAGATTGATAGAATAAGTAAAAAGACGAGTCACATTCTGCAGAGTGACATTATGTCTGACTAAGGCAGTAAGAAGCACTTGCCTTCAATAAAAGGAAATGTATTCCACTTCCTATTAAGTTTCCCCTCTGCTTCTTATTAAGTTCAGGTAGGCGTAGTTCCTTGATATAAAAATATGTATCCAACATTGACTTTCTCCTTTGGTCGAGGACAGTAACTAAACGAAATGATCTTCGGCATTGGTGGTTGCTTATTATCTTTCAAACACATAAGTATAGCAGGTTCCTTCTGAATGAAGTGGTATGGTGCCGCAGCACAGCTAACCTTGCCCAGGTGTCTGCCTGCGTGCAAAACTCCTGCTGCTTTCCCAGATGAAGTGTGCTTGATCTCTTCTCCATCTCCGCAGTTAGGGGTCTATTGTTACACTCTCATCCGAAAGCTTGCAAATGACATTTGGGTGTGATCGACTTCTAATGGAAGATTACAACCCTGTGGATCAAAGTGAACCATCGGAAAGGGGCTCTTAAGAATTTTAAAGGTTTAACATAAAGAAGATAATCACACAGTCTGATTTAGAATTGTTTCTGTACTTGTCACTCAGACTTCTATGAGCCAAGCTTGTACTGCGACTGCACGTGCCAGGAGTGCTTTTGTATAAGAAATGTAATTGTAGCTTACACAAAATTCTTCCAAGATTTCACTTTTACAGAAGTTTGGTGCATAAGAAGAAAACCTTTGCTACCTAAAGTTTTTCCATATCCCTTTTATTTAAGACTTCTAACAATTTCCTTAGGTTTTCACATAATGAATGTTCACTGATACTGTTGTGAGATTTAGAGTCCTTTTGTTTTGTACTTTGAATAATAAATTGCTTTCTTCAGACCAAGGACTGTAGAGTTCAGTTCAACAGTAAAAGCAATGTAGGGTAGTCTGCCATTTGAATGCTGCCAATAGTGAAACACAGATAACTGGCTACAACTTCAGGTTGTTCTGCGTGATTCACAGATGAGATTAAAATATTGCTCTACATTTGAGAGTTGTCTCTGAGAAATTACCTTACAAGAAAAGCTAGGGATTCTAAAATAATTCTGCGTTTGCCTGTTAGCAAGGTGATTTGTAATGGTTTCTAAATAGTAGAGAGTAGCTGCAGCCTTGTCTAACACCGACCTTACCACTTCACATGACTGATTTTGTAAGGATCTACATGTAGGTGTTTAGATGTTTCACTGCTTCCATCTGACATAAACTAATGATGTAGACTGGCTAAACATGGTGACATGATTAAACAGTGATGTTAATTAGTGGCTTCTGTGAGAGACTTGATCCCTCTTTTTAGCAGCATTTGTTCTGCATATACAGAAGTTAAAGGGACAGAAACGGATGTTTTCTTTATAGCATCTGTTAATAGCATTAAGAGTTCAGGAAAAACATTTAAACTATCTGGTAAAATGCATAAGGTCCATCTTCATGCCCCATGGTTGTGCAAAACCAATATCTTTGTGAAGGGAAATGGCAATTTTCTGCAGGCAGTAATCATCTGTACTATCACTTAGATGTCATGTATTGATGATCCTATTTCAATCAAACATATCTCATTCAGAGAGCTTTTGATGGGAGGAATTTTTGGAAGGGTTTAGGAAGGTTAAATCTGTGAGACATGGCTTCCATCTGGAATGCATTAGCTACAAAGATTTATTAGCCAGAGTGCCTCTGCATAATGTTCCATGGAAAGCAAAGCCCTGCATCTAATTTCCAGCATGATGTCTATATGAGGAGTGATCTTTGAAATATCATAGGTGACAATCAAGTTTGTTGTAAAAATAGTAAATGCACAGGATTTTCATGGCGGCTATTTTAAATCCCTCATGAGGGCTGCTAAACAGGTAGTTGATTTGTTGACAAATGATAAAACGGTAGGAATAGCAACATGCATGACATTTTTAAACAGGATAGACTCTTTAAGCAGTAAGAGTCACATCAGGAAAATTATCAACATTTAGTGGTTGCTTAACTCTGTGAAAGATGGCATTAGGAAATAATAGAGGCAATATTTAACTTTCTGTTTCAGTGTTTTCTGATTAAATCTGTTTCAAGAAGTGCTGCTTCTGATCAGCAAGCAGGAGGGAAAGAGCTTTACAGATTCTAATGTATTAACAAAGCTGCAACTCTAAACCATCATGTGTCTGATGGTGATTAAAAATTAGTAGCATAAGGACAGTACTGATCTCAGTTTCACAATGAGCCAAATGGGGGAAAAAGTGGGGTTTTTTTAAGTCTGTTACTACATAAAAGAATTCAGTGATGTGTCTGCTACAGAACATTTCTACATAGAATTTGACAGGGTAGGGTGATTGGATTTCAATCAATGATGAGAGAAAGGTGCCTAAGAAGCTTTGGAAATCTGACCCATTTAAGCAGGACAGTGAATTACTAAACATTAACTGGTACCTTGATGAGAATATTGTTCCTGAAAGACTGGGAGGCAGCAACTTCTTTTCTGTAAACTCAGTTTCAATATATAAAGGCTGAAGTTGCCAATACTCTCCAAAATTCCCAATAAAAAAAAATTCAAATAAATAATTCATGCATCATGATCTACTCCATTCCTGTCTTCTCTTTGGCCTCTGAGTCATGGCTGGTTCTCTGCTTGTAGAATGGATACCAGTAGAATATTATATATAAAATGCATTTTAAAAGTATATGGAAGATAGAGGAAAATTAAACCTGACACTTTTTAGAGGAATATAAATGTAGAATTAGAACTGTGAGCAAGGAGTCTAGATATCTGAGTTTTATCTCAGCTTTACTTCGGAGAGAAAACTTCTGTGAACCTGGGTAAATATCTTTAAGTTTTCTGTGCTATGTTATTTCCATTTGTGAAGTTGAGTGCACAGTGTTAGCTGCCTTTGCATAGGAATCCTGCTTTAATTATGTAATGATTATTAAACCCTTTCTAAAAGAAGAAAAAGAAGTTACAGGTCAATTGCTTTCTGTGCTACTAGAAAAATCCATTGCTGAAATATACCAAATATTCCCTCTTACAGACTGTCTTGTTGCTGAGCTAGAGTATCAAAGTGAATATCTTTTTAAGATGATTTCTAGTTCAAGTTTTCTCCCATGTGTATGCGTTTGTGTGTACATATTTCTGTACATAAGTATATAACAAAATATCAGAAAATATCCTCTGTTTTTAATCTTTTCTTTATAGAATCTATTAACTGAAAAATACAAATTATCCAATACAGAATATATTTTTAGAAAATTTGTAATCTCATGGCTTCAGAAGTCTGAAACCCTGTGTAATACCTGGAACATGCTAGTGAAGAAAGACCCCAGAAATCTGCTAGTTGCATCCAACAGCACCGCTTGTTGACTCATTAGTAAGTGTTAAAAGTGTTAAAAACACAAAGATGGCAAAATGTGAAGGACAACAATAACTATCCAGCTTTGCCATCTGTGCGTTTTGGGGCTAGATCAAGGTTTACAGTTTTTGAATTGCCAATTCCTTTGGCAAAGGGTTGGGTTTAAAAAAAATAAATCAATAGTACTTTAATCTTCTCAGGGAGTTTGGTTGGTTCAGCAAAGGGTGTTCAATCCATTTATTCCTGTCCGGAGTGAGGAAGGTAAGAAGACTCTAAGAAGACCTTCCATGGCATCAAGAGCATTGAAAGAATAATTTGCAGCAGAGAAGTGTGCTTTCTCTGCCTCTTTCCCCACCTCTGTTTCCCATTCATGTGGGATGTGAGGTCCAGGGGAACTGTTTGCTTCTTAGAACGCCTCCCTGTCCTATTTAAAGTCTTCCTGTGCAAGAGTGTTGGAGAGTTATCAAGACGTTACTGCTTCTAACTGATCCTACGTGTAAGATGGTACTGAGCTGCATTTCCTTTTTAGTATCTTTGACTCTTACACTTTGTTGTTTAAGAGCTAGTTATAAGTTTATTTCTAAGTTACTTCAATACTTGGGCTCATTACTTCCTGCTATGGGATCCCCAAGAGAGCAAATAGCAAAGCAGGACTAACATGGGGGATCATGGTCATTACAAAGGCGCTAGGTCTTTAAGTGGATAGAGCCCTTCATGACAAAAAGGTGCATGTTTAAACAAGAGATAAGGCTTCATTATGTCATCAGGAATGAGTGTTTCATCATAATGAGTTGTTCATACCTGCTGTGGATGTGCAAGTTCCAAGGCAGACCTGGAAGAGAGAAACTGGGCAGCTTGTTGATGAGTTAGCCTTTAAGAAGGGTAAGCTTCTCCACTTGCTTCAGAAAGATACCGTATTGCCCTGATAGAATGAGGGGAGAGAACTGGGAAGAAATGGGTTGAGTCCTCCGAATTAAAATGAAGAATTGTTAATTGTACAGTGTAAGTTTCTATTGCAGCCAGTAAAATGTTTGAAGGCAAACAACAGTGGTAGGTAGTCACTGGCCATTAGACACTTCTTTAAAGGGTATTCCTTGTGCATGTTTCATTCACTTGTTTACTGTGGTAAGTACATGGGAATGGATATCTTTGGAACAAGTGACTGATGTACAGTTAATACTGTATTTTCAGTTACATATCCTATTCTCAGTACTTTCTTTTTAAAATAAACTTTTGTTCAGACAAGTCCTAAAAGAACTCATGCTCATTGTGTTGATGTGGTTGTGTTTCTCCTAGACTGTAGGAGGCAGCTGGCAGGAAAGAGAAACGTTATGATTTTTATAAAACATTTATGGGACAGATTTTCAGCTGTAGAGATTGCATGGCCATTCAGTCCTTCCCCATCCACTTCACATTGCATCTGCCACCACTGCTGCTTCTGGTTTTCAGTATTGGTATCCCCCCACAGTAGAAAACATAGCAAGGAGCTGATTCAACATAATGTGTCAGCAGGTTTCAGCTACTGAGCTTTTAGGTAGTCTCTGTTGCAAATGTGGCTACTTCTTTTCCCTCCAGAATCCCCAAGAGAAGACCACACTGCATCTCACAATTATTGACCTCCTCTTATGATCAAAGGTCAAACTCAGATGCAGGTCTTCCGTATGGAGGGAGTCCACAGCAGAAACTTGCACTAAGTTAGCCAACATCAGCCTTGTTATAAATGGAAGCTGCAATAGAAGACAGAGTTCATGTACTTTGTCTATGGTATACGGCAAGTTTCTTCTACAGCAAGTGGTTTTAAATGTCAAAATGAGTACTGATATTTCTAGATGTCCCATGTGCTATGGACTAGCTTTCACTGGGTGTACACCGTCAGCTGCATTTAGAATTTAATTCAACCGTTTACTAAGCATATTCTTATTTGTAGTTCACTCTAGTGGGAATGTTATACACTGCTAGATTGTTGCCTTGCCTTACAAATACAAAGATCTCAGTTTTTGGAGCATCTGGTTTTTGATATATTGCAAAATCTGTCAAATGCAAAAGCTATTATTAATTCCTCAAATACCAGAATTTACAGTTCAGTTCATGATGGCATGTGGTGTGGAGCTAGGAGAGAAATTTGGCCCTTTGTGCCTGTTTACTCATTCAAAGTATTGAATAGCACATATACTGGAGCACGGAAAATGTCCTTTGCAAGTTAGAACAGTGATTGTGTTAATATAAGCAAACCTAAAGCATGTGTTGAATGCTTATCAGGCATTAGAATCAATAAGTAGTCTTTAGATTTAAAATTAATGATTTTCTGTGTTCTCCAAAAGTCAAAATCTCTCAAAGTTGTCTTTGTTGCTTCTGATTTCTCCCAAGAGAATAAGCAGGGTGTGATAAATCATCATACCCACAAAATAAACAAAGTGCCTCACAAAAATTTGAATTAAACTTAAAAGGGGAAACCCCTGCCTTAAACATCTTCAATATTTTGAAACTGTAGTTGGGGAAATGTAAGATTAAAAGAAGATCTGGTGCAGCTCTAACCTAACACTATTGCAGAGACATTAGAAAGAGCTTTAACACTATCTTGACACGGGAATGAGGTCATGTTGTTGGATTAAGTCATCTGACTGTGTTCCTGCTATTTATTTGATGAGTCTTTTACCGGTTTACTTGATAATGCCAAGTGATGTAGAAAATTTAAATACATAAAAACATCAGCGGAATAGCTGACTAAAGAGCAAAAAGCCTTTGCACAATGTTCTATGAAAAATAGCAGAATACATTTTATTTATGAAAGGCTTAAAAATTTAATTAATAAGTAAATAAGCACATGAACATATATCTGTACATAAAGGAAACGAGAGAGAAACCTAGAATATAAAAATGAAACATTGTAAAGGACATTATTGTGAAGGACAAGCTGACTAAATGAATTTGAACTTATGTAAAAACTGTTTAAATACACATAGAAAAATACATTTTGAAATGTGAAAGTTGAGATATAAACTCATAAGACTGAAGCTCTTGTTATAAACTAGCAGCAGCAGTATTTTCCTCAAACATCCTTTGTTCAGGTAGCAATGTAAGTGAAAGTGAGGCCATCTCTGGATAATGCTGCAAGCCTAATGCGGAAGGAAAAATTATTACTGTAAAAAGTGTGCATCATTCTACAACATGCAGTGCAGTGTTAGCTATTTTTTATGTAGTGATTCGTCCCTGTTCATGTTGCAGTAGAATTTCTATTTTCTTCTCTTGCAGTCAGATTTGTAACAAGTTTGGAGATTTCTGTCCCATGACTTTCTTTTTGAGCGTGCCAGACTCGTATAGGTGTTATCCTATATTTGTGTAAAACCTGTCACTGACAAGAAATATGCAATACACTAAAACATCATTTGCAAATGGAATACAATGTAACCTTTCAGAAAATTCATCCAGGAAAGCCTCTGTGGAACAAAACAAATGTCTGCCAGTAAGTAGTAAAATTTTGAAGCTATGACCTGTACCTACTAAGAATAACTGAATATTGAATTGGCTGTGAGATGTGTAGACTCTTATTTTAGGAATTTATTGTCTTATTCCATTAAGAAAAGAGAAATATGAAACTAAAATGTATCATCAAGAATCTGTAGAGACAGAGGAGAAAATCCACCTGTGTGAACTATGAGGTGAGCTATGAGGTTAGAATATGAGGCAATGAACTGTCTCTTTCCAATCTGAAATAAACATGTCCAGCCCTGAGATGGCAAACTACTATAGGATTCATAAAGAATGTTTGGACTAAGAGAACATTTCTCCCAAAAGTTAAATTCTTTTGAATAATCTGACAGAACATGCTTTTTTTGAGGCAGTAGTAGCCCTTTTAAGCCACAGAGCAGAAGGTGTTATGCTAAATAAAGCCCTTGGAATGTTTGGATGAACTTCTTGCCTTCTCTTAAAGAAAATTTGACATGTTGACACTCCTTCTAAAATTTTGATCTATGATAATCCACGTAAATCCCACCTAGTCAGTTAGTTGGTGTGTGATTTTCTCTCAAGTGTAGTACCTGATCACCCTTTCTTTTCAAGTGTGGTGACCTCTGAGCAGGTCAGTTTGCACCTTGCTAGCCTCATCTTGGCATACCTCCAAAAGGCAAATAGGTCAGACTTCTGTTAGTGAGCCAAAAAGGAAAGTTCAGTCTGAATGCTTAACAAGAGAATAGAGCATTCTGCAGTAAATGTTATTCTGACGCATAGCGGAAAGTGCCAGAACTTAGTTTGGGAACTTCCTAGAGCACAGATAATAAATTTCATTCAGGCTGATCACATTCACCAGTAGTTAATGTGGCATCTTTACCAACACCTGTGAGCTCTGAGCATGTTTCTCAACTCACCACAGAGGTTTGCAAGGCTCTGTTCTGCAGTGGTAACATACAGATAATTCTGATGGACATTAATGGGAGCTCCTGGAGTATGCTGTTGAGCTCATAAGATTAATGTCATAACCACACATAAGCGTCACTACAAGGCCAGACAGTGATTTGGTCTCTACTTCTTGCTTTATCTAAATCTCAGCTTTTAGTTCTGTGTGGGAATCTATATTACTCTTTTGGAATATGTGATAAGAACACAAATTCTGACTGAGTTCATTAAGGGCTGTCCTTTTGTGTTTACACCAGAACAGCGCCCAGTGATGGTAGCGTACTGCAGGATTGGGCCTATGGAGACCCAACAGTTTTATTTATTGTAATGATAACCAGAAGATATATCAAAGTTGATTTTTGTTACATTGATAACAGCAATAGAACTCCCTGTAAGAATTAAAAGGCTCATTAGAAAAGAATTTCTCAATGGTACAAATAGCTTTTTAAATCCAGCCAAGCCAAAATGCTATTTCAAAGGGATTTTTGAAGGGAGCTATTAATCGGTGTCAGATTCAAATGCAGTTCTATACTCTCTTCACAGATAGAATGTAAAATGTTATATTTTTCATATTCATACATTTCTTAGTGTCTGTTATCATCATGTGTCTTGAAAATTAGGAGATACTTCATGAAGGAACATTCACAAGATTAGCTAAGTCTGGAGCTTCACAAGTTAGTGTTTGAGATAGAAGATTTTGCTTGTCAGCAAAATATATTTCTGTGAAAGAAATACGTTTACACAGAGAAATCATTTACTGATAAGCTGCTACTGAGAAAAAAACAATGTTAAGGAAATAAATAATTCCAGGAGCAATTACTCTAATGAAGCCTAATATATTTATGGCCTACTCCCGTGTACAGCCTGGAGACTCTAGTGTCCAAAAACATGGCTGAGCTTTCTTTGCTTCGTGAGCTCTTCCTTCAGAATTTAGATCATTCTCCTGTACACAGGCACTTATTTAATGAAACTCGTTGGAGCTTAATATCTCTGAGACATCTATCCTTTTCTCAGATTTGGCTTAAATAGGTCAGTAAGTTCAGTGTTATGGTGAGGCAGCTATACAGACAAACAGAACAATACCATAGGGCTTGTTTTCTTCAGAAAAAAATTGTATTCTCCTAAATCAGAGAACTTCGAAGTGACTTTTATGAATATGTTATTGTGTTCTCTTTATATTCTCTGTGAGTTGCATGCTCATCAAAACCTTTTTTTCTAACTGTTGTGTAGCTGGGTGTTAGTGATAAAGGGGCAGAAAGTGCTGTGAATAGAGAGACTCCACAAAGAGCACTAGCTTTTTGATGACTCTCCACTATTTTTTAGGAAACCAAATGTTGTAGAATGCATATACAATGATTTGGTGAGTTAGAAAGATTTGTGGTGATGTGTATTCATACCAAAAAGCTATTGATGCTTAAACTGAAGTAGGAATTAGTTCTCTAAAAGCATATACTTAAAATGGATTTAGATCAGAAAATGAGGGAAGAAGAGTAGAGTCATGTTACTAAGAATGACCATGAAACATTAAGTTTGCACGTTACATAAAATTATTTTTGACACATTAAAATACATTCAATCTATGCTCATTGTAATTCACTTTATGGTGAGTCGCTTAATAGCAGAATATATATCATTTATACTGCTATCCTTCATGCTTTTAAACTGTAATATCCTTTCCTCAATGACTGCTTGTCAATTTCTCTGATCTAGAGTTGATTTCATAAATTAACTAGGCCAATTATGTAGAGAGTTATGATTAGAAGAAGAAGAAAAAGCAAATAAATATTAATCTACCACCCTGAACTTCTTCCTTCCAAGATCCTAGCTCCCAGTATACTTCAGAGTTGCATACAATGTCTTTTGTCGATTCATCCTCATTGTCCGTAGATTATTTAATCAATGTGGTATTTTATGACACAAACTGAGGTAGTTTTATGTGATGTCATCTGTGTGAACATTGCCATATAAGCACTGCAGCCCAAACCGCATGTATGCTTTGATATTGCCCAGTTATCTCTCTTCTCCTTTCTGTGAATTCCTTCGTACTTGCACACAGCCATTAAGTGTTGTTTCACCTATTTGGTAACGGGAACTGTTCTTGGTTCCTTTCTGTTGCTACTCCTTGGCATGTGTTCATGTGGAACATGCAACCCATTTAGGGCAGTCTCTTCTCAGGACTACGTATATAGGCCATTCATTAGAACAGCCTTGATTACTCTTATGCTTGGAAATTAGCCTGTCCATAATTTTTTTTTTTTCCTTTTTTTATATTCTTAGACAAGTACATCATATGTTTGGATTAGAAGTTACATCATATGTTGTTTCTTTATTGATACATTTCCAGGAGACTTTTTCTTTAGGTGAATATTTATTCTCCCAGCCCTTTCTTAGTCCTTTTATTGCACACAGTACCACAGGCCAATAAACAATATCAATTATAGATGCAAGGTTATTGCTAGAGAGCCTGGATATTGATCTCACATAAGTTAGAAATGGTTGAAGGAATGAACTTATTTGTTGGCAGGTGTCCATATCATGAAGCAATCACCATAAATATCTTCAGCTTGGCCTTTTCTTGACTCATATTACAAACATTAGGAGCTGAGAAATCAGAACGAAGCAATGTTGCACGCAGAGTTGGAAAACATTAGGTAGCCAACCTGTGAGGAAAAACATGCTATCTCTGTATAAAAATTGAGGGCTTTAGCCTCTAGGACTGCCAGTTTGGTCCTTTGCAAAAGGAAGATCTTAAGTAACACAGTTCTTTAAAAGAAAAAGATGTGTCATCATTAGTGTAATCATCTTTCTTACGGTTTCACAATCAAAAGTTAAAGTATTTGCTTGTAAAGATGCTGAGTGTCAAGCAACATATGACAGTATTTCTACTTCTCATATTTTCTTTAATAAAAAAAGGGAAAACTTCTGGTTTTGCCATAGATTGTCTGTTTTTTGTATTGATTCTTTGGTCTCCAAAAATATTCAGAATTGAATCCAAATTTTACACTACCTAAAGCTTGATGTTACTTTCAGACTAGTTTTAATGAGGGGTTGCAACTGAGCCAACCTCAATTGCTCAGTTGCAGCTTGGGCAAGTAGAAAAACGGTAATGATTGATCTACGTGGGTGAGTTGGCATCAGTTTGCAAGCCCTCTGGGTAGAGGCAGAACATCCAGCAGGAAGAATTAAAAAGGAAAAGGGAGAAGAAATGTTTATCACCCATTTACTAACATTTTATGGCAGTGTTATGGTAAACTGAGAGATGAATGCCTACTACTAATAACATTAAATCAGACTTAATACTTCACACCAAATGTTCAGTAAAATAGGGAACGATGTGAATATTTGTTGATGCTATATGCTACGGGTACAGCATCGAAAGTAGTGCTTGAAAGACATAAAATGCTGCAAAACAGAGGTCAGAATTATGCTAATATCATGATAATATAAAATTATTAAGTCACCAAATGACAGGATTACAACCCAACTACCTTCAGTCCCTAGGAACCTTTCAGCTAAGCTCATGGTAAATAAAACAGCCGGTCCTACACGGGAGTCTGATTACAAATTTAAACATTTGTATTATTAGAACTGCATGAAGCATTCACCTCTGGAGACTGGGGTTAAAATCTGATTTAGGTTACTGGAGAATATTAGTGTAGTTGTCCCAGCCTAGTAGACACTTCATTACATAATAAAATCTCTCAATCCTGAAACCAGTCGGTATGGCTAACGTGTTCTCTTTAGAAAAGGCTAGGATTGGCATAGCCAGAGAATTACAGAGCAGGATTAAAGTAAATTGACAGGCCTGTATGAAAAAACACGCTTATTACTTTACCAAATGACAATTACAACCCAACTACCTTCAGTCCCTAGGAACCTTTCAGCTAAGCTCATGGTAAATAAAACAGCCGGTCCTACACGGGAGTCTGATTACAAATTTAAACATTTGTATTATTAGAACTGCATGAAGCATTCACCTCTGGAGACTGGGGTTAAAATCTGATTTAGGTTACTGGAGAATATTAGTGTAGTTGTCCCAGCCTAGTAGACACTTCATTACATAATAAAATCTCTCAATCCTGAAACCAGTCGGTATGGCTAACGTGT
Organism: Aptenodytes forsteri; assembly: GCF_000699145.1. Classification (NCBI taxonomy): domain Eukaryota; kingdom Metazoa; phylum Chordata; class Aves; order Sphenisciformes; family Spheniscidae; genus Aptenodytes; species Aptenodytes forsteri. The sequence continues at coordinate 5,450,864 of NW_008794448.1, forward strand.
TCTCTTTAGAAAAGGCTAGGATTGGCATAGCCAGAGAATTACAGAGCAGGATTAAAGTAAATTGACAGGCCTGTAAGAAAAAACACGCTTATTACTTTAATTATCAATATGTATATCTATTTGCCAGTTTCTCTACAAAAGTGAGTATTTAGTGTGCTAGTAATTTGGATAGAGAGGAATGAACAGGTAGAGTGCAGGTGTGCATTCGAAGAAAAGGGCATGACTGAAGTATATTACAAAGTCAAACCATGGAATGGAGATCTTAGTTCACAATATTCAGCAATCTCATATTATCAGACTTTGCTATTCTTTTTCTTTTTTCAGATATCCAGTACAAGTCAGTATTTGGTATATTTTTTGTGTTTCTGTGCAGGTACAAACACTGTGGGGTTTATTACATTACTGGAGTCAGTAGAGAAAAGCTTTTTCAGTAACTGCTTTACTTCTGTTATTGATCCTTTTTTACTATTCATTTCATTTTCTATAATTACGTAAAATAGTGTATATTGCAAGAATTTAATGACAATCTATATCTATCCAAATACTATGGAGATAATAAAGTCTTTGCTTGTCAATATTATCAATTTTTTTCTCTTATTATATTCCCTTTCCTCTTATTAGATTTTTAGGCAGGCATTTTAAATTCCTGAAGACATAAACTACATAGAGCCAAGCCACTGTAAAGGCCTAACACATCAGTAAATGTCACTAAAGTGTCAACTCTTTGTATCATAACTGCAGTTCATTTCTCAACATTGACAGTGATGCTTATACTGGATAAGGATTAGAATGGGCATATTTCCAGATCTTAATTACATCAGGCATAGGGATGAGGAACAGTCTTTTTCCTCATGGGGAAGGGAGAGTAGAGCTAAATTTGGCCATCTAGAGCCCTATGCATCCCCGTTTATCTGGAGATAATAGGATTAAGTTAAGCTATGGGACTTCCTTAGCTAGAACTGCCTTGCTGCCTTCAGCAGGGGTCTAATAAGGATAGATATAATTGGGTAAATGGTGAATAAGAATAAAAAAAGTACACAGTATAAGCAGTATGCTTGTGAATAAATGATGACAAATTGGATTCCGTCCAATCCCTGCAGAGCTGGTTAAAATATAGCAACACATGTGGAATTACAGGGTGAAATGTGTATCTTTCTCATTTCCTAACTTTTGCCACCTTGTCTCAAATCTCACACATAAAGTATCTTTTAACGTTTAAGGAGAAGATGGGGAAGGGAAATTACAGCATCTGTTTGGTATTAAGCAGAAGCTTTTTAATGCTGTTCATATAAGGTGAAAGATGCACAAAATGTAAGTGGCTACAAATACATGCTGCACAAATGGGATTTTGGTTTTCTGACCCATATCCACTTACTGAATTTAGTCTGTTAACAGTTTAGTATTTATTTTCACTTTTTTTCACCTCTCAAATAGGTGAAACACAGATAATATAGCCCCAATGGAATAATTAATTAGATGATTCACGGGCAGATATTTCTGTAATTTATTTAAATGCAGTCCTTCTATTTTTTTTTTTTTTCTGTTTTGGGGGAGTTTTTAAATACAATTAGAATGACTTTAAGAAAAAAATCACACTAGGGAAATAATAACTAAAGATCAAAAGGTCTCTTTGTCTTAATTTTCTGTCTATCAAAATACACTAGAAGCCTTTGCCTGGTGTAAAAGACATAGTCATTTAATTATAATTTACTTTCATGCTTGTGACCTACAGTGTGCAATTGTGAACATGAAATAACCTCTATTGGTGGAGTTCCTCTGCTTGGGTTGCAGATGCAGAACAATCATATCCGTGAAATTTGCAAAGGCTGCTCCAGAGATGTGGAACAAGGTTCAAAATCCTGTTGTAGACTAAAAGGGTGTGATCCAAGTGCAAGGTCCTGCACCTGGGTCGGGGCAACCCCCGGTATCAATACAGGCTGGGGGATGAAGGGGTTGAGAGCAGCCCTGCTGAGAAGGACTTGGGAGTGCTGGTGGATGAAAAGCTGGACGTGAGCCAGCAATGCGCGCTCGCAGCCCAGAAGGCCAGTTGTATCCTGGGCTGCATCAAAAGAAGCGTGGCCAGCAGGTCGAGGGAGGTGATTCTGCCCCTCTACTCTGCTCTGGTGAGACCCCACCTGGAGTACTGTGTCCAGCTCTGGAGCCCTCAGCATAAGAAAGACACGGACCTGTTGGAGCAGGTCCAGAGGAGGGCCACGAAAAGGATCAGGGGGGTGGAACACCTCTCCTGAGGCTGGTGCTTTCTCGCTTGCTACGAGTGCCCACATTTGTGAACTATGTTAGAGAGGTCTGAGTCCCTCACATACACCTACATGAAAGGGCGGAGCCATTTTCCTTACGTTTTAGCAGGATGCTAAGATGACTTTTTTGCTTAAGCTTAAGTCTATCACTACTTAAAGGGGGCTTATAAAAAAGATGGCGGCAGACTTTTTAGCAGGGCCTGTTGCGACAGGACAAGGGGGAATGGCTTTAAACTAAAGGGGGGTAAATTTAGACTAGATAGAAGGAAGAAATTGTTTACGCTGAGGGTGGTGAAAGCCTGGCACAGGTTGCCCAGAGAGGTGGTGGATGCTCCATCCCTGAAAACATTCAAGGTCAGGTTGGATGGGGCTCTGAGCAACCTGATCTAGTTGAAGATGTCCCTGCCCACGGCAGGGGGGTTGGACTAGATGACCTTTAGAGGTCCCTTCCAACCCAAACTCCTCTATGATCCTATGATTCTATGATCCACTTTCATTTGTTCCATTCTGTGGAGGAATGAAGTCAATCTGATGCTAGCATACCTCAGGAGTGACTTTGTAAATTGTTAGGATGCTGTGGTAGGTAGAGCTAGTTTTAGAACAGGCTTCTCCCTGCCATTTGCTCCCCTTTCCTTTGTTTCTTGAAGAAGGCCCTGATTTTGAACTGTTGGAGCTAATGGTTAAACTGTCAGATTGCTCCATCCATATGCATGTTATTACTTACCTGCCAAAAGGTTTGCATATACTAATGCATCTCTTATAAATCTGAGCCTGTGTTAAAAAGTTGCAGCACCCTATCTGACTATAAAGCAGAGAGCAGCATTAGTATATTTACAAGCAAGGTCACGTATTTATTAATAACAGTGCAGACAGAATGACAGAAACCTTAAGAAAAGAAATCACAGAAAGCCATAGAGGCCAATCTAGTTAAGTGGGGGATAGCAACACAGAGATGACTATGAGCGATAAACTGAAGACTTCTAAAGAAATGTAAGCAGTCTGTTTAGGAGAGGACTGGGAGATCTATGAGCCTAAGCAGGAGCAAGTTAAAAGGATAATTAGAAGGGCTAAAAGAAATACTGAATGTTGCATTGTGGAATATATCAGCAAACAATAAAGGATTCTTCAAATATATTTGCAGAAGACAGAAAGTAAAAGAGAAAATTAGTTCACCAGAAATGAGTGTTGGGAATTGGAGACAAGGTGATACGGAAATAGAGTTTTGTTTTGCTTGTGTTTTTACAGGCTCTTCTCACAGATTTTAGAATATGAGCTCTATAGCATACGTGGGTACCAAAGCAATGAACATGGCTGTGTAAAGGCTGAATTTGCAAAGTGGGTGAAGTACCAAATACAAATCCACATTACTGCAGTTAGATATTTAGTGGAAATTATCTAATGAAGTACATACAGCTGTTTTTATCAAGCAGAAATCAAAGTTCACAGATTGAAGACTGCAAGGATAAACAAACTGGCTTCTAAAATATATTTTGGTCATAGATTTTTTGAGAAATAGAATACACCTATAAAAACGTGACCTTTTTTAAAGGAAACGGGTAAACAGTACCTACCTGCTAAGGGATTCAAGTCGATTATGCATCAGGTAGCTTCATTTCAGGTCTGGGGTTACAGCCCTGCACAGGCAGTATTTCTGTATGTACATGTTTAAATTTGAGGGATGTGCCTAGCCCTACCAAAATTCTCAAGCCTTTGGAGATATTGCTGTCACAGCATATAGGAACTGGCATGATTGTTACATATTGTACCTGGATTTGCAGGTAACTTGATGTTGAACAGATTTAAGGAAAGAGTCAGGGAAGAGAATGAATTTGTCATGTGCATTAGCTCAGTTGCTTTTACAGTAGAGACTTTTGGAAAAGTGTTATGAGTGGTTTGCCTAGAAATGTTTACAAAGTACTAATATGTGCAGAAAGGAAAATATAACAAATTAGTAGAGCTTATCACCTAGAAAGTCTTCATTCTTTGGGATTAAATTCTGACCCCATTGAAATCAGTAGGAGTTCTGCTACTGACTAGACTGAAACCACAATCACATCCATAGTTGCTTGCTTTTTTTTTTTTAAATTAACATCAGTAAAGTCTTTTTTTTTTTAATCTTCTTTAATCTGGATCTTAGTGATGAACATCTAGTATTTTTGGAATTAATTGTCTTGGAAAACTTAACATGTGAAGTTTTAGGCAATCCCTTATTATCTTTATTCTAGATAGGGCAACAATAATTTCAGGATAGTAATGTAAGAAACTCACTTGATTAGTAATAGTAGAGCAACCGCCAGAACAAGAAATAGAATAGATACAGTTGAATTCAGTGAGTTTATTGTATTTGAATTCTTGTCAGCTGATTTGCACCTGCATTCATCAGATCTGAAATCATCCTAGACTCTTAACAGATCTGTCCCTAAACAACTTAATGAATCACAGTGACAAGAAATCCCGTATCTTCATTATGAATCCCTGTATAACGGAGAATCACATTCACTCTTTCACCAGCTTTTTATTATCTCCTTGGATTAGCTTCAGACTCAAAATTAGCAAAAAGACATTTCATTGGGATCAGTGGAGTTCCTGAGATGTAAACCTTGTGAAGGACGTCTGTGTCGCTGGGGAAATTCTTGTATTTCATTGAGCTACAGTTGAGATACCATTTACCCAATTTAAAGTGATTTAAATTTATGCTAGCATCAGGGACTGCATTCAAAAAATGACTCAACAGTTCCATTCATAGTACTTCACTGGAATTTTTTACTAATTTTTCCTCCTCTTAAATTTCCACTGAAGTTCTAGAGTAATTAAAAAATTCAAAACTTAAAGAGAATTTCATCCAACTTCACAGTTTTCATCTCCACTCCATCCCAGTCTCATTCACCAAAAGAAGAGACGGCTCTTGAGCAGCAAGCTCAAATTTCAAATGTATATATGTGACTAAAATTAAAACTCAATTTTTATTATTTTATCTAATTCTGGGATTTCTTAGAAAGGTTTTTCACAACTCCTTCAGCTCACAGGAAAGACCTTGTCTCCATGAATAGTTTCCCAAAGAGTGTAACATTCAGTAATAGCATCAGAAACTAAGACAAGACCTGAATATTTCCCTCACCTTAGTAACACTCAGAAAAAGCTGGAACTTGTATTCAGAAGTGTGTGCTTGGATTATACACAGTTTATATCTGCTATTACTGTCAGTATTATTATATCTGGGGCATGGTGATCATGAATATAGTGCTAGGTGCTGCATGAGTATGGACTAGCAAATGACTCTGCTCTAGACGTAGCCCAAAAAACAGTTGACACCATTGTATCTTACATAATGTCAATTTTACTGCTCTTAGTGGTGTGACAGGGAGCTGAGGAGGCCACTTGACTTTCTAGTAAAGCCTTACCCACATTCATTTCTGGAACCAACTTTTTTCTAGGTTTCAATATTACATGTTTGGCCATTGTTCCCACTTTGTCCCAGAATCTCAGTAAGCCAACAGATAAATGTGCCAGGAAGCTAATAAACACGCCTATCATCCAAGCTATCAATGTTATTGTGATGAATTGGGAAATGTTTTTGCAGTTTTACCTTAGATCACTAGTGGTACTTGGTGCCTATTACCTACAGGCTTGAATGTATACACGCAAAGAGAATAACTGTCTGAAAGGTTTAATGATACTTGTGAAGCAGTCAACCATTATTTCCCTCTGTCAGATTCTACTACCTGAAAGACTCAGGTTAATATAATGATTGAGTGCTTCCACTTTATGCCATATGCAGCAGTGGTATTGCTCTGTATATCACATGTAATATTATCTAGCAGTTGTAAAGTGTTTTGCATGTGCACTCTGCTTTATGACCATTAACTAATTAATCCTCACAGTGGCTCAGTGAGGTAAACAACAAGATGCTATCACCCATTATTATCACATGGTTATGCTGTCATGCTTCGTTTATGACTTTATTTACTTTGTAATGCCATATCTAAAGGTTCAATAAAAACAATTGAAAATAATGAAAGAGAAGGGAAGCTCTGGCTTTTAGAAGCACATATGACATATTTTTATACTGGCAGTGAGCTAATATAATTAGAGAGTACAATGAACTCTAAAGGGAAGAATATAAAATGAACTTCACCCATTCTACTCAACAGACGAGATTTTCTAAGAGACAGAGACTAATTGCTGCTTGGAAAAAAAAAAGGCTAAGTACAAATGCATCACAAATAGAGTAAAACCTCATTTTGAAAAATTACAAGATTTGTTTGCAGGAAACCGTACTAGATTCAGAATCTTAAAACAAATATAGTATATACAAATGGTTTCTTCTAAATGCAAATATTTAAATACTGTTTGAAGTTACATGGGATAATAGGTCAAACCTAGCAGAATTTTGTCTCTGCTGGGGAAGAGTTTTCTGAAAAATTTCAATTTGCATCCATGCAGTTGCCAGACAGTGAATCTACATCAAAGTTTTACTTCAGATCAGGGGTGCAATTCTGAAGCGGTGCTCATCATCCCCACATACCATGTTTCGCTTCGCATCATGGAGCAGTCCTGGAGCACTTGAACTAGATTCCTTTTGGATGAAACTAAAGCACACAAGTTCCTGGAGTGCCACCTAATGCACTCCAGCTGCCAATGGCTATTATTCAGTCCACAGGACCAGACTATATCTGGTGTGAAGTAAAGCCCTCAGAAATGCTGATAGCGTAAATACAAGGTCCTCAGCACCACCTGTTTCATTCTACAGACTACTCCTATTGGGCTGCACTATTTGGAAATACATAGACAAAATACTCTGCTAAGAGCTGCAAGATGTGAGTGTAAGTAGCATTCAGCTCTCTGTGTTTCTTCCATTACAATTTTCAGAGGAGGCCAAGGAAGTTTGATGATTAAATCCCGTTGATGTTTCATAGCATTTAGGTTTTTAACTTTGCCTGCCTTCATCTTACACATTCAGCATACTAGCATTGAGAATACACCTTAGATTTTCAGCTTGATCTTCAGAGAAATAAACACCTAATTTAGTGCAACTTGCTTAATTTTACCTATCCATATAATATTGTCCTTTTATTTACAACAGCCATATATCTGCTATGTAAATTCAGCTTTGTTGCAGGTTACATTTAGCATCAAGCAAATCTTCATGGGATTTGGTTGGTTTTTTCTCATGGTTGTTTGATCTCTTTAAAATAGGTAGGCAGAATTAATATATTTTTTCCTATTGAACACAAATAATCTATTCAATATTTCCATAAGTTTTTGGTTGTTTAATTTTACAGGGCTGTTGTTCCACAACATCAAAGCTAGCTTATATCAAATAGCAACTCCTTAAACATACTCTCTGGAGTAGGAAGAGGCTTGCTGATAGAACCACACTGGCTGATAGTGAAGGCTGTTGGAGTTGGCAGTCGATGACTCTGCTTTTGAAACAACTTTACAGGGGGAAAAATGTGGCAAACAGAAAAACCAGCCCAAATTCTGAATGTTAATAGTGTTTACACTGCAGCAATTGGGAAAATACTATATTTCATTAAGTGTTTCATTGGGGAGTATTGTAGTTTGTATTAATATCATTGTTGTATTGTATTTCTCTGCAACAACAACATTCACAGTTGAATATAAGTCATGATTTTTCACTTTCCGGTTTGGCAGTGGTTGAGTTAAAATAGTATTTTGCTTTGGGATCTGGCACACAAGAAAATGCTACAATTTCAAGCTTAGAAAAGTAACCCCAAGAAGGTATTATAAATTGGCTAGGTTCAGAATAGGGGTGGATGATTAGATTCCAGTGTTTCCTGCTGAGTGGTACATGCTTGTTTTACAATAGATTTTGAGTCAGAGATTCAAACAGAACGTGCAAATCCTATTCAGTCTCTCAGCATTGTTGATCTGTTTTTTATTGATTTTTCATCTGTGCAAATCCAGTGCTCTCCATATATTTTAGAAACCTTATAGGAGAATGTTGCAGAATAGGAGTTTTAATTAGAATTACCTTCAGTTCATAAAAAGACTTCACTGTTTTGTAGGAGGATGCAGCATTGTCCTGGTTTTACTGTATTCATACTGTACCATTTTCCAAGGAAAAAAGTTCTCTTTCCATAAAACAAAGACAAAGCAATAAGATACTATAGATTTTGTGTCCACCCTTTGCCAAAGACAGTGAATGATTAGATCAGTGTTTCCTGCTGAGTGGTACATGCTTGTTTTACAATAGATTTTGAGTCAGAGATTCAAACAGAACGTGCAAATCCTATTCAGTCTCTCAGCATTGTTGATCTGTTTTTTATTGATTTTTCATCTGTGCAAATCCAGTGCTCTCCATATATTTTAGAAACCTTATAGGAGAATGTTGCAGAATAGGAGTTTTAATTAGAATTACCTTCAGTTCATAAAAAGACTTCACTGTTTTGTAGGAGGATGCAGCATTGTCCTGGTTTTACTGTATTCATACTGTACCATTTTCCAAGGAAAAAAGTTCTCTTTCCATAAAACAAAGACAAAGCAATAAGATACTATAGATTTTGTGTCCACCCTTTGCCAAAGACAGTGACTTACCCTGTGTACGTTTGTTCCACATGCAGGTAATCAACATTCCATTAAATGTAGAGGGTTTTTTATCAGGTTTTCATAGTTTCTATGTTTTATAGTATTAAATAATAATAGGATTTGGGCATTTTACTTTTGAGGAAATTTGATAAGCATGTTTATAGGCTTGAAATTTACTTTAGGGAAAAAAAACCCTCGTTTGACTTTTTCTGCCTATTAGCTTTCTCTCTGTTAATTTTTCTCCTAGGTCTGTTGAGTAGTATGCAGTGACATTGTAAGTGGGATGTATTTCCTCACATCAGTGCCTTGTTAATGCTGTTCATTAATCTAGAACCATGAGCTTGTTCAGAGGTGGTTAGATATTCCATATTTCTGTAGGGTTTGAGGGAAGGGTGACAGCTTACTTACAGCATCAGAAACCAGATCTCATTGTGTTGTCATGTCATTTTTAATACTGATAAAATAGCAGAGGCTGCATGTGAACTCACAGCCTGTAACTGGTACAGCAGCACAATCCAAAATAAGTCATTCCATCAACTTCTAGTAAACTGAAGCTTAGATTGTTTTAAATAGGATTATTAGTGAATTACTACATGAAAAGCCTTTGAATGTTGTTATACAGCAGGTCCTGTTAAAGTTACAGGAGCTCATTTTTGTCTTAGTCTGCTAATTTTTATATTCCGTTTTTAAGTACTGCTTTATATTATTTGTGTATCATTAGTGCCTTGAGGTCCCTATGAAGATCAGTATCCCATAGTGCCCATATAATGCTCTGGTCCATTATTCAGGCAGCTAACATGTGCTAATGTGTCCATCTTCCTGGTCTATACCAGGGTTTCATATTAAACTTAATTTGCTTTAAGATGCCTGCATACTTTTAAAGAGAACCGATCATCATGGATTGATCATTTTATTCCCTGTATTGGAATTTGAAGGTCATTTTTAATATTTAAAAATGCTAGTGACTTTACTCACATTTTGTAAAGAAATTTGCATATTGCAGTGTGAGTTTTTTTCAATAGTTTTCAAGATACAGTTTTTCCAATACATATTTTTCAATATATAAAGCAGTTCAATCTTTTAATTTTATTTATTGTTGGAAATTCAAATACAGATGTCCTGTTCTTTCAAAAAAAATTTAAATTCCTTTCATGTCATTAGCTCTTCTATCTCAACCAAGCTGGGAACACTGACAGATAAATACTTGTCATTCTGTTTTCTGGCAGACCTAGGCATAACTTTTTATGATTGACTGGAATTACTGCAATGTAAAACTACCAGTGAGAGCTGCTGTGACTGGACAGACCAGCACTCAGAGCTCCCGCAGGCCATAACTGTAATCTTGTCAGGTTTTTAGATATCGAAGGAACTACTAAAATTATAGATCTGAACGCTAGTACTCATTAAACTGCAGATCAGACGAAATGTAAAACAATAATTATAAAAATATTCAAGTGTTTAAAAAGTGGCAGTATCAACCATACTGTTGCAGATTGAGAAGGCAACACAGGGCTAGATCTTCAAGGAAAGTGAATCAATAGAATTCTATTGTATTCGGTGGCGCCACGCTTATTCATTCCTCCTGTAGCCCAGGCTGTTAGTCCATTGACAAAAACTCTGCACCTCCTACAGATAAACACACGGTCTGAGATGCTTCTGTGCTTTTTGTACTTTTTGAGGGGAGAATATTAACTGCATTTTAAACAATACATTAGGGAAAATTAAGCATCTAAAATATCGGAAAGGTTTCTTTTAAAAGGAATGCAATTTAAATTTTACGGAAACTAGCTCATATTCAAATGGGTATCCTATTCAAATGAGTTGGAATTTTTTGATAGTGTTATGTACATCTATAATAAAAGCAATGTGAAAATAGCATTCAGAGAATTTCACAGTAGGGGTTATAATTGCGCTCACTTAGGGACCTGTTCTGCCATTGATACATGTGCATAGCTCCCATTAACAGTAATAGGAGTAACGCATGCTTTTTGATGGCAGAATGGATTCTTACTCTGAGTGCTACCATATTACCATTCCTACTGTGATAATAGCAATATCGTATTGCCATGATAATAGATGCATCACTGGAGCTAAATTAAGATTCTCAGAACCAGAACTATGTAAGGAGAAGTAGGAACAACACCTGAATGGTAGTGACTGAGAGCAGTGTGCCTATACAGGGCGAGAACAGATATAATGACTGGGGATAATTGCGCAGAAGATTTGCAAGCTAATGGTCCTTTCTATGCATTTTTTGAAGGTGGTGGCTAAGTAGTATATGGTAAACCCAGCTCTGGTTCACTGTGCAAGGATCACTGTGCTTGCCTTTCTCTGAAGCATGGATGACACTGGAAGGAATGAGGAGTCCCAAAACAGTCAACATGATATTATGTTTGCCTCCTGTGCAGTTGTTGTTGCTAACATGGACAGGGGCTTTGTCACATTCGACATCCTGACTCTGGCCCATCCACGTGCAGGATAAGGTGTACCTTTGACCTTTCCTGTATCTCAGTGGAGCACACTGGCCAGGGATCAGGTTGCTGCCCTGTTTTCATTCTGGAGAGGAGCCCTCTCACAGCACAGAGCCCCGGGTGCATGCCCTGAGCTGCTCTCCTGGGATTCCGTAGCAGTGCTATGGAGATTTTTACAGCTCCAAGTGTGCATCTCCCTTTGGGAAATATCACTAGCGGGTGAGGGTCTTGAAATCATCCTAGTTTATTTATCCTTAGAAATACAGTGATTGAAGAAACGAAAAAAGTTTAAAATAACAAAGCAGCTTTTATGCACTTAACCTACCCTGATGCTTAACATTTTCATCCAAGTTTAAACAGTCCCACTGATCTTAGATAACCATCTATCGAGGGATGGGGTTCAGTCTGCTTCCCTGGAGCGGATGCATGTCACCTGAGCTCAAGAACTCAGATTTTTACCTAGTCTTGTTTCAGTTTTGCCTACCTGAAGCCCTCTTCCCCTGTGTAAAGGCATTGTCTGCCTTCCTGTGGACTTGCAGAGAGCTCCTGCGGGGTTTAACCCTTTGAACCACGTAGGAGCCGGCATAATAACAGATACACAAAGGGATATATAGTATACATTAAAATATTACTTGCAGCCAAAACATTCTTCATGCACTTGCTACACCCTATGTATGAAAACCTGAGTACAAGAATACCTGTGATCTGTTTCGCCTTTTAACATGCAGAAGTTGCCACACAGTCAAACCTGAGATTTATGTATCTGTTACTGCCACAGGTAAAATAGCATTCCTAATAAAGTCTATACTACTGTCAGACGTATAAAAATCCTTAAGTCTTTGAATATACCTGCTTAGAATAGGATTTCTTGGTGCCTCCTTTCTTTAGATTGTTAGCGTGCTCTTATTTACCATGGCATCTGATGGAAGTTGTTTTGGAAAGGTATTTGAATGCTGTATACAGTCTGGAAGCATATTTAAAGCGGTTGCTTTCGATTTTTCTTTTAATTCCTTGATACCACTGCTAATGTAAAGGACATGGATTGAAGAGAGGATCTTCTTTTCCTAGGCAATGTGTTATTGATGAGCTGGCATTTGCCCTGTGGCTCTCCCTCAGGATTGCTTACATCTATTACTCACACACATCGATTGGTTAATTTGATAATTCTATCACCAATCAGCTTGTGTCTGACCTTTTGCCATGGCAATGATGGCAGAGTCTTCATTTTTACATCGCAGACCTGCTAGATTGACCTTTATGAGGAGAATGTCAAGACATCCCTTGATCTTAACCTGTCACTAAATTTGTTAGAATTACACTGTCCCTTAACCTTGATCTATTGTATTTGTAACGTTCAGGATACGCGGTCTGTGTGGAAATATTCTTAATAAGTTATATCAGTCAAAGAATAACTCTTTCATAATTAAAAATTAGCTTCCCATTAAGAAAGTGTACATTTTAGAAAGTTTTCACGTCTGTTTTCCTTCCATACGTCTGTGTAGTTCTCCCTGCACAGTAGGTTAGCCCCTAACAAGTACCTTCCCTTTCAGTGACCACTGAAATTAGAGGAATTTTTTGCCCCCATCTCTTGGAGACTGGTGAACTAAACATGGTTTGTTCAGCTACCCTATTAAGTAAGGGCTGTGCTGTAGGGGATTTCTAGGACCCCAAAGAAAATTTTGCAACTGAGTTGAAGACAAGCATTGACTGCTTTTGCTATCCCCTGATAAAGTTCTTTCCATCTCCAGGTGTGCCTAAAAATACATGGAGCTTGTGCAAATTTTCATGTTTTCTGCAGATCAAGTAAATGTAACTGACTTTTCATACCTGAGGTCTTAATGCTGCACAAAATAGAACACTGTGCTATTCTGTCAGCATACTGGGTATATTCTTCAAGAAGAAAACATAGTCATGTTTAGTATATGTCTTTTAATTAATCTACATGTTATGTAGCCCAGCTTCCAAGTACATTTTTGGTAATAATGACAGTATTCTGCTTGCAGTAAAGTGCAGCTCTGTCACTATGCAAAATCTCAAATTTGTAGTACATTAACTTTATCACAGAACACAGAGGATAAAAGTTGCAGTTTCCTTTTGTTAAGATATTTGCAACACGTCTCTGCATTCGAACGTCAAGTCCTCCCTTCCCCTTCCCCTTCCCCTTCTCCCAAAATTGTCCTGTTTTCTCCTTAGTGGACAATTCAAGGGCACCACTTTGTGACTCTGGATGTGTTAATTTAGTCTTCAGCTCAGCTGAAGGAAGAATGCAAAGACATCTGCCTTGTTTTTTCTCCCTATGTTTTCTGAAAATATATGCATGTATGTAATTCAGTTACATGTAAGGGCGGTAGTTTGGGCCATTCTATGGTTAAGGGTTTCCCATTATGTAAAAAACAGTTGATAACAGGCGATGTAATTCCTGTATTTCACGAGGGTGACTAACACTGAGGAAATCTAATTTCAATGAAATTTTGTAAAATTTATAATGTGTTCAGAAGATGGGGACTTTCATACTAAACTTCAGCCTGAAGCAAATTTGAATGGGCAAGTTAGAGGGGCTGTTTTGTTGCTAGAAGAAGAAACCTTCCATTTGGAAATTGAAATTATCTCAGCATATAGTTTTTAACTGAGATTGCTCTCTTGTGTTGTATTTATTGTTGTATTTATTTCAAGAAACAAATCTCAAATGACTTTAAGGAGTGGAAGCAATGATTTTGCCTGAGCAATAACTGTTACATCATTATGTTTAGCCAAATACTATCTGTGTTGTAGTACAAGTGATCAGCATTCATACTAAGCTACAATCCAGCTTTTAGTAGTCACTGGGTCCCACATCAAATAGATTGTTTTGCTCCGGTTAGTGCATGGTAATCATGCTGCACAAAATCAAGTGGAGAGTTTATAAACCAAAGGTTTTATGATATATTGGTCTGGATTCTTTACAGTGTAGGATTCCAGCTAACGGGGAGGTAATGCAAGCTAGAGCAGTTCCACTTTTAGACAGTGACTATATATTGATATGTTTTGCATGTTGTCCTTTCAGTAGGCCTAAAAGATGACATGAGGATCATGCATAGCCTGACTGTGGGTGGTGTTGTGGTTTGGGGGGGTGGGGTGGTACTTTAAATTAGTCAGTGTAACTCTCACAGAAGTGCAAGTTTATAAATTCTATTCTTTTTTTCTGGGAGGTATGATACTCACATGTCACATGCCATGCATCTGTTTGCATTATCTTGTTGTACGTGCCTTTGTGTTTGCAGTATAGTTTTTGAGTTAATTTGAATTTTGTAGCTAATATAGTTGAGACGTATCATTCATTACTGTTAAACATGATTCAACCATGTACCAATCCTAAACCAGCTTCTTTACACAGCCCTGCAAATGCAACTCACTTCTGACCCCCAGAACTCCTAATCCAGCACTATTTTTCCTCTAGTAGAAAGCTGTGATATTTGAGAAGTTAGTGCAGAGTGGTTTTGTAACGACAATGGTTTTTGCTAAAAGTGAAGATGAGACCACTAAACTGATTTTGCTTGTAATCTAAACCAAATTCCAGTCTAAGCCTCCAGAAGTTAAAGGTTACTGTGTTAGCCACCTATACCCTTTGTGTTCACAGAAAATTAAACTAAAACTAAATCTCAATTCCGTATGGACCAGAACATGACCCTGCTAATTAGGAACAACATAGGAAGACTGAACCAAGAATAAGAAAATTTGTATTTAAACATTGAAAGATTAAACAGCTATCTCTCTCTTTGGTTTATAGTAATGGAAACAATCTTCATTGGCTTCAGAGTCTAATCTTGGCTGAGCTTGTGAAAAAGACATTGGTTAAAAATATTATTTTAAATGTGCACAATGAGAGAGAGTGCAGACAGTAACATCTTTGAAATTTTAAATTATAAGGTTGTATATAGCTAGATAAGAAAGAAGAGGGCATAGATGGAGCACGAGAGAGTCACTGGCACACTGAACACAAACTGTAGTTGAGGTGATAGTGGAAAACTACTGCCCTGCTGGTTGAAAAATGGGATTTAATGCTCAAAGCCACAGGCTGAAACCATTATTCACGACTGGTGCTCACTTTTTGATCCCAAGGAGTAATAGATTTCTCTACAAACTGATGACTGTAGTTCATATAATTCTTATTTTATACCCATTAGAAAATTGACAGAGAAAAAAATTTCTTTCTTCTCACCTCCCATAAACCCGTGTGCTTCCCTGCTACTAGATCAGGTTCCTGACTACTTCCCTTCTGCCTTGGTTCCCTCCATCCCTCCTACCCCCAGTACAGTAGTCAGGGCTTTCATTGTTTCCTCATCTCCTCTCTGAAGCTGGATTTCATCAATCATGGTGGTAGTAGTCTGCTCTTGTAATCAAGGCTGAGATCCATCAAGTGTCGTGGCTGCAGCAGTTCCTTTCAAGCTCCACAGCAGCTCAGGTTTCCGGGCCTTTTCTGAGGTTCAGTGCCCTTGTAGCATTTGCTCAGTGACTGAAAATATCTTCAGCTCCTTCTTACAAGGGGATTTGCAATTCCCATTGAAACATGGTTACAGCAGCCATTGTATGAGAAATCACTCAGGCTCCATACAGTGCCATGATGTCTTATTGATCCGTGAGCGCTATTGAAAAAAGGATGTAAGGGAAGAGGGAAAGCAGAGAAATTGTCAGCGACATATGTGCATATGAAAAGAGCAAGGGAGGAAGGTGGAAACATGAGGATTTGCAGCAGTCAGAATCTTACTGTGCTGGCAAGCTGTATTCAGAAGTGCGAACGAAATGCTGGTGGCTACAACAAACCCTGTATATGGGCACACACACACACACTACAGAATGTTTTAAGGGGTCTGAGACTGCTTCTTGGACCACCGTTTTAAAGGTTGCTTAAAAAACATGTGGCCTTGTGTAACCGACTCAACATTACATAAAATGAACAAACTCTTAGATTCTTATTCCTTTTTTTTACTGTTTTTTTTCCCTTCCCTTTCAAACTGCAAGGACATTTCCTTAGAAAATGCTGGAGGAAAGCCCACTGATAACTCAGAACGTAAAATAACATATGAGTTATTAAAAGGTCTTTTCACAGAAGTGGGATTAATTTCCATATCCCTTAGGAATCCCTGCACACGCTGTTACCACACAAATGGCGTTTTGGTGGGTGGGTTAAAAATTAGTTAATAAAATTATATTTAAAAATGCTTCGGCTATAGTTCAGGAGAGCTAGCCAACACACTTTAAAAGAATAAAGTCCCCAACAAAGTCAAAGCAAAATCTGCAGTCTGTTTTTAATCTGAAGACATTATTTAATACATTTTTGTACTGAACATCGATAGCTGAACATGCATCAAAATAAATTCTGATTCAGTCTTGACCTCCAGTAATGGTCTGCACCCGAATTGTTCCATTTAAATAGTCAAGGAAAAAGCACAGGAGAAAATTACATTTTCTGCAGCAAATATCTTGCCGTAGTAAGGTTTTCATTCATTGTTAATTACAGAAGAGGAGTGTGAAAGGCTACTGTAATTCTAACTATATTCTGCCAATGATGGTATAGGACTTTGTTTAAATCCTTCTGTGTGTATTTCATGTAATTTTGGAACCGTTTATTCATAACTATAGATGCATTCTACAGTATCTGGAATACGCTGTGCTAATATAAACATCATCTTTCTTCTTCGGGTATTATTTTTATTTATGTAGCTTATTATTAATTCTCCTAAAAGCAAGAATTACCACCAGCTCCTTGAAAAGGAGATAATTCGTACATCTTTCTGAAGCATTGGAGACTTTTAAGGACTCCATTAGGCCCTATGTTATTTCTTGGGACACTGCTCTACTATAATAACAGAACAGTTTACTCAAAATTGTAGGACTGTGGTGCACAAGCTGGTATTTTCAAACATTGTGTCGGTTGGGATGTGAGAGAGCATCAAGCCATTTGTTCTCTGTGATTTGCTTTCCCCCAGTGGCCCTAGTAAATAAATACTCGTGCAACAGCAAACAGAGAAAGATGTTGAGATTGCTATCTTTCATGAGGATTAAAATGACAGTGGGTTGAAGAGAAGGCAAATAAAGCTTGAGGATTTGGTGTCTGGTTTTTCGCAGCTGATGAGGCACACAAATTTCCTTAACATTTTCGGTCCTTTGATGGTATAAAGTGTCTGCGGACCCTCCCATTTTCTCCTGTCATTACATTGCAGTTCTATTTCTTGTCAAGAGAAACCAGACATTTCTGTCCCTTTTTATTGCATTCCAGGTGGTAGCAGGGCCTTTTAAGCTTTCCTCTTCATCTGAGTTTCTGTTTCAGTTCATGTTGTACCAAACTATTTTTCCCATGCTGGCGGTGTGCTTGAACCATATTAAATGTTGTTTCTTTGCAATTTTACCAGCCTGCAATTGTCCAGTTCAGTTTTGCAAACTCCTTCCCTATCAATGACCTTCTGTGTCCAGCAAACACCAATAATGCCTCTTCTTTTAGATATTCTGCTCTTGTCATCCACCCTGTTTTGTTTTATTGTACTGATAAAACCTTTCCCTCCTGAACACAAACTCAGACACTAGAAATAGAAAATAATAATATATGAATCTGACAACTTCATGCTACAGTATATAATTAAGTTACATCCCATTTGTTTGTAATGTTCACACCTGCAGACTTTCTTTCCTCTCTTTCCACTGCCCAAGCTGAACATCCTATTTTCAGATGCGTGACACAGAAATATTGCTAAAGGCTGTGCTGGTTACCACAGGAACATCTGTCTTACTACTACCTCTGTTGGATCTTAGTACAGACAAACCAGCAGCAAGCAGAAATTGTGATTTCGGGATAGTTTCAAATTAGGACTTCCAGTACTAGCACTTGTTACCCCTGACATATTGTAGCTTTCCCTAGATACCACCCAACTCCTACTAAACCTGACAACTCCCATCTACTCTGGGGTTTTGTGTCAAAATTTCCTATGAATTTTCTCGGTTGGCTTCTCCCTTTCTCCTGCTCCTTCCATCTTTCTAGGCCTGTGAACAGCCTTCAGCTAACCCGTCTTTCACACAATTAGGGTCATCATCTTTCACATATCCATTTGATCCATTTCCCCTAGAGAGCAATCACCAATTAGGCAGTACTGCAAAACTGTATCCTAATTGTATCCTAAGCATATCCCAATCCTACCATTGAGACAGAGAGTGTGTGGTCATATACAAATTATTTGCAAATATATACATTATTTAATATTCAGGTTTAGCATCAAATATCATATCAAATTTCTTATTGAAAAGGTAGATGTTCTTCGCTTTCCAGTCACAGTACTCGGGAACCTCCCTACTGTGGGCCCAAGTGTCTTTGCACTTTCTCCCTATAGGACAGCTCTACTGATGCCTTGCCGTTTGCTGTCATTGAGGTGAAGCTGATGGAAGAAGGTCAGCCTGGCAGCTAGAGAGAATTTAGATCAGCCTAAAGACAGACAGCACTAATAAGAGTGAAACCACAATGCCTTCTGCTGTAGGACCAGGATCACACTTCAGTCTCAGCAGAATCATTCTTTATGTTTCTAGTGTAGTATTGCTCTAAGGGACTCTGTCAAGTCACCTGTCCTTTCTCAGATGTCCTGTAAATCTTCTCCTGTTCTGAATGAGAGGACAATACGTCAACAAAATGAGTCAAAAGGAGAGAAGTTAAGAAAAGTAAGTGTCTCTAAAAGGTCAAAAATAGTTACATTTGAGGGTAGTGGCAACTTTAAAAAACATCTTGAAGTTACATTGGAAGCAACCACTGTTTATTAAATATTAGGAAAAAATATTTAATTATGCTAAGCATCTATATTTTCCCATATACCTTTCTCCTTTCATGAGTAAGTAACAATAAATGTTTCTTCCCATAGGACAGAAAAATGAGGCTGAACTGATTTTCTATTTCAGCACTTGGTTTATCGTGGAAAATTTTACTGAAGTTTCCATTAAGCCTTCTGGCCTGTAATACAAACAGTATTGTTATTGGTTCTGCTGTAAAAGGGAGATTTTTATGCTCAACTTTGCCATCTGTTTTAAACTGCATGGCAACACTAGGCAAGAAAATCCTGCCAAACTATGTTAACATTTACAACAAGCTTGCTTTGTTAAATAACCTAGTTGGCCTTATTTGCTAAATAAAGTAAGCTCTGTTTTTATGGTCATGAGATATTAGATGACTCCTGATGTGTCTGGTTGTAAGAAAGTACTAAAAGGCTGGGGCCTGAACTTCTTTGCTTGATAGCTAAGGGTGAAATAGTGACGAAGCACCCTCTTCCTGATCATGAGAGAGAGAGAGAGATGGAAAGGAGATAGAATGGGACTGTGTAAGGCCTGATGGGCTGAGGAATGTTTAATTTCTGAGTACAATGAACCAAAAGAATTGTAAATCCCGGAATTTACACACAGGCTTTCTTGTTCTCCTGAAAAGTGCAAATAATTTTGGAGTAGGCTTACTGTTCCAGGGAGGTCAGGACAAGAGTAAGCCTATTGAATGGGAATTTTGTTGGTGATCTAATTCTGTTACTCTCAGAGGAGCTCACTGGATTGTGATAGAGTGCTCAAGTATGTCAGTATTTTAGGAGAAAAATAAAGGACACCAACCTACCTATGATATAACTTTCACAGCACTCCTGAAGCCCTAAGATAAAATACGAAGATATATGAAACTCTAGAAAAATAAAAGAATAGCCTGAGCCTTCCTTAGAAGAGGATCTGTTTACTGGTTTGATTACTGTTATGTTCAAAAGTTAAAATTAAATAAGCTTGCTATTCTAGGCATGAAATCCTAATGAAGTCAGCAACAAAACTGTGGCTAAAAGACCATTGAATCAGGATTTCAATTCAGGTGTTTACCTGAACTTTCAAAGACATAAATCTCAACCCATCTTTTCCATCCACCTACTCCCAGCATGTCTGTTCGTCTTTTTTCTTATCCTAACAGGCCAGAGCTAGGACAGCTTGGACTTGGGACTAACCTCACAATGCATTTTCTTGTGTTTAGTAGGTGAGTAGATACCTCTTCTTTCTAGTAGTCAGGGTTGAGAAGGTAGGGCTTGTGTTTCTGCAGGCTTCTCTTCTTATGGGTTTGGATATTTTTTTGGTTGCTTGCTTTTTTGTCTTTTTAATTAAATAAATATGTCCGTATCCTTTCAAAACTAAAAAGGGGATTTTCATTCAAAAATGCTCTGCATCCTTTTAAATTCCATATACTCTGTATTTTAAGCTGATGATCTGTAAGTGCTGTGAGTGTTGTGATTGTGTCTTCATGTTGAGAGTGGGATCAGACCATCGTTCAATATGAAGGACTTTGTGATGTTGATGAAATCACTTAAGTGTGTAAGAAGTGGAGTAGAACCAAACTGTTGACCCCCTCAGCTTTTCCAAAGTATTTTTTTAAGCTGACAGCAGAGATTTTATTTACACTTCTGGCTACAGAAGATCTAAGGATATTCAAACAGATGTGATGGATAAAGTAGTTCTTTTCCTGGCATAGTAGTAAGCATATAAATAAAAATATTTATTTATACTTATCGATAGAGACAGAGATATAACTCTTGTCTGTTCATGTCTGTGTACAGAAATGCGAAAAAATACTTTTTTGACTTCAGAATACTTTGTGTTCTGAATCTTTGTATTGTGAATCGAGGCCTTCAGATTCAGTGTGCTGCTTTCCACTTAATTTAATCGTGGGTCATTTCAGCCCACTGCTTTATTCGAGGAAAGCCCCAGGAACCAAATTATTTGTGTTGTAAATAACGTAATATGCGCTCATTAGTTTGATCGCTTTTGCTTCTTTCAACAGGTTTGATTGGATTCAGTCTCTGGCCATTTAAAAACTGCCATATAATCAATAGGGAAGCTGAAATACTGAATGAGATTGATGATAAAAGATCCTTGGTAATAAAATATTGGTAAAGCTCTCTTTTAGGCACTTTATATGCAACTGTGCACTATGAACCCTATGATATGTCTCCTGTTGGCCATACCTGTTTGTAGAAGCGTTCTTCAATAGTTACCAACCTTGTGTAATTCACCTGCCGTAATGAACAGGAAATTAACATTGTAAATGAAGTTCTACATGCCAGTCATTCCTTCTGCTTCTGTAGAGATTGCCCAACTGTGTGAAAATGCTATCTTTACAATCATGTTTATAGAAAGCTGGTAATTTGGGCAGTTTACATTATAGAATGTCAACTAGTGTTCTCTCTACAGTGTTGGACCTACAGAAGAGTTCATACTGCCCCTGCTGTTATCATCATAGGCTTTTTCAAATACATGCTGAGACAATTCCCTTATAAATAATTTTTAAAAGTTTTGTAATAATCTTTCATGCAAGCTAGATGATTAGCTCTGTTCAACAGAAAGAACTGTGATACTAGCAAGTACTTTGGAGAGAGTTGATGCTTTTGGCTTCTGATTTATGATACATGGATGAGTGCACTGTAAATGGACTACTAATTCTCTGTACCTTCTGTTTTACTTGAGTGAACTGGCTGAGCCCTTTAGATGGACATCAGTGAATTCTCAGCATTATTTTGTCAAAACATAATTTGATACCCATGACCTTGGCCTTGCCTTTTCCTTGATGATTACGTAGCATTCTGTGACTCCGCACTGTGCTTAGAGAAGTGTTTTTCCACAGTGTTTTATTTACAAAAATCTAAATTTGGGATGGAATTCTTACATGTAATATAATATTATTTAACCTTGCCCAGAGAGTATTGAAATCACACAGCAAAGAAAAAGCTGGCAGCAGGCATTGCCTTCTCTCAGCTGACTGAGCCCTGAAAAGGGAGGGACAATGAGTAGAAACTGGAAGCTAGTTCATGGAAAGCTTTAAAATATGAAAGTGGTTTAGATATAGTCAGCTAATATTAAGTTCCCTAATAAGCTGTTTCTAAAGAGACGGTGAATTTTACTGTGGTACCTTCTACCAGTTGTCAACACATGGAGGCGTATTTTGGATCTTCAGGTGCCCTAATATGAAAATCTATTTTTCTGTACTGATAGAACAAGTGTTTGTAAGAAGGGAAGAAAAAAGTCTAGAAAAAAGTGCATGTCTGGAATTGATTGAATGCATGCTTCAGGGAACACTCTGGATAAATTGTTTAGAATGGTTCATTCTAATAAAACAGTAATGATAAGAGATTGACTTCAAATCTGAATAGGTCACAAGTGAAATGAGTTTGGAGGTCTTAGCTAATCCCTTTGGATATTTATCTGCATTACAGTCTCCCTGTACAATTTGACACAACTCAGAATTACCGTTTGACTCCAGTCGGTAGAGTCTTAGCAGTGAAATTACAGGTTGTTTCATCTCAGAGCTGAGATGGAGACAGACTGATTGTGAGAACGTTCACACAATGCCTTTCTCCCTATGTTGTTTCTATATCAAGACAGTGTTACAAAATAATAATATTCAAGCATCCTAAATTCCCCTTCATATAAAATAAATAATTTTTCCAAGATTTGGGGTAATTTAAGTGGCCTTACTTCTAAGTAGCCATTGTGCAAGTTAGATCTGCTCAGAGAGTAGGGTGCTATGTGCACTATACTCTCCTGAAGTCTCTTTTTAGTTTGTTTCTTTTGACATGAAGCCGTTTTCTTTGGCCAGCTGTATCAGCCTTTTCCCTTGTGTTTTGTCTATGGTCTATTTCTCCATGGTCCCCTAATGGCATATTGATCACATTACCCCTGGGAAGCTGAGAACTGAAATATCATGTAAACATGCACACATTTTTTCATAATCTGCATCAGCAATCATACACGGAAGTTTAACTGGCTTTGAAATTCAAGTGACGTAGGTAATTCAAAACCTAAGACCTAGAGAGGTGTATGTGGTGGACAAAAATCACCCGGCATCCTACTCTTGGAACATGAGCCGCTGTTGCCATGGGGCAGTGGTGCAGTGTTAGGCACCTCTCGCAACCCTGACCCTGACCACACAACCCGAAACAGGCCACGGTGGCAGGGAGGTGGCTGGTGATGAAAGGCACTGCTTCAGTGCCAGTCTGCCGTGCGCCGCTGCTGCTCTCCATCTTTCTGGCCGGGCTGGCGAACAGGTAGAGGGCACAGCACTTGGCAGCCTCCTGTGCTTCTGTGCTGGCATCTCACATCTCACCTGCTACTCGTTCCAACACAGTAGACGCAGCAGATCCATGTGACAATGTATTTCTAAGCTCTTTAAGATCTGATGAAATCGATTTCTAACAGAAAGCACAAATGCGTTTTGGAGACAAGAAGACAATTTTGTATTTTGTCAATGTTTTATTTTGTATAATCTAAAAAAGAGGTTGAGGTTTTATTTTTCATTTTCTTTATTCGGTAAGTTGAGACAGGAAAGCCATGAATTTGTCTGTGATTTGCCTGTGGAAAAATATGAAAGGAAAAATATTTTGTCATGATATGTTGTGAAAGTTTTGTTGGCTGCTATGGCATTTATGAGGTGGAAAACAAACAAAAGCAACAAAAAGGACATTTTTAGCTCTTGTGCTTATTAAAATTGTTAACAGCATAATTCTGTTCTGATATAAAATGAAGAATACACAAAATTTAAAAAAAAGTCACGTGAAATTCCTATTTGTTTTCTTGTCCCCAACTTCTCCCTCCAAAATATTGCAAGGATAATTGTGTAACAGTTGCAGACTAAGTAAATGGCAGGTATTAATGCAAGCAATAAGTGGAAGGAAAAAAAAAAGAATGTTGTCATACAGGATGTTTGCTGTGTGGTCTGTGTGTTAATCAATAAGCAAATCCTGAATGCAGGCAGATAATTATTTATCCTTGAAAATATATGCAATGATAATCGGATGCTAATGTGGTAAAGTTTCCCATCATTCATTTAACCCCTGGTGGTAGCAGTTGACTGGGGAAGGTTTTTGGAGTTTGGTTCTGGTTTTGTGATGTTGAGATGACTGTGGTGTTGATACCCTGGCTGTCAATATTTAGTTGTTCCTGTTTTAGGATGCATGTGGATTTTCAGGCTTACATTTCATTACAGGTGTTAGGTCTTACTTATTCAGTGCCATTATTTATTTGTTTCTGGTGAGTTCAGATAGTGGTTTTCAAGGTGCTTTTCCATTCTTGAGAGATCTGTGGGGCACTTAACCTACATTAGACCTAAGGGGTCTGAGGGTTCTTCAACAAACAAAGAATTTCCAGATACTTTCCTTCAGGATGTGTCAAGGGCAATACAGACAAAAGACTGATGTCTCCTTTAACAGCTTGATAAGTATCTCAGGATATTCTGCAAGAAGCAGTACTGTTTCTACAATGTACTGTATTCCCATTCAGCATAATATGGCTCAATATGTGTACTATATGTGACAATGGTGAAGACTTATCTTTGCCCTGAGGGCTAAGTGCTGTAACACTTCTCAAGTGATAGGCTTGATAGAAGTGATGATTCAGAGGCAATGATCTGCTAAAAAGTCACATTAAATATGTGTGAGAATTAAAAATATGGGTCTGTGTTTATCTTGATTTTTATTTTACAAGTTTCAAAGCCCTATTTATTTCCAGCATCAAAATCCCTTGTAAGGTAAACTAAATCATTCTTGTATTGACCATTTTTTCATGTCGTTCTATTGAGGCATCTTCCCAACTGAGTTCCTTATTGAATTGTATTTCTATGAGGGTATTGTAGGTTAGCAGCGCATTTTTATGGTACACAAAAGAGGTGCCTTCTGAATTTCCAATGCCTTGCATATTGTTCCCTATAGAAGCAGCAGCTCTGAAATACTGAATAAATCAAAACAGAAACAGTCGGCTCTTGACTTGCTGCTGTTATTTTTCTTTAAGTTTACATTTCCTAAAATAGTCTGTCCTGCCTAACTTTCTTAGTGGATTAATTTATAGTAAACACATCCTTTCCAGAAACCTTAGACATTTTTGGCTATGTAACAAAGGCAGCTTTATCTCATAGATGGAAACAAAAATTATAATTTAATGCTAAACCTGTACAAATACACAAACAGTGCTGCCTGCACACTCATAAACTCTGTCCCCAAAATCGAGTATCCAGTGTCACATAGTCCTGTGATAAATCTATAAAGGGGTGGCGTGCAATAGTTTCTACAGGAGATTTTCAACAGAAATTAATGTGGTGTGCTATTAGTTGTTGTTCAGCTATTGTTAAATATTGTTAAAAATCTGTTAGCCCTAGGATCAGTTTCCAGTAGTTTTTTATTAGTTTTCCTTGCAGAGTCCCTTATTTGAAATAGGGCAGGTGAAGTTCATAGTCTGTTTTGCTGCACTCAGATAGGAGCATCCCCATTAGTAAGAAGTTCTTTCTGAATGACTGTAACCCAGCGTCAAGGTAGTTACTTAGAACAGAGCACACGTATTTAACTGAATTTTGTTATTCTGAAACCAGTTGGGATGCAAAGGTGTTTGCTGTTTAGGCAAGTATAATAAGGGCTGCAGGCACGGGCATCTTCTTTTGTACTACATCTTCACACATTGCTTTTTTATCAAGAAATGTGACGTGATGGGTACCTACCGATGCAAAGTGGTAACTCTGGTTTGAATTGTCCAAGATTCCCCACACTAGTTCAATTACAGTGTCATAAGAGCATAATAGGCCCCATCCTGCTGCTCACAAATGAGGTGGGGATCGGACCATTAAATTAATTTTACTTATGACCTACTGTGCAGGAGGGTTTGCAGGTGCATTTCTTGGGCTGAAGTATCAGTTACCTTAGCGTGCTGTTAGATCTAGTATTTAAGAATTATTCTTACTTCTCAGTTTAGAATTTAGGAAGCATAGTTTGCTGTTTGACAGTAAGACGGCCTTTGAAACTGTGGAAATAAGAAGTCTAACACAAGTGAATTGGGAGAATGCAGGACATTATGGACCAAAAGGAGATTAGGTGAGGAGACAATAGGAAAGATAAATACACAAGAAAAGAAATGAAAGTGTGAATTCTTATTGTTGTTTAATAAGGTTTTGTGTGGTTTTGTATACTTGCATACGTACTCACATTCACATAAAGAAACCTACACAGATCATAGCACTAGTGCGCCCTCTCCCTCCCTTCCCTAAGGCTAGACCTATAAGATCTAGAATTTATTTCTTCACTCATGACCTTTCATAACTACCAGGTATAAATGATTTTCTTTCACTTATGTCCAAGCTACATTTGAAGGTACTGTAGGTCTCCAGCAAGAATTATCAGTAGATAAACCTGCACTCTCTCCAAGTCATTTATACACAATAAAGAAAAAAAAAATCTGTACAGTCTTTTTTTATGTGAAAACCTTGTTCTTTTCAAACAGCCTTTAGTTTGCACCACCTTTGCTGCATTTTTTTCAAATTAAGAGTATGCATTTCTTTTAAGGATTTTTAATTCCTTCTAAGTAAGGAGCTGCTAATAGTATAATATTATTACAGTAGTCCTTATAATAGTCTTGTCAGTACATACACTCACTTTTCCCAAGCTGCAACTGTAAAATAATGAAGGAAACCATTGGTGAATTAAACAGCTTGTTAGTCATGGAGGATCGTTGGATTGAATTCTCCAGAGGTTTGAAGTACAGGGTAGTGGCAATGAGATCAAGAAAAATCAAGTCACTGGATATTGAATATATATTAAAGCATTCTACAAATGTAGTATAGGAAACAGCTTCATTTTAGTGCCTTAGTAATTTAGTAACTTTCATGTCTGGGTTCCTGGTCAGAATTTAGTTTAAATGAATTAAGCAAATTGTTCTGGACAGTTAGTTATAATGGATACTGTAATATCTCACCAAGAGCAAATAAGACACTGAGATAGTCTTGTGCTACTCAGTACAGTTTCTTGTTATGAACTATGTCCTACACCTTCCAGCTATAAAACAAAGATAACACAATGAGCATTTGAATTTTGGCTCTAAATCATACTTTCAGTGTTCTTGAATCAAAGGGAGTGGAGAGAGTAAAGCCCAGGCTAATTTTTTAGTTCAAGTAGTGCAAAATCACCTTCATTGGGAGTTTTTATCAGCCTTTTAAGGTAACTTTACTTGTTTTCTATCTTACCCATACCCTGTCTGCCCACACCTCTTCCAGTTTCGACTCTTTCTGCTTTCTCGTGACACTGCAGTTTGAAGATGAAACTCTCACTGAGCTCTCCCAGTCATTGGGAACTTCCCCCTCCCACTTGGTTCAGCTTCCTCTATCAGAACTCACTTTATAGAGATACTCTCATCACCTCTCTGTGAGGTTTTCTTAATACACACTTTGGGATTATTATGCGTTAAGGAAGTTGCATAGGAATAATTCTGTGTATTCAGAATTTTCATCATGTGATGGTTAGTAGCTGACAAAAATTTTCTTCTTTACTAGTAGTAGTGTCTGCCCAAATATGTTGGAAGAGTAGTCATGTTGTGTATACTGTGTAAAGCACTTTGAAAGGATTCAGAAAATGCTTAAAGACTGACATACTTAGGCAGAGTCTTCCTTATCAGAAAAACGTGTAGAAATTCTGTATTAACCATCTTTTAACTGAAAAGAATGAAAATCAAAATGTGACAAAATGAAACATCATCTTTTAATATGAGAGAAGACAGGTTTATGTGTCTGTAAGTGGGATAATTGTGACAGGTACAATTATCACATAGTCAGTCTTCACTCAGAAGCTTCATGACTGATCAGGGAACCAAAATACTCTCCTACTCCAACAGAGGGCAGTAGGAAATCTGAAGGCTGATGTACCTTGTCCTCAGTGGTATCAGAGACATTGGATACTATCTGAACTGAAAGCCAGCTAGCCTAACTGAGGAAACAATGCCAGATTTTATGACAGTTTTCTTCCTCGTGCTCATTTTCGTCTGTCCCTGAATCCAAAGAACTTATAATTGAATCAACAGTGCTGCCACCTCAGAATGCAAGTGAAATATCTGGAGTATATCCATCTTTAAAGGCAGGTTTTCAAGCTCTACCGAACTCAGGATCCATGTACAAAAGAGTTATTTCTACTGGTGCAGACTCTGCCATAAGACTGCCCATATTTTGCAATATCGAGGTAGTGTGTTAAGAATGTAAGTACAGTTTTGCATGATCCAACTCACCTCTACCTTGCTTAACCATTCTATGACAGCTGAAATTGGTTGCATGGGGAAGTGGTGAGTCCTGGGTCCTTAGTGGTCTTGGAAGAGTCAGAACGCAGCCCGCATTATACCTTTCTGGTATGAAGGGGAGGGTGCAGTGTAGTCTGTGGACAGGCTGTAAAAATTCTCTTTGCATATATGTAGATGAAGAAATGTTTCTCTTTCTTTTGTAGCATCTGTGTAATTCATCTGGCCAAAGCCTTTCACTCTGGCTGTGGGAGAACAGGATGTGGCTGATTGATACAAATAATTCTTTTGCATCATGTACAGCTTAAAAAGTGTATCTGAAATACTGCTCTCTTAAGAGAAACCTGGTCCAATACCGTGAGTTTTCTCACAACCTAATTTTGGTTATAATTTTAAAGCAATTCCAGTGTTGGCAGCAGTAATAAAATTTAAGCCGAAGTGGAATCTCAGAGATTTCCCTCTTCCATCTGAGTCTTTAGGAAATTTTTCTCTTTCCAGCTCGTCTTTGTATGTTCAGAGGGATGCCCCTGTAGGGTCTGTATTTAGGTGATTGTTAAATATCAGTCTAACATGGAAAAAGATGGTCCACACAGAGCATGTGGGATGGAATCCAGAAATACTGGCCTCCTCCATCTGAGCTAGATAATATTGTCTGCCACTGTTAAGACTAATATGCCACATGAAACAGAGCAATAATTAATTATGCAGATGTGCAAGTTTATTCTATACAGAAGAGGGCAGTAGAACTGGTAGCTGAAATTGAAATAAACATAGTTTGCGCATTAAGCAAAAGTGATCATTGTAATAACAGGATTGAAACATTAAATTTACATAGAGAGAACCTGAACAAATCCTCAGGATCTAAACAACTTCAAACTTAAACATAACTTAGATCCTGTAGAAGCTTTATACTATGCTGAGGCTGCAGAGAAGTTGGAGATGGCCATAAGGCAGAACTGCAGTATCTGCAGGCAGTATTTGGATCCCTCTCTGTTACAGCACTGCTCAGTGTAGATGGTATAATTAAGACGTATAGAAACGACTCATTAAATTGTGACAGCTTCTTGTATCTTATAGTTAAGGAAATAGATGAGCTATCTGGAGATACCAAATGAAGAGATCATTTCATTGTTTCAGTACCACTTCACCCCAGTTGGAGAAAGTTCATGAAGAGCTTTGTCTGTTAAGGGTATGTTGAAAGATACGATGTTTCAGGTGATTTAAAAAGAGAAGATTAGACTCGGCTATAAGTCTCTTCTGAAACAAACGTGTTGCCTTTTCTCCTTTAGAATATGGATACAGGCTGGGGGGGGGGGGGGG